>NW_026099574.1:34444960-34524134 GCF_025091365.1 Daktulosphaira vitifoliae
GACCACAAAATGCGTATGTAAGCAAACCAAACCAATAAATTTGTGTACAATAGGAAGGGGGCGCGAAAAGAGATGATTGTCATCGAATAGACCGCCGCCTTCCCTGTCCAATGCGCACAATAGGTGATTGCAATTTAGACTTTTTTTTTCTCTCTCCCCGAAAAAACCGTTTTCCAGTAATGATTACAAACGAAAATGAAAAAATATGATTCAATAAATTACCGGTGCGCGTCCCTTGAACGGCAACAATGTGTCGTAAAAGTCATGGGCACCGCCGTCGCCGGACGTCCGGAGCATCGACCGAACGATGATAGAAAACGGCACTATATGGTGTCCGGCAAAAGTGCCAAATTCTCACGTCTATATACAATACGAATACAATAACAATAATAATAATGAGAGACGAAAAACACACGAGTAATAAAGTAGAAATCCGAGTTACTTGGGATATAATCAATTTAACCGATATTTTGACACGGAACGTTTTGCCACCATTGTCGATTCTATTAGACCGCAAAAGTTCACAATGCAATGAGGTGTTGTCGATGCACTCATTAAGTCCCTAACTCGAGTATTCTCCTCTTTCACTGAAAGGGCGAGTTTCGTTATTTGCATGTTCTGTGCCATTAAGTCTTTTGACGAACATCTGTTGTGCGATATTGTGTGGCCAATGACTTTTAGGAGACGTCATTTGTTAGGAGAGACCGAAGTAACAATATCTCCGGTAAAAGACACGTTTCCATAATTGTCAAACATATTCTCACAGATTTGTACTTTTTTTTTGTTTGTATTGTAATTTTATTTTTGTTTCCTGCAAAACATTTGACTACTTTTGTTCGTTCTTCTGTGATTTTCACCTGGAAACCCGCCATTTCAATACTATATTAGATGGACCGTTTAAAGAAAGACAATTTTGTTTTCATTAAAATACAATACAATAATAATATTTATATTATTTCTTCCATTGATAGTACATTTAAACCTTAACACACAAATTTGCAGCTGCGGTTTTTTTTAAGGAACTTTGACACAAGTCATTTTCAATGTAAAACATAAATAACGACGAAGAATATAATCGAATTTTTAATATTAAAAAATATTTTGTCACAATTTTTCAAATTAATCTGCTTTTCTTCTATATTATTATTATTGTAATCTCAATACATTTTCTTAAGACTATTCTAAAGATTCAACCCATTAGATTAATAGTATATTCAACGTTTTGTGTCATATTCAATCATTTAATAGTTTTACACTAAAAAAATATATAACAGGTTTAGAGTATTATAGCATTAGACACGTTCTATAATAAAAACGATTATTCGTAGAAATACAATAACGTATAAACTTATTTTGATCATAGCAATTAAACGAATTGAACTTTTACAACGTGAAATTAAAGAAAAAACTATGTTTCCTGAATTACTATACATTGATCGTTTTTTGCACTTTGCTTTGTTAAACAAATAATACTAAGTATAATAATGGTAAATAAAATACATTAGAATAACACGAAAGAAAATCATTTCGTATGACATTGTTNAAAATACATTAGAATAACACGAAAGAAAATCATTTCGTATGACATTGTTGTGCACACAACGATGATGGCTTTTAAATCCATTAGGTTCATACAAATAACGTGACAACAGTTTTAATGCACTTGTTTTGCGATTGAGTGCATTTTGATTTAAGATGAAACTATTGGCATAATGCTTCTGCGACGAATAGTTATTATTTTTGTAAGATGTAAATTAATGAAAACGTTTTTTTTATTGTGTGTAAAAACCAATTGGCCGCACGTGGATAAACTTTTAATTAACAGGATGCGATTCTTATGTTTTACCAACACTGATGTTGAATTATCATTAGACTGGTATTCTAGATTTTTATTTTTTACCATTGTTGTGATTGTCACCAAGGAAACTACTAAAATTAAACATGGTTATTATTCCTGATTTAAAAACAGAATAAACAAAAGTATGTCAGAAAATATTTTGGAACCTCAACTTACAGTAAGTATTCTATACGGACCACATAACGTTCTTGGTTTTGTCAAACACCGCACAGAAAGATTAGATGCTATTGACGGTGAGTAATGATTAAGTTTTATTATATTTATACATGTTAACTATTTAATACAAACTAGATGCGTTGACTAAACTTGGATTTAAAGTTAATAAGATTCAGTGGCATTTTCCTGAAATGGTTGCGTTTTCACTCGAGAATGAAATTGTATTTACATGCAACATCAAATACCTTAAGTTTGATGAATGTTCGAAGTGTCCTCTTAAGGAAAAAATTATTAATATTTTGGTGACTCGACGCAACATTTTTTGGAATATACTCAACAATAAAATGCACAATTCATTTTCAATTAATAACGATTTAGAAGAGTAATTCTATTAGTACTCAATTTATACTTGTAATTTTAATAGACGTAATAAAATTACAAATTCTAGAATTTCTAAAAATATAACTAAATATGTAATTTAAATAAAAACGAATTTAGGTCTGATTAGACATGAAGGTAGTCCAAGTTAAATTATGTATTTTTAAAACTATTTCTATAGTATCATAATGTTTGCGTTGGCAAAATCACGTAGAAGCCATACAAATTTAAAAACAAAAACGCAATGAAGCCATAGGAAAACATAAAATTTAAGCAGCCATAAAAATATAAAAATATTAAGAAGCCGTTAAAATGTTAAGAATTGTACAAATTTAAGATGTCTTAGAAATTGATAAAATTTAGGAAGCTACCGAAATGTAAAACAAAAAATTTAAGAGACCAAATAAATCATCTTTATTTAAAATACAACATTGACCTACCAATTAAAGGCTTAATGACAACCAGCCACCTATACACTGTCGATTGTTAGATTAATAACAATACACGTATAATGCAATATTACTTAAATAGATATGGTTTCCAATGACGGGTTACTTTCAATTTATGTTAAATATTGCAAGGTTTGCGTGTCTCGATTAGTATATTATTACAATTGCAGCTCAGTGTATGCTCGAACAGTGTATCGACTCGAGCTACCGTAAACGCGATAGAAATCTTATCTTTGGTATCGATAGGAACGTCGTCCTGCCATGTTGTATGTAAATTGACATTTTTAAAGAATATTGTAATGTACACGCGGTGGCGGCATAGACAGGTGCCTATTAAAATACATAAACCACCGCGTATGCACCTGCCGTTTAGCACGACATGTTGCGGTTTCAGAGTGCCGCGACGGCTAAAGGGTANTTGCGGTTTCAGAGTGCCGCGACGGCTAAAGGGTAAGTAAACACAAGTGATAGAGATGGGTGCCATAAAAAACTAGAAATACCCTGCACGAAGCGAATAATTGAATTTATCAATTACGAAATTTTAAAAATAATCGATTTCATGGTAGGCATGCACTTCATGGTCACAGTAAAATATTTTTGGTATCATTACACATGGTTCGATAGACCGTCAAAGTGTACATTTTATATGTCGCGTTCCCTCGATTATTAAACCCTTAATGGGTTATCATCGTGGTTTAAACTGTGGTCAATTATAAGTGCTACTCGTGTGGACGATACACACATATTTAGATCCGTTTTTGTGGTTTGCCAGCTACCACGATTACACGTAAATGCTTCGTATGTCCTTTCAGTGTATGCGTTTGTTTTGTTAAACCGATAATACTGTTTAAAAATAAAAAAAATGTCGTGCTCTACTACAACAACAATCTTCGGTAGTATTTTCAAGATTACACAGATTTTATGTATATATTAAGATAATGTTTTATGGAGAGATACTATCATCGATGGTCCGCCTAACCGTGTGAACTATAGGTGTTTGAAAACCTACTGACAGGTTTAAAGAATGTAATGATTTTTTATTTTCAAAAAAAAAGAAAAGAAAAAATTATATATCTGTACAAAACTAACATGCAATTTCAGATAATTTGATTAGGCGCGTTTGTTTATTTAAACCAGAAAACGTGACGGGTGTTAAATAATAGGGTCGTTCATCTTTTCACCTAAGGGCTATCCCGCACATGGTAATACTTAATGTTTGTCTTTATTTTAGTTATATTTATTTTCTTAAAAAAATATTAAGTGTACTGTTTGCTGTTATTATTCGCACCAATTTTCACGACTAATTGATTTTATCTATCTGTGTATTTTAATTAATACATTGTTATTTAAGTTTAACGATCATATTGTCGGAGTGTTGCATTTAAGATCTGTTCAAATCATACCCGAGAAGTTTACAATATCAATTGCAATTATTCAGGGGATGACAGTTATCACACTTTTTAAGGTTTGTCCCTTTAGAGAAAAATTGGGAAAGTTACTCCTATTAAATTTATGACACGTATGTTCGGTCCGTTTTACTATAAAGTGTTTTCTATATAAAAGATATCCGTATTTCGATTTAGACGAACTTCCGGTCATCTATAACTGCCACTGCCCCCCGGCGCTCGATATTTATGTACTTCCTGGTGGTACAATCTGTGCATTCATTCTTTTATTATTTAAAATGACCAGATAGTTACTGACAAAGTTCATGATTCGTTCTACATTGAACTAAAATTAATAAATATTATATTATGCGTGCAATTATTTACTTAGTAATACAATTTTTCCTTAATGTTAAGGGCAATGTAAATGTATTACAAATAAACAATCTGAAAAACGAGATTATAAATAAAATTTATTGAACTTATGATTGACACTGATAAAATCACCAAATTACAAAGTAAAAATATAAATCAAGTTCAAATATTTTATGTATTTACTGACACTAAAATAATTATTGTTGTAGTGCCTGCAATTATTGCTCTTTAACGCAACTTTATTGTCATATATTGTTAAATCGACAATATTAATTTTTAAAATTAATAGACCTCAATTTAATAAACTATAATCAATGCAGTGTATATTGAGTTGCTTTCGACATAACCAATAAGGAACTATTTTGATTTAAATTACTTTTATGTACATAACTAAAATTTTTAAGTTCATTTGTAATTAAAAATTAGTATAATTTTAATATAAATTAACTTGAATGTAATCCAATTCATTTGAAGATCTAATAAAAAATGTTTTTCAATTAATCTGAAATACTCAAATTATACATAACTTATAGTTATAATATACAACTTTATAATAGAATATACGTATAGAATTTCTAAGCCACCGAAAGAAATGTCAATAAAGGGTTCTATTGTTAAACTCAGATAAGTAATTTTCTAGATTGCACTCTTTTTGATTAAAAAAAGTAATATTTCGTAGGCACGAAATTTTTGAAAATTTAAAAACATAATTCTAAAGCTATACAGCTGCAGATTAAATAATAAGTTAAACACGGTTTGTTTACCTTAAAACAATATTATTACTAATGGTAAATACTTTAATAAATAAAACCAAATTAATTTAATCTAAAATTATTATTCTTTAAGTTTTTTTAAATAAAATTTAATTTTAAGGATATTCAAACATAACTTTTTAAAATAAAAATCAAGCAATTGGTTAAATTACACGTTAAACGTTGATACTTTAACATTTTTATATACCATCAAAGAAATATATGTTACAACCAAGTTTTTTTATCAGAAAAAAAATATATTATAAATTGATTTTGATTAACAGTTTGTTTTATTGACGCTTGTTAATTTTACTGTTTTAATTAAAAAACTTGTACACAAAAAACTGTTATTTAATTTTCTGAAATAAATCATTTGAATTTTAAAACAATTTATCGACCTACTACAGTAATTTGCATGTTGTAGGTAGCTAATAGAAACTGTTTTTTAAACGTCTGGTTCTGCTCACGCAATCATCAATATTCCAGCTATCCAATGAATCTCTATTATTATTTAGCATTCTCACGGTTCAGTAAAATATAACTAATTGCTGACCAGTTTATTAGAAGAATATCAAAAAATATGAGTTCCCAGAACGCACCTAGCCCCGTGGCCAGGTGTCAAAACGGTTGAAATCCGACACGGATCAAGTATATTGTACTGACCCTGTTTTTTAATCGTCCAGCGACTTTAAAATCTTGATTGACAGCAGCGTTGGACTCTTGCAAATAACGAATCAAGAAAAAAAAACTAGTAATCATAATAAACGGTTATTCAACGAACTTGTTGCTATAACAATAGTAGCATCTCGACCTTTGACATAGACAATCAATTATTATTAGAGCACATGTACAATAATGATATCATTGTCACCGTCGTACCATTCGCATATTAAGTAATGAACAAACCACAAGTAATTTAAAGGGATAACGGTAAGGCGTTGAAAGACTGGAATTATCGTTTTTTTACCTATTGACTATTTTTCCCTATACTATATATTATTCGTATCAAACGTTTAAGCATATATCGGTTATAATAAATAATACGAAGACTAATTTCTACATATTCACAGAACGACTGAGACTTTTGATTATGTTTCTTTTAAACAATGTTTTAAAATTACCAATTATATTTTACACAAAAATTAAATTTTTTTATTAATTAGCAATTCCTGTTCAATAGTATATTTGAGTACGAAAGTTAAAAGAAATAACTAAGACAATTATTATTATTTTAATATTAAAATAAAAAAAGAATAATCCGCTCATAGATATTGTAACTATATACATTTCGAACTAATAATACAAATTCTATTGAAAATACCACTTGAATCAAAATTTCATGGCTTAATGTAAATAGTACCAAATATGTAATAAAAGCTTATTTTTTTTTACTCCTGACACGTATAGAATTTAAAATCATTAAAAACAAAATGTACACTTTTCTCAGTCATTCAAAGTCCATGAACAGTCTGTATACATTGTGATATTATTCCAAAATTAATAATAATCCAGAACAAAAATTACTGTCCAACTAAAGAATTTAACTTTCAATACTATTTCACAATATTTTACTTGTAAAAAAATTTAAATAAAGTTTAATAAAAGTACCTAATTTATACTCCAAATATTTTTTGGCAAGTATTATTTATAATATGAATTTACTAATGAGTTTTTATTCGCGTAATAATTTTATCTAAAACAATTAAAATAATTTTAACTTCTGTCGCTGTAAAAAAGTTTGGACATACCTAGTACCTAAAAATCTATAACAAATATTTCTATAGTATGTAGTTAAAGCTATGTCGAAAGTTTATCTGAAAAACCAAACGATAAAGATTAATACCATCACTTATCAAAATAAAAAAACGGATTTTAGCTGAACACAATTAAAATGAGGTGTTTGAAACAATTTGAAATTGACATTATATTATTTTAATCAACTGTGGAGCATAATTGTTTCTTATACGCCAATCATTCAAAACTAATTTTACAAAGTTATGTTAAGGTCTCCAATTTTAAAATTAAGTAAATGTTAAGTAATTTAGATAAAATTCTACCATTAACTATACTAAAAACTAGAGATCACTGAATATTTTGAAATTCCATCTCAATCAGAATAAAATTGTCTTCAGCAGACTTGATTATCATAACGAAAATAAAAGTTATTGCTTTTTTATAATAGATAAAAAAAGGGATTATAATAAATCTTTACGCTTCAATATTTAATTTCTACTATGTTTTAAGCAGGTAAAAATTATATTAATAGTTCAAAAACCACAAAGAAATAATTTTTCTTTAATGTTCGTTAAAATATGTCTAACTCTATTTGAGGAAACTGATTACTGAAATAATGTAACTTCAAGCTTACAGAACTCTACTGCAACCAGATATAGAGAAAAGAGTACTTTTGAAAAAAAGACAAGAGTAGCTTTAACCTTTTGTGTACCAAGTATGTTATAAGAAAAGAGAATATCGTTCATTTTAAGAGAATGTTTTGATCCACCAAGTTACGTGATGATATGGTCACATGAAATAATAACGCAAAGTAATCTTAATTAGTATGGGAAACTGATTTAAAAAAAATGGTGAGATAGCAGATATCCAGAATGTAAATGACAGAAAAAAAATTAATGATTTAAAAGTTACACTAATTAAAGAATAAAGCTAAGACAGTGAATTACAAGGATAAAAATTAAAAAGATAATCGAACTGCACCCGATAAAAAAATACAGCAAGTCAGTTCATCAAGTTACATTAAAACTAAAAAATATCGACTCGAACTTGCCAGATGAAGTATCGTAAAGCGATACTTCATGTTTTTTTTAAAAAAGAGGAGTTAAGAATATACAATGTTTGCAAGTATGCGAAACTAAAAATATATCTGATGGTGAAAAATAATTATAATTATTATAATAATAATATTAAAAATAATTGAGTGCACTAAATATCAGTTAATATGATACAAATAATACTGGTCAAATTTCATCAGAAAAAGATTATGAATTGAAAAAACCAAATTCATTTGTTGATATTGTTTTTGGAAAAATTTTTTAACCTAATTCCGTAACTATCAACCTAATGAATAATAGTTGTTCTTATATTGCCAATAAATTTTTTCTATAACAAATATGTAAACTGTTTTTTATTGATTGTATAAGTTATTTTATGAATTTTAATCCTTTTATATTTCAGAATGTCCAATAGAGTACTGAAAAATCGGATATGAAACGAATAATTAATTGAATGTTTTTTTTTTTTTTATTAAAGTGTTTAAAAATATATGAAATATTTAAAAATAACAATCCTTATACATTTTTATCCTTTTTTTTTTAATCCAAAATGTTCAAAGTAAGTTGTAATTTTTCTTCAAGTTTTATTTATATTTTAAATGTTCATGTATATGACTCACTGTTCTTAAATATTAATGTTTCAGTTTTCGTTTATAGTTTAGCTCTATACACTTTTTTAGAGATGTTAATCAAAGTAAATTGCATTTTGTATGAAATTCAATTTTTTTTAAAAACTATTATTGTTTTTAAATGCACTTAATGGGATGAGGGCTATACGACATACTTCTTAAATATAGTGCTTCATTTTAAAATCCAACATATTATTGTAGTAAATTGTATTTAGCAAATAGTTTATTAATTTAATTTCATTATTAATACATTTTTTTTAATTCCTGAATCATATAACTAAAATAATTGTGTAAATGACGAACAGAGTAATTGTTAACAACTTCAAAGGTAAAAAAAAATAATTATTAAAGTATTTCGTGTAGAACAGAAACATTTTATAATACTTTGATGATAAAAACTTAAATTCAAATGACTGACATATTCTTTGATGCAAATTGTACGGCTATACGATGAAAATGATCAAATTCCATTGACAATTGAAAAAATATAACGGTCAATGTATCAGATTAATGTTTTACACGTCGCGTCGCTAGTACATTGTAAAAGTTTATTAATAGCATTTAGGTAATCGCTCGTTTGTAGTTTACAATTAAAAAATTATGTCTGTTTGTATGTTATTGCAAGTCTATTGCTTTTACGTAGGGTCCACCAAGGGAATGTGAGGAAAGGGGACAGTACATTAAGCATTATTGTTTTATAACCCGCTCGGACACACATTATTACATCTGCATAATAATAATAATAATAATATTAAACAACAATATTTTCCTTTGATGTTCGCTTATTTACTAACTCTGTCTGGACATTTTACTGAAGTTAATTAACGTCCACTTATATTAAGGGTTTAATTTTTCCAACAGAGAGTCTATAACCCATGTCTTCGTTAATTAGCTTTTTAATCATGCATTATTTAAAAAAATTATAAATTTATAAACGGTAACTTTCAGTCGGTTTCATATGAACCTTTATATAAAATTACTATCCAAGTGGAGCCAAGGGGTATGACAACTACTATATGCATAAACAAACGTTTTATCTTTACATTGAAGCTTTTATATTTGTACACATAAAAGCTTTAATACACATATTATAGTTTCTCTAATGTTTTTGCAAGTAAATCGTCCATACGAAAATTGAGGGGTTACTATGCAAAACGTAATTTTTCCATTTTTATTAAATTTGAGTTAAGCATTTGGACGCGGTGGCATCGAATGGTGTGATTAATTATTGTCTAATTGCACATTTTTCTATAGAAAAATTGATTTAATAATAACGATATTGTGCAAAATGTACTTTTTGATTTTAGAAAATCTTTTCTCCTGAAAAATTGTATTTTTGGAAATGGTACATTTTGCATTGTAACCCCTTCTAGATTGAATAAGATAATTGATTCGCTTCATATTTTATTATCCTAATAATTTTTATTAAGAGTTGTGTGTTACACTTGATTGAATCCAATGAAATAAAAATATTACTGTTGAAATATTATTAAATTAACAGTTTTTCAGATCTCTAAAACAGCTTACGTTAATCACCAAGTATGGACAGAATACAGTGCAATGATCTATTTCTTCCCCTCAATTTTATTTACAGGAGTATTTTTTGTTTTATGGCATCCGGATACTCGTGTGCTTAACACCATGTATGATATTATTTTCTCAAAGATATAACCCCCGTGCAAATGTCCGCAGTTCTTATTTATGTTATGGTCTGGTTATACACACGTCCTGGACACTCAATTATTTTCTAAATCAACTTCCGCGTGGTTATTGCTTTTACTCTTCATTCGACAAGCTCCCCTATGCACAACCGATCACCTACTGGACCCACCGAGGTCGTAAAAGGTCTTGCCCCACAAAACAAAACCGTTACGCCCTATAATTCCTCATTATAAGAATACATGGTCGTCGTTATTATTATTTATATGTATTAATACTGTTATCGTTGATCGGAGGTGCTGCAGTATTAAAGTTTTGTGTCTTTACAGCAGCGTTTTTGGTTATGATAAGTTTTCATATTCTCTCTCTGCCCAAACATCATTTGCTGTACGCTTTTGTCATGGTCTTAGTGGTATAAATCAACTGTTCTATCGTGAAACGAACATTCGATTGCGGTCCAAGAGATTATGTTTCAGTATAAATAAAACAATAAAGAGCCATTCTACATTAATTGTTTTTTTTATCGCCCATCGAGAAAATTGATAGAAGATATCCGCGAGGAGTTTCGAGGGAAAGTGTAACTATAAATTAATAAATGGCTATAGAGCTTATGTGTTGGGATCAGAATTTAGTGAGCAAAACTATAGTTCCTGCACTTTTGAAAGTATATATTTTTGTTGCAGACTTTAATTACTATCACGGAATATGCGACAATAAAGGGTTGGAACGAGTGTATAACACGGTAAATGTCTTCCCTTAGAAACCCCTTAAGGGACTTTTCAAAAGTCTCTAAACGATTTACGAAATAAAAACATAAGCACAAGCCTTTCTTATTAAAATGAGTAAGGCTTAAGAACATGTATCAATTTAATGAATACTCTTATGTGTCGCCTCTTTAATTAAAAAGAATATTTTTTATCCTTTTTTGATAGAAAAGTTATACAAATACATTTATTTTTAATTTTTAATAGATATTAAAATATTTATTTTGTAAAACAAGTGAATTGTACTCGTAACTAAAAATAAATCAATTTTATGTTTGAATTTTTTTTACTTGTATGCATACTGTGATTTTTACATTGTGTGGAATAGGATTAGATGTTCATAAAATATGAAAATTTAATATTTGTTTAATACGCTATGAACATTAAATATATCTTAAAAAACTAAACATTAATCGAATTATTAAATTAAAGTAATTCGGTAATTTTAAACTTTTATTTAATTTTTGCATATTCTTTAGTTTTCTTATTACAACTTTATGATTTGCCATTTTATGCTATAAATATATTAATAAATAATATTCAACTCATATTTTTTAGAATTATTTTATTTAAAAATAGTTTTTATATTGGTTCTTGTAATATTACTGACTTAAGTAAAATAGACTGTACATGATAATTTTGAAAACAACTTTTAGTTTTTTTGTTTAATTTTAATAAATACAAAAAAAATTGCTTTATCAATTATATAGAACATTTATTTGTTACTATAGAAAACAGGAATTCGCATTTGAATAATTTTCCGATCGAATGTTCACAATTATCTACTTGAAAGAAAAGTATGTAGAAATTGAAAGGATAATTAAGTAAAAATATAAATATATTACCAAGTGTACCGATTGTTATTAATGTGTATTGCAGTAATCGAGTAATAAATGTCATATCTGGACATAAATAATAGCTGCTACGAGTCTGACCTCGCAGATCCATTTAAATTCTTCGATACTAGTGTCACAAACCATTAGTGTCGCATAGAAGTTACCGACATTAAGATTTCCACTTGGAAACAGTTGTGATATCCACGTGCGCATCAGCATGTAGTTATGTATACATATATATTAGTATCTAGACCATTAAGGCAGTGGCATGGTACCCCTTGCCTCGAGGGCCCCCTCAAGATCATTGGCGACTGCATCGAAGACAACAATAATAACATAACTGTCGGCTTATTACCCGGCAGCTTTGTCTCTCGACACAACACCGCCCGAGTGTTCGCGATTTATGATGATGATGATCTACTAATGTAACCATCTATAAAGCCTTTATTTTTGTTCGCCAGATAATTTCGAAAACTAATTATTAACCATTAATAATTGTTTATGGAGAGGTAATAATATTCCATTTTATTGCGTTACAACCGTTTCACTATTTAAGTATGTACCATAAGAGCATTAAAGCTCATGTCCTGTACATGTGTAACATAACTACCGCGATCGACTCATCTAATGCATTTATCATTGTATATGACTATTTTCTTGCATTAGTGAGATTCTACGTGCTCGATTTAAACATCCATTTCCACACAAGTGACTTATTGGTGCCGTGAACACTTAACAGTACGGCGTGCCTCCTCAGATATTGCACTTTATTTATCTTACCAACATAATTGATCCAGATTTTTTAATTTATTACACTGTGCAGCCTGTAGAAAATATATTACGGATAACCATTACAAACACCATAAAAATGTCTTTGTGTATGTATCAATGCATCTGTATATTTCAGATGTCTTTTAGAAGTTCATTAAACTCGTATTTAGCGAAACATAAGGTCAACGATGCATCTTATATAATTACTCATAATTATCTATGATTATGAATATGAACCGTCACAATTTTTGTTTGTTTATTAACACATTTCAAAGTATAATCTTATTATAGCCTAACAATTAATGAGAAGAGTTTAAAATAAAATATATAAAATACAATTAGATTGACACTAGAGTTATATAATGTGAGAAACGACCGATCTGTCATAACAGTAATGGACAATTTTTATATAGTAAATATTAAGTAAAACACTTGTGTTTTTTTTTTTTTATTACAGTAATATACTATAATTAAATAAACAGATTAATGAGTATTCAATTTAATAATAAACCCCGTTTATTAAAAATTAATGACAAAATTTTTAACATTTGTTGTTATTTCACAATATTTTTTCACGTATTAATTTTTTTTTAATCAAGTGTATTATGTGGTCATAACATGACACAGAGTAAGAACTGACTTTTAATCATTCCGACATATATTTTCTAATTATCACGTAACGGCAACAGCATAATGGTTTTTGTCCGTGACACAGCGTCGAACCCTCTTCAAGACTTTTCATAATATTATTATTTATAGTATTAATAACCATGTAGCCAAAAGAGAAAACGCAAAAACAGCTCAATATTATTTAATGTTTAACAAACAAATGTAAATAAAAGGCAAAAAATTATCCGTAGTACACGTGCCATTATTATAGATTAACGACAATAACAGTTTTTATTAGTGACGGGCATTTTCGAATATTTTAAACTATCGAATAACTATTCAAATTTTTTTTATACGCCCGAATAGTTTATTTTTAAGTTTTAGCACGAACTATCAAATATTTAAAATACTATCGAATAGTTTAAAAAACTATCCGAATATAGTGAACAACTATCGAGTAGTTCAATAGTTGTTATAAATGTTATTGACCTGTCATTTCCATAGAATTATCAAGTTTTTAGAATATAAGCTAAGTAAAAAGCCACATAGCAATGAAATATTTCTAAAATATAACAAGAATATTTTTAAATTTTTTCACAATGTGTCTAGAATATATTTTAACAGCTAGTTGTAACTTTCGTACATCTAATTAATAATTCAATAGCGAAAATAAGAGGTGATAGATATACAGAGTGATACACTTATCATGAATCACTTAATTAATCGAAAAATAAAAATAATATTAATATTTTGTTTTATTTGTGTCTTTTAGTTCAATGTTTCGCTCAATTTGTCAATCATAAAGTCTTTTTTTAGTTCATACCATATACCTTATAAGGGCATCAATATCAAATGACAACACTATTAATTAAATAGATTTTTCAATTAATAATGATTTAATTAGAAAAAGGACTATTTGATAAAAACTTTTAACTTTTTAAAGCTTTTTTAATCATTTAAAAAACGAGAACTAAATAAGATTAAACAAAATCGAAATAAATTATTTATTATGTAATAAATATTATCAAAAAGTCGTAATACTGAATTTTACAAAAATGTTTTGGTTAAATATTATTATTATTAATTTTTATCAAGAAATGTTTATTTTATAACTATATATTTATAGACGAATAATTTTTTTTAAATTAATTGTTGAATTAAATAATCAACTATTTTCATGAAATCAATAAAATTAATTTTTAATTTTTTAAATAAATCATATGTTTTAGAAATTGACAATTTTTTTGTTTCGTTTCAAAAGTAAAAATGTATTTAAATTATGATGCAGCATTTAATAATAATAAATAGTTAAACATGAATCAATAAAATATTTTTAATTCATCTGATAACATAATAAAATAGTTTAATGTAATACTTAATATTATTTTTCTAAAAAATAAATGACAAATTATAATTAATCCTTCATGAAAAAAAAAACTTCATTCGCATTAAAAAGTACAGCTCCCATTCGAACACTGTCTTGATATAATTTTATTAGGTCATCGTTGTTAGGTTTTTCCTCTAAAGTGATATCCCACTTCCACAGGTTATCATTTACAAGAACAGCATAGTTTCTTTTTAACTTTGTTAGCTTTCTGCATTCTAATAACTGTGCACTGTATTGGTCTATATTATCCAATAGAATACGTAACCCATCCCAATTCTTTATATCGTTATTGAGAACAATTTTCACCAGAATATTCGAAATACAGTCGAGGGGTAATGTAGAAATGAAGTATTGCTTAAATGTATCATAAATATATTTAATAAGCTTTTTAAAGTTATGCATGCATACATTTACTACTAGATATTCTATAGCTTTAGAGAAACCTTTGATTCTATCAACGGCTTCAACTAAATACAAACAAAATCTATCGACTACAGTTATTCCAACACTTTCCATAGTATTCAGATAATGAGTATAACTCTGAATAATTTCTAAATTGTTATTTCGAAAAATAAGTTTCCCTAACCTTTTGTTAATGGTAAATTCTTTTGGAACAGGAACAATAATTTGATTTTGTTGCGTCCACGTCCACGGCTTTTCACATTCTCTCGGGTCAAAATATTGTAATTTCTCAACATCAGGATCATCCAACAGTGTATTTTCATCATAAGGTAGAGGACAAAGAGATGCATCACTACCAGTGTAGTATTTATTTTCTTGTAAAGTTAGCTGAAGGAATGCTGGATACCTTCTTATAAGTTGATATAAATCGTCATTGGTTACAAAAGTTTGATTTTCAATATTTGTAAATAGTTCATTAGTCTTAGGAACAATAATTGCATTGGAAATTGTTATGTTCAATAACATAATGTGTATAATACTAAAATAATTCATTTTACCTTTACCAGTAGTAATTAAAGTGATTACTCAATCGTTTAGTCTTTTTGCACAAAAATTGGGTAAATTCGTTTAAAATATGAACAATAGTATTGAATAACTAAGATTTTAAATAGTTTTTTTTTTTAACCTGAAGGATTTTTCTATAAATATTAAACTACAATGAATTAATTTTTTACAAGTGTTCGTTTATACAGGGTGGAATAGATCTAACTGAAAACTCATATAACTTACGATCTACATTATATTTTATACTTTTTTTCTTTTTAATCAATTTGTACAATATAGAACTATATTAAAATATGTTTTATGTTATATTTCGCAATTACAAATAGGAATTTTTTTATTAAAATTTTTTTTTATGATTTGAAGATAGCCATTTTATAGATAAGTTTTAAAGAATAATTTGACACCAAAAACTCTTATTTTAATTCAGTAATTACGTTTATACAGCGTTTTAAAAATTGTTAAATTTTGATTTTTTTTATAATTTTCCTATGTTAATCCATATTATGTAAAAAACGGTATTAAACATTTATTACATTATTTAATGGTAACAGTACGCTATTAAAAATTAAAGTAAAAAATTATGTCACATAAATGAGATATGTTTATATCACTTACAAAAAAAAAAAATTTTAAAAATAAATAACGTTTTTTATAAAGCTTTAGCAATATAAATTCGAAAAATTGAAATATGAAATGAAAAATTTTGACACATAAATTACATGTTTAAACTACGGAAGCTATTTTCACATAGAAGATAAAGTAACATAACAAGATTTTATTTTTAACTTCTAGTATGTAACATAACTTTAATTTAACGCATGTTTCAAGCTAGGAGTACCTCCATAACGTTTTCAAAAGTCAAGTAGTAATGATATTTTTTTATGAAAAAGTTGCTATATTGAATTTCCACTGTAAGTAGGTAAGGGTCAGATTATCATAAAATTTATATCAAATGAAAAGGAAATACCTAAATATTTATAAAAAAAATTGTTTGAAACGTTCATTTTTCAAAACGTTTTAATAATTTTAAGTAAAAATAAAGTTTAAAAAAGGACGACAATTATTGATTTTTAAAATTATTAAATTTATGGGAATTGCCCCATTATCGGAGAACAAGAGAAATTTTTTTTTAAATTTTTAGGGTAATGTCTTCGTATAGATACGATCTGTGATCTTTTGACGTATCGTTGAAAGAAATAGGTCGGCGAAAGCTGAGACTAAGTTGCAACAACTTAATTTTATTAAATATTTAAATATGAATTTAAAAAATAACGAAATAAAATAAAAATAACTTAATATTATTTTTATATAAAATCTTATTATCTTTATTATTTTATCAATAATATTCATTTGATAACTCAATATCTTGGCGAATTTTTTTGTTTCGTTTTAATAGTAAAAATGTATTTAAATTATGATATAGCATTTAATAATAATAAATACTTAAATATTAATCAACAAAATATACTTAATTTATATGATAACATAATGTAATACTAAATATTATTTTTATAAACACTAATTGTAAAATTAAAATTATAAATAAATAAATAAAGAAAATTTGCCACATTAAAAAGTTTAGCTAATTATTGAACACTGTCTTGATATAATGTTACTAAATCTTGATTGTCAGGTATTTCCTTTGAAATGATATCCTGCTCCCATATGCCATCATTAATAAGAATAGCATAGTTTCTTTTTAAATGTGCAAGTTTTCTGCATTCTAATAATTGCGCTTTGTATTTTTCAATATTATTTTTTAGAATTGGTATTCCATTTCAGTTATTTAATTCGTCATTTGGATAAATTTCTTTCAGAACATTCGAAATATAGTCAAGAGGTAATGTAGAAATGAAGTACTTCCTAAATGTGTCATATATATGACTTAATAACTTTTTAAAATAATAAATGCTTAAGTTTCCTACTAGGTAATATACAGTTCTATCCGATAATGGAAGATGTATTGCAGCATGAGAGAAAACATTGATTCTATCCATGACTTCCATTAAAAACAAACAAAATCTATCGACTATAGTTATTCCAACACTTTCCATAGTATTCAGATAATGAGTATAACTCTGAATAATTACTAAATTGTTATTTCGAAAAATCAGTTTCCCTAACCTTTTGTTAATGGTAAATTCTTTTTGAACAGGAACAATAATTTGATTTTGTTGCGTCCACGTCCACGGCTTTTCACATTCTCTCGGGTCGAAATATTCTAATTTCTTAACATCAGGATCATCCAACAGTGTATTTTCATCATAAGGTAGAGGACAAAGAGATGCATCACTGCCAGTGTAGTATTTATTTTCTCGTAATGTTAGCTGAAGGAATGTTGGATATTCTTTTATGAGTTCATCTAAATCGTCATTGGTTACAAACGTTTGATTTCAAAATCGCTAATTATCGACATTTTTTCAATTTTTTTTACTTAATATTGCCATAATTTTTTTAAAAATTACCACATCAATACAATTTTTTATTATAGATGCATGATGTCTTTACTTATCGTTTAGTATACTTATTTTATAAATCTAACCCTTTGCCTGCACAGAGGAGGGGATTTAAAATGACAACTTTTTCACAAAAAATTAACTATTTCAACTTGACTTTTGAAAATGTTCCGGAAAGTCTGACACTTTTATATATGTCTTAAATTAAAGCAATTGTAATATAATTTATAATGGAAAAAAAAAATTTCGGACTTCATTTTTTCTTCACGGTGAAAATGACTACCAAATGATATTTTTGTATGAAAATTCTCGATTTTGTATTTCACATTTTTAACTTTATTATGCTATAATTTATTAAAAAGTTTATGGATCAATACAATATTTTCATGAGAAATAGTATTTAGAATATAAGCTAAGTAAATAGCCATATAGCAATGATATATTTCTAGAATATAACAAGAATATTTTAAAATATTTTCACAAAGTTCTCAGAATATACTTTGGCAGCTAAATGCAACTTTCGTACATCTTATTAATAATTCAATAGCGAAAATAAAAGGTGATCGATTTACAGAGTGATACACATATTATGAAGCTATTTTTATATAGATGACAATAGTAAAAATGTATTTAAACTCTATTATAGTATTTAATAATAATAAATATTTAAATATGAATCAAAAAATATGCTTAATTTATATGAATAAATAATATAATAGTTTAATGTAATACTAAATATAATTTTTATAAAAACTAAATGCAAAATTATAATTATTAATCAATAAATAAAAAAAGAGGTGTCACATTAAAAAGTTCAGCTACCTTTAGAATACTGTTTTCATATAATTTTACTAAGTATTCACTTTTAGGTATTTCCTTTGAAATGATATCGTGCTCCCATAAGTTATCATTTTTAAGAATAGCATAGTTTCTTTTTAAATGTGCAAGTTTTCTGCATTCTAATAATTGCGCTTTGTATTTTTCAATATTATTTTTTAGAATTTGTATCCCATCGGCATTATTAAACCCATCATCTGGATAAATTACCTTCAGAAAATTCGAAATACAGTCAAGAGGTAATGTAGAAATGAAGTACTTCCTAAATATGACATACATATGTCTAAATAAGTGTTTAAAATTATAAATGCTTACATTTGCTACTAGTAATTCTACATACATATCCGATAATGGAAAAATTACTACAGCTTCAGAGAAAACATTGATTCTATCCATGACTTCAATTAAAAACAAACAAAATCGATCGACTACAGTTATTCCAACACTTTCCATAGCATTCAGATAATGAGAATAACTCTGAATAATTTCTAAATTGTTATTTCGAAAAATCAGTTCTTCTAGTTTTTTGTTAATGGTAAATTCTTTTTGAACAGGAACAATAATTTGATTTTGTTGCGTCCACGTCCACGGCTTTTCACATTCTCTCGGGTCGAAATATTCTAATTTCTCAACATCAGGATCATCCAACAGTGTATTTTCATCATAAGGTAGAGGACAAAGAGATGCATCACTACCAGTGTAGTATTTATTTTCTTGTAAAGTTAGCTGAAGGAATGCTGGATATTCTCTTATGAGTTCATCTAAATTGTCATTGGTTACAAACGTTTGATTTTCAATATTCGTAAATAGTTCATTAGTCTTAGGAACAATAATTGTATTGGAAATTTTTATGTTCAATAACATAATGAATATAATAATATAATAATTCATTTTACCTTTATCAGTAGTAATTAAAGTGATTACTCAATCGTTTAGACTTTTGCAAAAAATTGATTAAATTCTTTAGAAAAATGAATTTTAGTATTGAATAATTATGTGTATAAATAGTTTTTTTTTGTAAATTTCAAGGTTTTTTTCTATAAATATAAAAAAATAACAAATTAATTTTTTACAAGTGTTCATTGGTACATAAGAAATAAAGTAAAATAGTTCTAAAATTATTATAGTTAAATTATTATAAATCAAAATAATAATTACTTTTTCGTTATTGAATTCGTAACTACAATATATAACAAAATTATGGTAATTTTATTTTAAAAGTGTATAAGCTTTTAAATATATATGCATTAAAAATATATATATATTTTTAAGTCTTTTAAGGTCCAGATTATTTTTATTCTAAATAATAAGTCTAATAACTTTCAGCTTAACAAGTGTTTTACTATTTGTTAATCATTAATTATCAACTTATTGAAATCAATATTAGTTTTTTATATATTATTTTTGTTAATTTTTTGCACAAAATATATAAAATATATACTTTAAATAGATTATAGTGTAAAACTATATATTTAATATGATTTTAATGTACAAATAATATATAATATGTATTTTTGATAATTCTCAAATATCAGAAGTTATTGATATATTTGTATATCACGTGTATCGTTAAATTAAGAATTTTTTATTACCATATTTTCATATATTTTTCAAAACAATATATTTTGAGAATTATTTTCAATTCTTATCTGACTAAGATTTAAGATAAAAACTAAAGGTTGATTCTCTAAATTTACATTTTTTTAAATTTGAACGTCAATAAAAATGTAAAATATTTCTCAGTTTAAAGTAATAAATAATTTGTTTTTGAGTACTAGTTATTCATATAGATAGCCAATAAATAAAATCAATTTGTTTAAAAATTTATTATAACATACATTTTTTTTTATTTTATTTCGTATAAATAACTGTGGTTTACATTGCTATCATAATAAATGCTTCAATGAATTAATTTATTGTAATTTACAATTGTTATGTTTTAAAATTCCACTCGAATATTAAAAGTTTTTTTTAATTATTCGTTTTATTACAATAGGAGCAT
The DNA here is from genome assembly GCF_025091365.1 of Daktulosphaira vitifoliae. NCBI lineage: Eukaryota > Metazoa > Arthropoda > Insecta > Hemiptera > Phylloxeridae > Daktulosphaira > Daktulosphaira vitifoliae. The sequence goes on from NW_026099574.1 coordinate 34,466,019, forward strand.
TGGAAATTTCTGAAATCATTTAACTTATGTTCTTTCACTATATAATGAGTACTGTTTTATGGAAACATAATGTAAAAGAAATACATTTAATATTCTTATCAATGTGTATTATATAAATCCAATCGATAATACAAACGTATATTTATTATGTCAAAGGAATTTTCTAAGAATATTTTTAAGTCATCGTTGAAATTATCTGATTTAATACTAAATTTATATCACTTATAATAGTGAAAGTTTTACAAATCATATATACTCCTTAATTATATATGATTCTTCATACGGGGTATCTAATAAGTTTGGAAATATTATTTAGATTATTTTGAGTGCTACTGTTTTTTTAGAGTTCGCATTCACATACAATTAGTTTGGTAGTGATAAGTATTTATGTATAAAGAAACGTAGTCGATAATAAGGTTGTGGTTGCACGTAGCACCGTTTATTTCACACTTCAACAATATTCTTTTAATGTTATTAAAAGAAAGAAAAGTAAACGCTGAGTATAGAATAACGAAACATTACAATAGACACTAGGTGCAGTCCCATTGCCGTTTTGCGGAGGAACAAGGTAGTTTTTGTGGTGTCACAAAGATGACCGACTCAAAACGATTGATTATGGCGGGCGGTACTTNCAAAACGTATGATTTTGGCGGGCGGTACTGGCTGGACTTTTTACCGTATCGGTGTTAGTTAGTCAAACTACCATATACACATTGTGTGACTGATAAAGGTGGCACAGGTCACGAGGCTCCGGTTATTAAGAAGCGACGCGGGACTGTGTCAGCACTTTTTACGATTAAAATTAAAATTAAACCCTAATGTAAAGGGGTAGGAATCTATTCTAACTTAAAAAATTTAAATGGCAACTACTATTTTTTTTTTAATTTTCGGTTAGGTAACTTTAATAAAAACAACAATAGTTTTAAAATTTTAAGTCATCCTTCAGACATAATTCATTATGTAATTAATTGAGTACTTGACTTATTATGTTAATATTATTCCTTTTAAAGTTTCAAAGACATGCAATATTTATTAAAATTTTTTTAAAAATTTTATCTATTAAATAATAATATAAATAATAGGTAAAAAGTTTTACCTATAGTACCTTATTGCTCTTCAAGCAACATTCTTATCTTTTTTTTTTCACATATTGTTTGTATTTTAATGATTAATATTTAAATAATGTACACATTATTTCTAATTATTCACTAAAATAGTTTTAATTGAGACGCGTGTGCTATAAAAAAATATATTCAATCCGTTCATTTTTCACTGTTTTAGGAGATTTTTTTTTTTAGTCCATGCTCATGGTTTTATTTAATAAGAGCATTGACCCATTTCTGTGCATATGTTTATTGTGACCCTTATTTTGTAAAATATGTATTTCTGTGACGATTTAATTTTCTATTCAATTCATGATTCATATATGTTTTTATTTTCATATGTGAATTGATTGTTTTAGTTTATTAACTATCTTTTTTTTAAATAATATGTTTGTTATTTTTATGTATTATGTTTAGTTTTATTAAGCATACTTTTATTAATATATTTTCAGTCGATTCCTTTTAAATATATTAATAATACAAATTTATTGATATATTTAATCATGTTTATTATTATATACATATTTTGTTAGAACTTACGCTTTATAATGAGCTTACTGTTCAATTGTACTTTTATCACTTTGAACTATATTTTATCAAGGAATGTTATATATAAATTTTAAGACGGTTATAAGTATATAAGTTTGTATATTCTTATCAGAATAGTACAGTATTAATAATTTTATTTATCTTATATATGATGTTTGAGTCTATGAGTTAATTCTAAAAGTTGGGATCCATCTGTGACAACTATGCTGTCCAACGTCAAATCGCTGTTTTTATCCAAATAAATTTTTTTACATAGTCCTTAGTAAAATAACCTGCTGATTTTTTTTGTACTTATTCTATAATATAAACACAATTATTATAATTCGAATATTAATAATTATTAGGCATGACAGGGGAATATGGACCTCCCTTAAACAAGCGCTATCAATATTTTTTTTGGCAACTTCTAAGAAATAACGACTTAATGGCCTTTTTTTTTTGATCATCACTATGATTTTTAGCAAAAAAAATTCTATAGCATGTTTAACAAAGTAAAAAAATATTAAATACTGACACGGCCACGGCGTTGTCACACGTTGACACCCCGCGGTCGTATCAGCTCCTTCTCAGCCACCGCTTCACTGTAAACCGGACCGTTACACACACGCGTTATCGTCGTAGTGTAAAGTCCAACAAATGCCTAGCGTCGAATACCCTGCCCCAATAATACGTGAGTTCAGTCATCTTCGTGACACCACCAAACTTACCGTCGTCCGATCCTCGAACCGCTTATAATATACACTTGTCAAAACCAACAACATTTATTTTCATGTCGTGAAATCTTGTATCAGTGTTATTTTCTGTTGCGTTTAATTTTATGATCTTAGTCTAATAAACGGCTCGACGCCTTTTCAAATTAAACCCGAACTTGTGTCGCCTACCTTATTTTTGTTTCGTGTGCGCGGCACTTAAGTATATACCTTAACAATACCCTCTTAAAATAATTTCTGAATACGCCTAAGTGGCATACCTCATTAACAAACATTAACCTCATACCCAATACATTTAACTATATTCTCTTTTAAAATTTTCCTGATCTTAATAATTACATTTTTAGTATATTTTTATTACACTGATTCTAATGTAATATTTTTTCTGCAAAACACTTATCCTGCCATCCGTTGTCGGGTACTCCTACTGAATCAGTGGCCTACTTATGATGACGGTCCGAAGAGTCTGTCATAATTTATTTGTTAGATTATAAATAAATCATTACAGAATTCAATTAATAAAACATAATATATATTTATTAAAATAATCATTAATTTTAACATTTTATAACTGTCATATGCAATAACACACAATAAAGAACATACGTTTTATTCATATATTTCACGCTCAAAAAAATAATACATATAATTTTCCAATGAACAAAAATTTATATTGTATTATTAATGTACTATGAAAATTGTTTCAATCAATTTATTAAATACAAATATATAAAAGAAAAAACACAGCACAGTAGGGAAGCGTCACAATGGGGACGTGGTATATTTGGGTCCAGTATAAATGATAACTGACAATGATTAAAATCACTATCAAAAAAATAAATTGATGCAAATTTATAGATAGTTTTTAATTTTAAGAAATTTGTTTCTTTAGAAATGATTTATTACAATAAATAAATAATTAAAAACACAAAAAAATTGTTTTTAAAATTTTTACAGATTTTGATTTTTAATATTTTAAAAATAATCAGTGCTTAATTTCTGATTATACTTTAACTTTATGTTTAATTAAATTGACAAATAACTATTAATGTTATACATTAATGTGGTTAATTACCTGTCGGATGAAGGCGATTATTTCGTCAAAAAATCAACACTTTTCTGTTCACCAATAAGAATTTAATACTTTTGGTTTTGATTAAAGAAAGTAATATTATTACAATAATTAAATTGCATTTACAATTAAGAAAACAAATAAAAGTAAATTTATTTTGCACAATCAAAAAAGAACCAGATGTCATCAGTTGCCGAGTATCAACCAAAGAAAAAGTAAGGGAATGACAAACAATTTATCATACACATAATAATTTCAAAAGCAATAGTTACCGATAAAACGATAAACAGAAAAATACAAACACTTAAAATTAACTATTTACAATAACAGATGACAAACACACGAAAAGGAAAGGGAAAATTTTACAATGAGAAACGCGAGAGAATTTTAAGATAACAAAGATTATTTACATATACATTTTGTACACTAATGCATACACAATATCATAAAGTTAACCTATTTTTTTGGTATTTTAAGGTTAATTTTTTGAAATTTTATAATAAAAAATGTTTAATTTGTTACTATAACTTTAAGTTCAACTTCAAGTTTGAAATATACATTATTAAATAGAACATTTTATGAGAATAAATAAAATAGTATTGTTAAGATTAATATTTAGTCAGGAAAATGTTTAATTACTATTTTATGTAAATTTATCAGAAAAGCTCAATATGTTTTTTTTCATTTTTATTGTAATAGATCACTTAAATAGAAATCATTGTAATCATTTCTAAGTAATTTTTTGTGATTAAAAATATTCTACAATTGACATATTCAGAACTTAATTAATTTTAATGATTTACTTTAACTAAAAAAATTATTAGAAAGATCTATTCAATTGAGTGTATTATACAATTTGATTATAATTGTAAACATTTTTTGTTAAAATCAGTGAAAATAAAAATAATTTTTTTTTAGATTAATGATTAATATAACAACAAGTTACCAAAAATTTGGAATATTATAGACTATTAGTCATGAACAAATAAAGTTAAAAATTAATTTATTACAAAGTAAAATTATTTAATTTTGTAGTTGAAATCTGTTATTATATCAAACTTAATTCGATAATAAATATTTTAAAAACTTAAAAATTAAATATTTTAATTGTTTATAAGAAGTTTGTGAGAAAAGTAAATTTTTCATTGATTAAGTAGAAATTTAAACATTTTTGAAGGTAATTCCCTTAACTAGATAATAGTTGTGATATTTGAAGTATCGTTAAAAAAAGTTGTTTAACTAATAGCTGAGAAAATAAATGAGAGCCATAAAAAAAAATCACATGTTAAAAAAACTTAACAAAATAAAGAAATTTCTTCAAACGAGGGGAACTACAATGATGAGGTCCTTGATATTTATTAAAGTTATTGAATCTAAATGAGATAATAATCAAAAGATTTAAAAAAATTTTCCTAACTCAAAAACTTTTGTAAAGTTTTTTAAAATAAAATAAAATACAAAATCGAAAATTTTAACACATAAGTTTTAAATCCCCCTGTGTTAAGGGAAATGGTCCGATTTAAAAAAAAAGTATGTCGAATGAAAGAAATATAAAATTTAATTTCTCATAAATAAATTGTATTGTTCCATACATTTTTCAAAAAGTAATAGCATTATAAAGTTAAAAATGTAAAATAGAAAATTAAGAATTTTAACACAAAAATAGCATACAGTAGCCATTTTCACCGTGAAGACAAAATAAAGTTCGAAATTTTATTTTTCTATTATAAAATATATTATATAAGCTTAAGGTTATGTCTTAGACTAGATACAGATTTATGATCTTTTAACGATTTGTTAAAAGATATCCGTTCGGTGAGAGCTGAGAAAGCTATATCAGACACAAAAAAAATAACACATCATAGTAATACATCTAAGTAACTAATACCTTCTCAGCTTCGCATCAAAATTTAAACAAATTTTTCTTTAAACATTTTTTAGTGCAATATTCAAATTTAAACTTATAATTGTTACTATAATAATTAATAATATTTAAACATAATAGCTACAATTAATTATTTCAGCAAACAAGATTTGGAAACATCAATTGAGATTTGAAATAAGTATTGAAGTAATTATTATTAGTTTATTATCATAGTATTTCATTTCAGTTTTTATGTCATAAGCAATTGAAGTTAAAATATTTCTAGTATTACTTGAGTATGCACAAGCCAATTGTTTAACAGTTAATTATACTAATTCAAAATTGTAAAAAAATACTTAGAATATCTATGAATTTATTTCTCTGTAAAGAAATATTGATTAATATTCTTTGTACTTTTAGTAGGATAAAAAAAAATAAATCCAGATTTTATTTAATTGTTTTATAAATAAATAAAATATATATTGATTTGTGAAATTGATATGACTTTTAAACTTCTTTGATCCTTAAAATTTATTATTTAAAGGTATAATATAAAGAACTTAATTATTACTTAAAAATATATGTGATGTACAAAATATTAGCAAAGGTATTAAATAAAATCAATTTTCAATTGATTGTAAAAAGAGAACTGTCGTGCAACAAAAATCCGACACTTTGAAACAAGTAAAAATGATACCTTATAGTGATTAAATACACTATCTTAAAAGACGCTTCATTGCAAATATGTAGATAGTGTTTGATTTTTTAGAAGGAATTATGGAGTTATTCTAAAAGCAACATGAACTCTTATTTCTTTATTTAAATCCTGATTATATACAACTATAATTTTCAAAAAAAAAGTTATCAGAGTAAGTTTAATGATTTATAAATATAATTTATGAATAAACTTTTATTATAGTAATTAAATTTAGTATAAAATTGATATTGAATAATTTAGTATGTAAATTTTACAATGAAATTATAAGTTATATTTTAAGTAGAAGTTATGTTGTTGAATTGTTTAAATTTTAGTTACTCATTTTTTTTTTAAATAATTATTGTAAGAAAATTCTTATGGGTATCTTATACCTAATAAGGGTGTCATCATTATAATTTTAAATGGTGACAAACATATTTAAATAACTGACTAAATAAAAAAATATATATAGAATTAAAAAAATGACTAATCAAAAATAATTTTTATGATAGTACTCCAGAGGTTATTGACATTTTTAAACAAAGGGTGAAGGAAAAGTAATGCGTAATGATAATAAAAGCATAACTCACACTTCATCTACACACTATATTTTAAAATAGTTATAGCTTCCAAAATATTGGATCTCAACTTGCCAAATATCAGCCATATCCTTAACTAGATCATTTTTTATTATAAGCTAGTTAAATATGTATGTTGACATTAAAATAATGAAGTCAACACCATTTCAAGGCTAATAGGATGAATTAAAAATACCATTATAATTTATAAGTCGAGAAATGTATGAAACTAAAAAAATTATTTTCTTAACTTACAAAAAAAAAAAAATGTATTACTTCATAGCGTTTTCCATAAAGCTTTAGCATTATAAATTCGAAAAAATAAAATATGAAATTGAACATTGTAACACAAAAATTACATATCTAAACTACATAAGCCCTTTGCACATAGAAGTTAGTGTCGAAACAAATTTTTATTTTTAACTTATAGTATGTAACATGTTTTAATATAACACATGTTTCAAGCTAGCAGTATTTCCATAATTATTTTCAAAAGTCAAGTTGTAATGGTATTTTGGTAATGATTACGATATTGAATCTCCACTATGGGCAGGTAAGGGTCAGAGTTAAAAAAAATGTACACCAAATGATAATTGAAAATTGAAAAAAAATTAATTTCTGCACAAACTAAATAGTTTAAAAATTAAATGAAAAGATTAAAAGTTGATACTAGTGCTACCATATCCCAAAATTAGCATTATCAAATACAATTTATATATTTAATAATTCAGTAGCTAATTTATACAACGTAGGAAACTAAGATATAACAATCAATAATAGTAATTTTAGCAGTGGTTGCTATTATTCCTGTTGTAAAGTAGCTGCTACTGCTAATTGTTATCATCACTAAGTGTAGCGGAGCAATGTGTATTGATAAAAATATATAACCAGTATATCACTGACAAAAATGTTTTAATATGTAAGTATTAAACAAAATCGAAATCAATTATTTATTGTGTAGTAAATATTTTTTAAAAATTCGTAATACTGAATTGTACAAAACTATTCTACAGTAAATTTTATTATGATTATTATTTTATCAAAAAATGTTTATTTGATAATTCATATATCTTGACGAATTTTTTTGTATCGTTTAAAAATGTATTTAAATTATGATATAGCATTTAATAATAATAAATATTTAAATATGAATCAACAAAATATGCTTAATTTATATGTTATCTAACATAATAGTTTAATATAATACTAAATATAATTTTTATAAAAACTAAATGTAAAATTATAATTATTAATCATTGAATAAAAAAACTTCTGTTACATTAAAAAATTCTGCGCCCATTCGAACACTATCATGATGTAATTTTATCAAGTCACAGTTATTAGGTATATCCTTTGAAGTAATATCCCACTTCCACAAATTATCATTTACAAGAATAGCATAGTTTCTTTTTAACGTTGTTAGCTTCCTACATTCTAATAATTGTGCTTTGTATTTTTCAATATTATTTTTTAGAATATGTATCCCTTCGACATTATTTAATACGTCATGTGGATAAATCTTCTCCACAACATTCCAAATACAGTCAAGGGGTAATGTAGAAATGAAGTACTGCTTAAATATATCATACATATGTTTAAATAGCTTATTAAAGTTATATATGCTTACATTTACTACTAGACATTGTACAGTTATTACCGTAAATTTAATAGGTACTATAGCTAAAGAGAAAACATCGATTCTCTCAATGACTTCACATAAAAACAAACAAAATCTATCGACTAAAGTTATTCCAACACTTTCCATAGTGTTCAGGTAATAAGTATATTTCTGAATGATTTTTAAATCGCTATCTCGACGAATTAGTTCTCCTAGTTTTTTTTTAATGGTAAATTCTTTTGGAACAGGAACAATAATTTGATTTTGTTGCGTCCACGTCCACGGCTTTTTACATTCTCTCGGGTCAAAATATTGTAATTTCTCAACATCAGGATCATCCAACAGTGTATTTTCATCATAAGGTAGAGGACAAAGAGATGCATCACTACCAGTGTAGTATTTATTTTCTTGTAAAGTTAGTTGAATGAATGCTGGATATGCTCTTACGAGTTCATCTAAATCGTCATCGGTTACAAAAGTTTGATTTTCAATATTCGTAAATAGTTCATTAGTCTTAGGAACAATAATTGTATTGGAAATTGTTATATTTAATAAAATAATACATATAATACTATAATAATTCATTTTACCTTTATCAGTAGTATTTAAAGTGATTACTCAATCGTTTAGACTATAGCAAAAAATTGGTTAAATTCTTTAGAAAAATGAATTTTAGTATTGAATAATTATGTGTATAAATAGTATTTTTTTGTATATTTTAAAGTTTTTTCTATAAATATAAAAAATAACAAATTAATTTTTTACAAGTGTTCGTTTATACATGTAACAAATAAAGTAAAGTATTTTATACTAACTAAATAATTACTCTTTCGATATTGAATAAGTAACTAAAATATAGAATAAAATTATGGTAATTTTATATTAAAAGTGTGTAAGTATATATGTCTATATGTATTAAATATATATATATATATATTTTAAGACTTTAAAGGTCCAGATGATTTATATTCTAAATATTAAATCTAATAACTTTCAACATAATAAGTGTTTTACTATTTGTTAAACATTAATTATCATCACATCACAAAAAAAATTTTTTTTTTTATTACTCATGTAGAAGATTAGTATAAAAAATGTAAATCATTGAAAAAATCTAGTAAACGAAGAAATCTGACCCAAATCTAAAGTTTATTGACAAAATGTTTTGTCTATGCGATATAGTTATGAATACAATTGATAATGAAGAAACTAAATTATATCAAAATAACCAAAAGAAAAATGGTTATTTAAGAAGTACAAGTAAAAATTATTGTTCTGATGTGAATAAGAACGAAAGTTCTTGTCAACTTGCAAAAGAAATTAATTGAAAATGAAAATTTGAAGAAATAAAAGAACAATGTGAGTAAATTTTTGAAATATTTATAACCATTATAAAAAATAATCAATATACAATTAATAATAATCATTAAAATTTTTAGTTGAGACTGTTGAAAATCAAGTAATTGATCGATTTTTGTTACACAACTCGTCATTAGAATCAGTTGTTTTTTATAGTTCTGAAAAGACTAAAAGAATAAGGGCGTAGAAATATATTATGATAGAAAATCTAGCTGCTACATTGGACTGTTGTAAATTATCTGTTATAGATGCGTTATTTGTACTAACAGCTACAGCTGAAAATTTTAGTCATAATGTTAGTGACTTAATCGCTCTTCGATCCATACTTTTTGTGAAACTTTTCAAAAAGATTATGCTACTAAAGTTACCATTTTTTTTTTTAACTAACATGGATGCTATGACTGTTCATTAGGATAAAAAATTGCTCTCCTCATTAACAAAAAAGGAGCTAGTTGATAGATTACCAATAGTTAAAATTTATAAAGGTGAAGAAAAATTAATATGTGCGCCTAAGTTGCCACCCGAAAATGGAAAAAACAGGCTTTAGCGGATTACAATACCTTAGAACAATGGAATCTTATAGATGAAGTTCAGAATTTATGTTGTGACACAACAGCATCAAATAATGGAAGTCTCAATGGTTCTTATATACTTTTAGAACAAAAGTTAAATAAAAATATTCTTTATATTCCATGTAGAAATCATATTTTTGAATTAATTTTAAAATGTGTTTCTGAAAATAAAATTCAGAAATCATCTGATCCCAATATTGCTCTTTTTAAACATTTTCAATTAGTTTGGAGTAAAATTAACAAAAATAAATTTAAAATTGGAATATCCAAAAAAGTTATTATTGAGAAATTAAAAGATTCAATAGATGGTACAAGAAATTTCACAAAAATTAACTTAAGCGAGCGAAAATTAAGAGAAAATTATCGTGAACTTTTAGAGCTCACAGTTATATTTTTAGGTGGGGTTCCTCCTCGTGGTATATGATTTAGAATCTTTGGAGCTTTTCATCATTCTAAGCTATTTATAGTTTTGACATTTTTTTTTTTTGTCAAGATCAATTAAAAATAACAAAACAGGAGTTAAACAGTTTTCGAGATATCTTTCTTTCAAAAGTATATATTATACCTTGGATAAACGCAAAAAATGCTATAAAAGCTTCATTTTTTACTTATGTTTCATAAAAAGCCTTGTTTTACATGAAGATATCGATAAAAAAATAAGTTTGTCAACAGTAAAAAGTTTTGTAACTATTTATGATATTTATCACCAAAAATGCAGCACTAGCATTTTTTTATACAAATGTATCAATAAATAATAAAATAAAAATGGTACAAGCATTGAAAACAAATAATAAATTTGAAGGAACAAAAAAATATTTTTTATTATCTCAAGATATTAAAATAATAATCAATATGAATACAGAAGACTTCATTACTACTGAATCAAACAACTTTTTTAAACATTTTAATGTAATTATGGATTTTCTAAACATAGATCCTATTTTGTGGGAACATAATGAAGGCTACAGGATTGAACACTGTAAATAAATTAAAAATTACAAACGATGTTATAGAAAGAGGCCTAAATTTAATTGAATATTACAACAATACTATAACAAAGATAAAAGACAAAAACAATATATATTGCAAGTGGTGTCTGAACATAAAAAAAAAGAATCCTAATAACAATAAATCAACTTTATCCCAAGACTTTTAGTACATATATATATGTATATACATATAATATGTATATAAGACATAATAGACTTTTATAGTATTTAATTTTATTTTATTTTATAAAAATTAAAAAATTGTATCATTCATTAATTAAAAAAACTACATTTTTAATATTATTAATTTTTTTACAAATTTTCACGAAAAGCTATTTTTTTTTATTTTAATTCATATTTTATGACTGATATCAACAAATACTAGTTTAATACTAATAATAATTCAACTTAATAACTTAAGTAATTTATATTCAAGTCAGTGTAAAAATTTGAAAAGGTTGTAATGAAGCGTTGAAACTTTTAAACTAAAAAAGTATAAAGAATCAGCTATTTAATTAATTTTGTGTTATCAATATATTGTTATGACATGTAAAAACTTCAATAAATTCTTAAAAATAATATATCATAATATTTGTTTTTACATAAGGATCTTATGTATATCTTAACTTTTATTAATAAAAACACTTAAAAACCTCTCATATAGGTTTTTTATCGTTTTATAGAATATTCTTCAAATATCGTGGTCAAAATCTGTGCACCTCCATTTAAATTTTTCCAAATGATCTTAAATTTTCAGAATATTACATTTTTATACTAAAACATTTCGAAATTCGTAAAATAAGGACCATGTTATTGGATCAAGTATAATGATATCTGAAAGTGATTAAAATCACTATCATAAAAAACAATTCGATGCAAATCTGTAAATAGTGTTTAATTTTAAAAATTAAAAATATTCCAAAAGCTACATGACCTGCTATTTCTTTAATAATATCCTGATTACAAGTTTTATGATTTATAAATGTAATATATGAAATACATATATATATATTTATTCTATATAAAGGGAAATGGTTTTATTTTAAAAAAAGTATGTCAAATGAAAGAGGTATACAAATAGTATTTATCATAAAAAAATTGTATCGATCCATACATTTTTCAAAAAGTAATAGCATTATAAAATTAAAAATGTAAAATAGAAAATCACGAATTTTAACACAAAAATAGCATACAGAAGCCATTTTCATCGTGAAGACAAAATAAAGTTCAAAATTTTATTTTTCTATTATAAAGTAAATTACATTAGCTTTAAATTAAGATATGTATAAGAGTGTCCGAGTTTCCGCAACACTTTCAAAAGTTAATTGTAAAAGTAAATTTTTTGTGAAAAAGTTATCATTTTGAATCCCCCCCTGTGGGCAGGTAAAGAGTTAGATTTATAAAAAAATACATCATATGATAGGTAAGACATAATGCATCTATAAAAAAAAATGTATTGATTTGGTCATTTTTAAAAAAGTTATAGCAGTTCTAAGAAAAAAAAATTAAAAAATTTTACGTTATTTAAATTTGTAATTTTTTTGGAGTTTTCCCCCATTTATAGGGAACGAGGGAATTTTTAAAAATTTTTGAGGTTAATGTCTTTGACTAAATACGATTTGTCATCTTTTGACGTATCGTTGAAAGAAATCGATTCAGTGAGAACTGAGAAAAAGTGATACAGACACAGAGGAAAAAAACTCATCATAATAAAATTAATATCATTTCAGCTTTGCATCGAGGCTAAAAATTATTGAAAAGTTTTAAAAACCATTCGATTATAACTATCGTACAATTATACAAACTATCAAATAGTTTAAATAACTATTGGAATATATTGGGTAACTATCGAATATTTTTATTTGTCGCATAGTGTTTGATTGACCATTGAATAATTACTATTTCATATTTCCCAACACTAGTGTTTATCACAGAATTGTAAACAAATCCGATAGCACAAATTATTTCGATAGCGTACTAGTTGGTGATAAAATAATATTTATGTCTTGTCAATTATAATAGTAATACTTTTCAATTCTCCGAACCATAAAATGTTTTCATTTTGTATAATCATTGAATGTCACGTACGGTTTACTATTAAGTTAAGCTTTCAACTAATAAGTAATGAATAACTAAAAAGTAACATAAGCAATAAGTATTTATAGTATTAATGAAGCCATCAAACTATATTGAACATTTTCATAGTATAGACAATTTTAAGTCACCCAATAATTTTCAAAATAGAGTTAGGAATCCAACCTAATTATCTTAAGAACTCAAAATTTAAATTGTTCATTTTTTTAATTATATATAAACACGTAAGATAAGAAAAATTATTTATGTTTAAATAAATCATATAACACTAAATTATATTTGCTTGAAAGATGGAATACATTTTATTTATGAGAATAAAGACATTTTTTTAATAAAATGTCCGTAAACAAATTTATTTAATATATGATAATTATGAATAAAATTCTTGCATGACATTTTGAAAACTTACTAAAAAAAAATGTTCTCACTTAGTTATTAAGTGTCATTAATTTCCTAACAATGAAATATTTCAAATTATTTTTGAGTAGGCATATTACATAATAGTTGTCACTTAAAACGCCTATATTTTTTTTAATATTGGATAATATCTAACCGTCATGTATGAATTGTTGTCTGCTTGTTTTAAACTAATTATTATAAAATCTTTGAAGTTTCATATTGCACGTTTTTTTATGAATGCGCTCATGACAAAACTTTTGTTTAATGAATAACTATTTTTAATATTGTCGATCTAATATAACGTTGAAATTTCTGTGGAACCGAACAATAGATCTTATTCATACATTTTGTTATCTTTTTGTTAACCGCGTATTTTAATGAACAACAGTGTTGCCCTATTTCATCTTGCAATCCACCGTTATTGAAGAGTGGTTAAGGGGAACATAAAAATGACAATAGTAAGGATTAAAACAAAAGAATTTTATATCATGTTGAAACATTAGCGTCGTATTAGAGTTGTAATAATTTATCATTTCGAATCTTCAAGAAACAATCTTTGAGACATGACACAACGTTGAAATTTAATGTAATATTACATTAAGGGTTGTGCATACATTTTTCAATCCTCGAGTTGTTCACTTTAAATGATCAGCTATTTTAATAGCTGAATACTTTTCACTTTATCTTAAAAACCTGTTTGTATAATAGAATACTGACTTAATCGAATGAAAGTCACACGAATCCTTTCATTTTTTTTAACAGCAAAGATCAATTGTGAGGTGTTTGATTTTTTCGTACACGAGAGGTCATGTAGTAATCAACAAGTGTCGACGATTGGGATGTAAACCAACTAAACCGTAACACGTCAGAACAACAATTCAATTACTAGAAGTCAAGTACGTTTGTGATCTCACGGGCCAGCATCTCACAGCTACCGGACCCCGACAAATGTGTTAATTAATCATTCTGGAGAGTTTGGCAACAAACGTAGGTACGGACAAACAATAAAAAAGTAAACCGGTAGCTACGAAGTTCCTCTGCAGTAAAACGCGAATTGAAATCCGACTAGGAACGACCCCGCGCCAAGAACGTTTGTAACATGATTATGCACCCGACGCTTGACGGAATGATTTATAGACATTGGCGGTTGAATAATAGAGTGACTCCCTTCTCTGGTCAAAAGGAAAATTTGATTCTTCTTGAAGCTGCGAAACGAGATGGCCACATGCCACTGGGATAATCTAATAATGCTTTTTTAACCTTGCTGACAACATTGGTTCACCAATAGCCATTAATCTTCCAGCGGGATTTTTTTTATTTTATTCCATGTCGGTACGCGGCAGCTGTGAAATGTCTTAATTTCGCAAATATGTCAACATCGCTGTTGACGAAATTTAAAAAAACTAAAAACGAAATTAATTTTAATTTCAAATATTCGTGATTTCCATAATATTTTAGCAAAAGTGATCGGTTTTTATCAATTTCCCTATTTTTGTGACATTATAATAACGCATCATTATATAGTAAATTATATGTACTATCATTTAACTGTATTGTGTATAAACTGTATTTATACACAAAAAAAATTTAATTTGAAACTTGCCCTGAATTAAAAAAAAGAAAAAAAAACTTGTTGAAATATAAAATAGCAATTTCTTTGGATTTCAAAGAGCTATTAAATTAAAATAATTTTTTTTTTTTTTTTGAATATATTATTTACCGTTAAATAAACAAAATTGACAAACTATAAGTTTGACCATGATCTACATTTAATTATAAAAAAAATTAGCATCACTTCGCTCGTTATTTTTTAAGTAAAATTTGTAAGCTAAATGCTCATCATTGCTATTACCGCGTTTCCCAATAACCTATTGTAGATGTTCGGTCATCTGAAAATGTCACCTACTATTTCTGTGAATTGATTAATCGTTGATAAGATTGTGTAATACTTAAAGATAGGACGAGAGAACAGTAGCTAAAGGTGAGTACGCCTTTTTTATGACATATTGCAGGCGACCATTATCGCACGTAGTTGATCGGTTGCAAAACGACAGTGACGGGCTACCAATGTTACCAGACAACAATAATATGCTACTGTCCTGTGGACATTTGTCATTATCATTATGGACTTATGTATTGTTCACGTTTCGCAGTGAACCGGTTAAGCAACCACGGTGCATGTCTTTTCTCTCACGGGGAGGTTTAGTAGAATGTGAAGGAGGTGCAAGTAAATGTATCATACCACATTTGCTACTCAATAGGGTGTCACATTGTCCATTCCCGGATGAGAGGATGAGTTCAACATAGTCAGGATGTTTATTAATGAAGTCCAGAATAACTTGATAGTTCTATACGTTTCAAATACTTTCAATAAACGAATGTAATCGCAAAAACGCATCATCTGAATGTGGAAAATATGTTTTTGCTAGTATAAGGTTGTTGCGTGTTGAACAATAAATAAGAAAACCTTATAATTTAACAACTTTTTCAGTACATGAATACTTAAATAAATATACATTTTTATGACAAATAAAATGACTTATTTCAAAAACATTAAAATGTAAAAATTCTTATAAATTCAATTCAATTCAACATGTTTATATACAGGGCAATCCTTTTAATAATTGCCATTCCATTTTTCTTAAAATAATGATTATGTTTAGAAAACTGATTTTAGTATTTTTAATTTCATATACAAGTATTTTTCGATTTATCAGTTATTAATTCATCCCTTTAACTATATAATGGTGTTAACATTATAATTTTAAAATGCATCGTGTATATTTAATTAGTTTATAAAATAAAAAAATTATATAATTAAGAAAATTACTACTGGTCAATAACTACAATTTCGGAAGTTATTATCATTTTAAAGTATAGACTGGAGGAGAAGCGCAGGTATGTAAATATTTAACACTAAAAATTTCTCTGCTGCACCCTTCTTCATTTATTATTCAATTATTAGTCCAAAAGTTATTACTGACCAGTCATTTTCTTAATTGAATCATTTTTTACTTTATAAGCTAGTTAAATAATATTTAGCGAAAAGTTGTTTGTATGCAGCTTTAATTATTATCAACACAACTAGCTTATTGGACCAAATTCAGTTATATTTTTAAGTTTAGAATGTTTCAAAAAAGTTTCAACATTTTAAGGATTTTTAACACGCAAAATATAAGAACTTTTAATATTTAAATTAAAAAAAATCTCAGTAACCTATTATTTTAATTTATAATTTTGTAATATTAAACACAGATATAATTAAGCAAATTATTCTTAAAATCGATAAATTAAAAATATATTTTGATAATATGTTATTTAAAAAAATTATGTTAAAATAATTAGTATATTACTTAAGAATTTATTATAATAATTCCAAAAATAAAAAAAATGTTTAAATGAACTAACATTATTGGATTCTTTAAAAAAAATTATTACACGATGAAATTTTATGCCTGTTCGATTTTGGATTACTGTGCAACACATTTTAATTGTTAAATTAAAACCCAATTTATAAAAACGTAATGAGCAGAAAAATGGTGAAATGTATAATTTTTGATAGTATCGATTTTAATTGTATTATAATATTCTTAAAATGCAGTCGTATCGATAATTCAGTTGTTAATATATTCTGTTTTAAATCAAATTTTTAAACTATTTTACATAAATGAAACATTCTATTGACTGGGGAGTAATGACTATAGTTCTGTCGTTATGAATGAGAATAAAACAAAAGACTAAATTGACATGAAAATTAGGAATATTATGTATTCAATATAATAATGTTATAAAATACTTAAATTCTAGAGTCTTATTTTTTTGATTTGATATAAATTTTAGTTGTTATATTTAAACCGTTCCAAGTGTGAAGTATAAAGTGACTTTTAAAACTAACACTTTAAATCAAGGCAGAACATAAGGAGTTTAATTAAGGTAGTAACCCATGATTAAGATATGGTTCTCATAGTGTAGATAACAAAGTTGTAATTTGCATATTTTACCCATTCAATTATGTTCGAACTTTGTTGACTACTCATGTGCTATTACAACGGCGACGACACAATAATATTCTGTATTATTCCTTCACACCATTCGTTAGAAAGGGTTGCTTTTTCTAATCCCTTATCCTAACATTCATCTGTCTTGGGTTGTTTTCAACACATGGCCGTGCAACTAAGCTAAGATTTATGTGAATTATTGTATGGTATTGTATCACAAGAGCTTTTCGCAACATATCTGTCTATTATTGTTCAAATAATGTACATGAACCAGTTATTTTAAAATAAATAATAATTTACTTTAAAATAAATAAAATAATAATAGTAATCCGCAACATTTTAAATAAATTTATTGGTTCAATATAATAATAATAATAATAACTTCAAAAAAATATATTGTGCTATATTGTTAGTATCAAATAATTAACTTGATTGGTTTTTTTAGTAAAATTTTTTGAGTAATAAAGGGTTTGTTATATTTTATTCTGCATTCTATGGTGACCACTGTTCGATATCAAATAACGATTGAATACGATTTTTTAGTAACGTAAAAAACCTATTAAATTTGTCCAGATTTCCGGGTATGAAATTAATAACTATTGTACTAATGTCAGATTTTATATCTACTATAACATTAATATTAACAAACTTTTGTAACACTTTTTGTTGTGTTTCTATGATTTTCTTTATAGTTTCTTGATCGGTTAAAGTCAAGTACGCCAAATTTAATATAACATACCAATATTTTGCTACTTCGTTTAGTTCGTTTAAAATAATACCAAAGTAAGGTTTAATGGTAGGCCAATATTGTATAACAACGTATCCCTTATTTAATAAATCACTTAATTTAATGTTTGGTACTGTAAACAACTCAATTTCTTTTTGTTCTGCCACTGGTTTTAACAAATAGGAAAAACCTTTTGAAAAAATTTGATTTATTTCATCCCAGTCATGACCGTCTGCTATAATTCTCATTAACTCAACCGTTTCATTAACTTGCTCAATCGTTAAAATATTAGATCCATCTCTATTCGATAAATTCATTTTAAATTTCCCACGATTCTCTTCGGGTTTTTCTAACCAATTAATAGCATCTACAAGCAATTTCCGTTCTGCTTCGTAAAACATATCAATTTTATTTTTCAACCGTTTTAACCCGATTAACCGTTTTTGCATATCATTTAAATAGTCTTCACGTGGTAAGAGTGAGTCAATTTTCTGAAGCTGTTCACTCAGTTTTTTCAATTTTTCTTTAGTTGACATATCCGTATAATCAATAACGTTCTCCTCGAGTTCGGGCTCCATTTTTATTTCAGCGTCTTGTGATGGGTCAGTTGCATTCCGCCGTATCATTATTTTAATAATGATAATAAATATACCTATAAAAATAACTATCTTTATTAATTCACCAATTAATTCCAACATGTTTAAAATACAGATAACAGTTTGAATACAGTAAAACTTGAAATTTAATTTGCTAAAATTTAAATGTTTTGTCAAATTTTTTTTCAGTTTCTATGGATAATTTAACATAAATTCACAGTATATTTCACATAATAATCGATTGATAGTTAAAAAAAAATTCAGTACGATTTGACTTTCTAACTTTTCAGTAATTACTTTTTTATAGTATGTGACAAAAATGGATTTATAGTGACTAGACCTTTAGATTTAATATTTTTAAAAAGATAACATAATCTGAACTATCAAATACACTTTTTAGGGTGGTATACAGGTTTTTTCAATGTGACTAATACCAAAAAAACATTTAATGACCAATCTTTGGCGACTAATTGTCTAAAATAGTAGTTTTTGCTCCTCTCCGTGTGGATGACGACTACCGAATACTTTATTCGTTGTTTAATAAATTAAAATTTAACATTTATTGAAAAGATTTTTCTCAGATATATGTAAACATTTTTTTTTTTTTTGACAAATGCTGACAAAAGAATAATGATGGGGATACCTATAGATTAATCGGGTGAATTTCTATTCCATAGTAGTAGCTAAAACATTTTTTATCAGTTACTTCCAACTAAATTGGATTTTCAATCTTTTCGCGGAAGCCGCTTAACGATAACCTTATCGATAACTAGTAGTTGATCGATTACCGTCGAACGTCAACGCCAACGATTGAGCTGTCCGGACAGTCACGAACCGTGAAATTCTGGCCGCCTCTAACTGTTTACAACAATAACTGTTTATTTTTTTAAAAGGGTCCGAGGAAAAAAAACAAAAATTTGCGGAAGATCGTATTACGCGATACGTTTTTTGGACAGCTAAATATATATTGAAAAAATTGTTACAACAATAAAAAACGTCTATCGAATTTTCTCACCCTCTACCGGAAAGTGTTTTTCACACATTGAAAAAAAAAGACACGCGCCATGTGCAGACACCAGATATCCTAAGGATAATAGGTCTCCCTCCACGCACTAATCACTCGGACACAATAATATAAGCGGATTTTTTCGCTATTTTCACCCAAAAAATACAAGGGTATGAAAGTTTATTATTATTGCTATACGATTTTTTTATACATACTACGCTTAGGGACAGAATAACTCGATTATTATGTTATTGGAGACCGTCGCTCCCTTCTTTTGTGTGCAGTTTTTTACTCCATGAAAATATTTTGATATCCTGAAATACGATAATGATTGTCGAGTGAATCAATCAATCAATTTCGGTGATAATTTGATCGATTGACCCCTCTGTCAATTACCTTTTGGTCTTATAGACATAGAAACTGAAAATTTTCTAGAAAATTTACGTTTTATTTAAAAAAAAACTCATTAATCAATCAAATCATAATAAATATGTGAAACTTATACAAAAACCATAATCGTAAGTCATCAAGTTTTTAAAAGCTTGCTTAAACTTCATAAAAGTAAACATTAAACTTTAAAAACCTTTTAAGAGCTTACGTTACATTAATTAATATTACTACTTAAATAAATCCGAAAAAATATATATATTTTACGATAGTTCAATGCAAAAATCTTGGCTCTTTAAAAGCTTTTCATTTTACTAAAATAATGAGTACAAAAAATAATCAAAATTAAAAATTTAATATTTTTATTCGTCTATGAAGTACATTTAATGGACCGACACATAAGTTTCTTTGTGTCGTGTCACGTATTAAAGAAACATAAAATTGTTTCAGATGTAACTATAATTTAGATAGTAATACTTGAATTAATTTTAGTGATGTGTTATAAAAGAGTGTTTAAGTATAGCTTGCTTGTAAATTACTAATGTGACAACATAAACTATGAAAAACTAATTTTCATTTTACAAGAGCGTGAATATAAAAAATGTATGACCATTAAAATGTGAAATAAAAAACTCAGTTAATTACCTTTGTCGATTGATATCACAAATGTTTGGTACGTAAAAAGTTTTTCTAAATGGTTTATTTCACTCGTAATTACAATGCACGACTACCGTTAGTTAGTGACAAACAAGGCGCTGGTCATAAAAATCATATACACGCGATATGACACCAAGTGGTAATTAATTTGCAATGAGTTTAATGCGGCGAGCTCAATACGGTAAATTTCTTATCGTAAGGAGTCAAAAAAGATGGCTGGCAATAAAGACAAGAGACAACAGAAGTACTGATTCGATTATTCCCTGAGGACTCATGGCCGACAGTGTTTTAATTTATTCCACCGTGGAAAAATTTACGACATTCGTCATTTTTTCTAACCGACTACTACTAGTGGGGATATTGTTTTTATTGCTCCCGCCAATTCCAAAATAATGCTACTTTCCAGATGAAGAAGAAAATAGGTGGAGTGTAATTTTTATTTTTTTACGACCATTTTATACTAACTTGTACACTGCGTTTGTGCCTTTACATTACTCGAGTGTCGCTGGCTTCGTCATGCCCCAATCGTAAACAAAATAGAATATAAAATATGAATTACATTGTTATTGTTATAATAATAAATGGGCCCCAGACGGCGAATGGGAGTGACGGATTGAGGAATATTAACTTACGGGCAGACGATATACTTTTAAAAAACGGCACCGTATTTCGTTTATTTTTTTATTTTTGTACATTTTATGCTCTCCCATAAAATTAGGCTTTTATATTTTACTTGGCAATTTACTATCTGGGTTGACGTTTAAGATTTCGTTATAATGTCAATAAAACAAAATCATATTTTTGTCTTTTACCAAACCATCACAACCCTAGTAACTTGATTTATCTACCCGCAACTTACTACCGTAACAATAGTAATTGGTCATTTAAAATACCATTTTTAACACACGGGGCGTTTAATTGGTTAAAAAAACTTACTATTTGATTCATCAGTTGGACTATCAACCAAACATATATCAATATGTTAATGTATTAAAAATTTAATGCCAAATAAATATTGTTGAAGAAAATAATGTTTCTCGATGGATTGCACATCGTATCTTATAAAAATCAACGAAACTGTCCAACAAGAAAAAAACAACTTTCGAATAAAGATTTAACCACTTCATATTGATACTCCTTTTGGATTAAATATTTTTTTAGCGGATAAAAAACTTTCTTCGAATTGACCGAAGGACTATGGTATGTCAACCCCAAGAGACTAAACACTACACAAACGAGCGGTGACGTTTTGTCGTTGAATGATATTCTAGCAGATTGAACTTTCGACATAATTTGTCTTAATAACACACTGCGGTGTCTAAAAAATGACGGACATTGCCGAAAACATTAATAATAAAAAATGTAACCAAACAAAATAACATTTCCTTGCCGTTTTTCACGATTTAATGCTACAGTTGGCCCTTCGTCACTAGGGTTACATTGATATTAATGACATCTAACCATCGGCCCCGGTATGAACCATAAGCCCCGCAAGGCATACAATTAAAAATAGTTTTCTTTTTGCGTATTTTATTTACTTATTATTTTCCCATTATTTTGAAAAATAAATTTATTCATAATAATTATATATAGTTGTCATGTTAAACAGACACATAACATAACATTTATATAATAAACATATGCTAAGGGAAGATTTGGAAGGATGTCAAATGAAGTAAAATTAAATTATAAAATAATATTGCAATTATGATAGTTAGGTCATTAGAAAATGGTCTAATTAAGAAAATTACTGGTCGACAAAAACCTTTGGAACAGTATTTTAGATGTTGTTTACAATTTAAAGTATTGACTCGTGATGAGGAGTGGATGCTGCTATTTTGATCACTAGTTATTTCCCAGTCATACTTTTCCTCTGTCGCCTAGGTATGAAAATAAGAATAACTTCCAAAGTACTAGTCCTTAATTAGACTATTTTCTATTTTATAAGCTAGTTCAATATGCATGTTACTATTTACAGAAATAAAGTTGACACTCCTATTAATTATCTTATAATTGATAAATAAAAATACACGAGTAACTAACAAAATTCAAAAATAAAAATAAAAAATGTTCAAAAATTTAATATTTTAAGAGATATTGAGCGACTAGCGTTAAAATAATCACCCTGTATAAATGTTATTTAAACTTATATAATATATTAATATGCCTTAAATTATAGAATGGAAAATATATTTGTATTCATGTGTTGATTTATAGTTGAAATACTGTGTTGGTGTTTGACATTTGCACTAAAGAACTTATTGTTTTAAATGTTTACACTCTGATATGTATATACATCCTTGTGTCGATACACAGTATATTTTTTGATTCTTTATTAATATTATATTTAAATCTCAAAAAAAATAGTGGTTTCTGTTGGTTTTTTTTTTACGGATACACGTGTAGATTTTTCTTCTCGGTTATATGCGGTGATAAAACCGTCAGTCTCAGATTAAAAAACGATTAAGAATACTACAGCTGGACAAGGAGGAGGAGAAAATACTGGTTTTCTTTTTAAGCATAAAATAAATTGAAGACACGACTCGTGTACATACGGCCCGGGGCCACTTCACCCTGTCCCCTTGGCTCTCTGTTAACCATCTCCATGTTGTTATTTTTTTCTAAACACCAGTAGCTGCTAGCCAATATGTTTTACGACCGACATTAAAATGTAAAAAAAAAAACCAAATGCTCAAAGATAGCCGAGATACAGGTTCATCGTGGTTATATTTATTATTATATTCTGAGTTAATCATGACCACCACTGGTGAACGTTACCACAAGATCAGTAAATGAATACACAATGATTTGATACAGAAAATTTTTAGCACCTCACACCACCGTCAGCCTAACTATTCAACAGTTACGGAGAACGAGATTATACCTCATGTACGTTTCAAACAGGTTTATATTGCCATTTAACTGCGAATGATGAACGAGCACCGTCAACATAACAGACACTTCATTAAAACATATTATATTATCTGATGGTAGGACAAACATTTTTAAACATCGAATAAAATTTTAAATGTAAAACTGTAAAATGGCAACATTTTTTTTTTCGTTATTTTTACATTTATTGTTTCAAAAAATATTTCACATGAATATTCTTTATAAAAGATAATATATATAAATTCATAAGATGATATTTTCTTTTAAAAATTTGATTTTAACTTTTTAATATTCTGTTAACATTACAATTTTTACGGTCACTGTTAATACAAATTAATTAAAATTACTTTAATTTAAAAATGTCAGTTAATGTTTTCAGATTCATTCTTTTCGGTCAGATAAGCGACTAACGACCAGTATTAAAGTACTTTAAGACAACTCCATAAATTAATTTTTTCAGAAAATTAGCTGCTGGTTGTAAAGATCTATTTATTTTTGTATATATTACGTTGTTAAGTAAATAAATACTAAGTTTAAACAATATATAATATTTAATCTGACGTTAAATAAATTATTGGCATACAATGGAGAATTTCCCAGTGAAGGACAAAGATTTTTATCTAAACTCTGGCAAATCGTACTCCGATAAAGTAATTATATAAAAATATTTATAACCTCTCATGACACAATTATGAATTAACGAAATTACGTTTTAGAAAGGCCATCTAAGTAGAAGGGCTGAGTTCCGAAGATATTTGGACAAGACTGGCGTATTAAACAAACTAACCGAACTCATGATTGATATCTATGAAAATCCTGATTTGAATTTTCCTATAACAGAGTACTGTACCTACTGGTTAAATAACTTCTTACAAATACATTAGGATATTTTTTATAGATATATTCGGAAAGGGCTACTTGATGTAAATCCAGACGAGGAAGAAATAAAAAAACTCCGTCCTTCTTTAGAAGAAGCCAAGGCTTTTAAGGAATTCCTTGCTAAAGAGAACCGAGCTTTGAAAACTACTTTTAGACAAAAAGGTTATCCACTTCCCCCATTCGCAGATATTAAACAAGACAAAATAGACTATAATTTAATATTAAATACTGACAAATTTATTAAGAATCCTAATAACTAAAAATAAAGATATATGACGTAATATTTACCAATTTAGAATAACAATGTTAATAAAATTTCAATTTGAGCAAATTCAAAGGTAAATGAATATTCATATGATAAATAATATTAAAAATACTTGTTCCATTTTGTAGGGTATTCAGCAAGTAAAGAAAAAGGTTTTTATTGTTCTCATTTATTCTAACGATTGACCTGTTTCCTTACATTTTGAACATCTTTATACAGGGTGTTCAGTAAATAAGGAAACATCATTCTCTATATTCTATATAGAATGATCCGTTTATAATAACCACTTAATTATTTGCCGAAGTAAAATAATTTTGAAACTTTTTTTCTGATACTTTTAATTTCATATTAATCTTAAATTATTAACTGCATAATACTTTATAAGTTCATTCTTCATGACTTGTAAACGTGTGAACTTTATTTTTTTTTAATGGAAACAATTAGTTTTAATATTTTTATTTCATGGAGTAAGAATTTTTTATTTAACTTAATTTGTTTATTAGTTATAACGCTAAAGCTTTAATTTTTGGAGTAAATATACACGTGTTATATACCTTAAATTAAAAATGTAAGTAGCTAATAGCTTTTTTACGACATTACTTTTCACAAATACGCAGCAATTACTACCAATTACGTCAATATAGACAAAGTGTTGAACTGAAGGTTTAAAAATAAACACACTTTGTTTTCACAAAAAAAAAAAGCATTTTTATTTCTTGTCAATAAAATAACACTCCGTACCTATGAATAGACCGTCATAACAATCTTACAAGGTGTAAGATATGAAAAAGTATTAAATAGTTCATAATTCGAAAGAAATACGTAACTAAAAAAAAATTTTATATTATTTTTATTCTGTAAGTAGTTCATGTATCACATTGTATAAATATGATATGTTATGTAGGTTATAAAATCATTGTTGCAAAATTAGTAACAATAAGAAAAAGTAATTTTTACCCAATTTAAACATTCGGCTGTTACTTATAAAGAGATCACTAGATTATCATTTAAGATCATGTAGATAATTTTCCCTGAATCGTAGCGCCTAAATCTTGAATCACTCCAAGTGTAATTTTTTCTTATGAAAATCCTGTTTGTTCAAATGAATTCCAATAAAAAGTTTTCGTTTTAAAAATAAAGGTACCTAATAAATTTCAGCTACTGGTGTATATTTAATTATAGAATGATTTTATTCACTGATATAGAAATAGGATCCAACTATTATCATAAGAATTACGATTGTTCAGAAATACTTGTACGACCCCACTGGTCCCTGGTTTAACGTCGTTCACTTCAACGTGTCGTTTTTTATTTAACTTGAAAAATAAAAACCGTTTTAATAGGTAATTGTTTTATATACTCGTACGCGTACAAATTACAATACACCGAGTGGCTGCTCTGTAATAAATTACCGGAGGCCACTTGTCCCCGGACCAATATTTAATATTGATAATAGTAGTACACACACTCGGAGATGATTGTGATTTGGGTCGTCGAATAGAGCTGACAGAGTGTGTATCAGTATATACATATATTATTATTTTTATCGCCCCAGCTTGGTCGTAAACATAATGAAATACGGTCCATATCGTGCACGAAGAGTAGAAGGCTAAGAGGCCAGACGCCGTTGTTAAAATGTAAACAACGACTCCTTTTTTCTCGTTCCCTCTCTCCAATTCCCAATTTTATCCTTTTTTACGTTTTGTTTCTTTTACAACCCACAGCTAGTGTTTTGGTTAGACAGCTAGGCGTCCTAATCGTAAACGTCACACTCGAAAACGCGTGTACAGGGCAAACGAGAGGCAAATGAGTGAAGACATACGTGTACACACGTGCTGAGATCGTATATTTAGTTTATTCGTTTTATAACTGAAAATAATAAGTAACAACTCATATCTGAAAAGTGAAATACCATTGAGATAACTACATGTCGATCAAATATTGGTGTATTCATATTAATGCAACGACGAGATTTTTCTAGAAAACCTGCTGTCAGTTTAACGAATTACACTCAAATACATACATATTTTTAATACACCCAAACAATAGATTAGAACATTGTTTATTATTTACACGCGTTTCACTGTCAAATTTTATGCGACAAGCAACACGAACAACTTAATCATTATGCGTTTGCGTTGAAATGTCACGAATTAACTCAAACATAAAATTCACTAGGCGTTTTCTAAAATAATCATAATATTAATAGTTTACAGTATCATAAGCTTAGTGACTAGTAGTTGTTGTCGGATAAAGTCAATTTTGGATATTACCTTAATTGGCACCATCGTTAAAACATACACGTTATAATTTGTATCTTGGGATACGTTAATAGGTTTCCTTCCAATGAACTTAAATCATTTCAGTAAAATAAATAATCAGAGGAGCTGCATAAAACAATCTTACAGTGTATAATTAATATCTAAAAGAAATCAAGATGAATTAATTTATGCACCATTACGAAAATTTAAAAACTAGTATTATCATATTATTATACTTGCTCATGTCAAAACTTAAATTACTTTATACGCTTTACTTCGTGTAGTGTAATTTTGAAAAGCGTTTTCGTTTTTAATCGTAATTAATTAAAGTATTGTAATGTTTCTTGCATACAGTTTTACATCGTTGTATAATCATCGGAGCACTCCACAACAACCAAACTACTTCAAAACGCAATATGAATTTTATTTTCGACATTATTAACTTATTCATAAATATATTTCAAAAATACTTTTCTATATAACGCTACGCTAAACTGTACATAATGTTTTTCGTTTCATTAAACACACAATTGGCTTCACATAATCTTACCTCTTCAACAATGCGTAACCTATAGATACGCTAAGTGCAAGATATTATGTATCTAATTTTAATTTTAATATTTTTTACTAGAGTGCATGAAAAATTTTCATTTTATATAAAAATAAAGCGGACTGCCCGTTTTATGAGTTTATTTAGAATATTAAGACAAAAGATATTAGGTACTGAGTAAAATAATTATAGAATAAATTTAAACAAGCGTCGAATGGATGAATAATTACAGCATAAACATGTATAATACAATAAAAATAATAATAATAAGAGAAAACGTTGTAAATACATTATAATAATTATATGTGTACATAAAGTATAAAATTAAGTTACAATTGTATTATTATTATTTATTATATGGTTATACTAAATGACAATACTAATTATCTGACAATAAATATGAGACAATACTTAATACTACTCACCTAACATCGTTTATTTCCCATCCAAATTGAATTCAGTGAAACCAACAAAACTAGATCTAGTACCAAAAATAAAAAATAAATTGTGGACAAGCAATTTTTTTCATTCATTATTATAAATCAAAAAATTTAATATGCTAATATAACACAGCTTTATTTTTAGTCTTAGTACAATGTGATTATGGTTAAAGGGTATTTTTCACTCTGCCGAAAAATTGGAAAATTAAATACATGATGTTGTCATTAGGGTAGCCATTTATTATATTTTATCATATCGATATTGCGAGTTATTAAATTATTAATTTTTTTAATATAAATTTATAAAATAGAAAAGGCTTTACGAATTTAAAACATTATTTATAATGTAATGTAAACGAATAATATTTTAAGGCTTGTAATATATTACAAATTTATAAGTGTATTATATTTTAACACTCTATGTAGCATATTCTGATTTAAAGTTTAATAATGTGAAAGAGAATTTTTTTTTATTTCTTGTTTTTCAAAGTTTTAAAAAGCAAATTGTCTTATTAATGCATCGCATAACCATTTAAAAAATATTACGCATGTTTCATGCGTAATATGTGGATAGCATATTTGATTTTATTATATTACCCACAGCTGTTCATATTTTAATATGCAATGGTTTCATTGTATATTTTAATCACATTTTTGTAAGTACAATAATTTAGAGTTATTAGAAGAAAAAAAACGTTTTACTTTATTTGTTAAACAAATAAACAAACAGTTGTAAATTTAAAAATAGTTGTAGTTTTGTATTTATAGAAAATACATTTCGTGTTAATTAAAAAAACGACTATTTAAATGGTTAGTCTTTGAACACTAATATTCATATTTGAAACAAACTTAACCAAAATCTGCGCAAGAAGTCATCAATTTAATTACCACTAATACAGGTAAAATGAATTATTATAGTAGTATATGTATTATTTTATTAAATATAACAATTTCCAATGCAAAAATTGTTCATAAGATCAATGAACTTTTTACAAACATTGAAAATCAATCTTTTATAACCATTGACGATTTAAATAAACTCATGGGAGAATATCCAGATTTCATTCCGTTAACTTTACAAGAGAGTAAATACTACACTGGTTTTGATGCATCTCTTTGTCCTGTACCTTATGATGAAAACACAGAGTTAGATGATCCTGAAGTTGTGAAATTAGAATTTTTCAACCCAAGAGAATGTGAAAAACCGTGGACGTGGACGCAACAGAATCAAATTATCGTACCTGTTCCAAAAAATGGCACCATTAACAAAAACTTAGGAGAACTAATTTGTCAAAATAACAATTTAGAAATTATTCAGAGTTATACTTATTTCCTAAATACTATAGAAAGTGTTGGAATAACTTTAGTTGATAGATTTTGTTTGTTTTTAGTTGAATTTATTGATAGAATCGACAATTTCACTAAAAATACAGTATTTATTTCTAATTCAGAAGAACGTGTAGAACATAAAAGAATAAATTTAAGTCTATCGTGCTTTAAAAAAATGTTAAAATGTATTTATGTCACATTTAAGCAATATTTCATTTCTACATTACCCCTAGACTGCATTTTGAATACTCTTAAAATATTTTCTCCTGATGATGATTTAGAGAATACATCAATTACAATAGAAAATCTAGATAAATACAGAGCATATTTAGTAGAATGCAGAAAAATAACAAAATCAAAAAAAAATTACGCTATTCTTCAAAATGATAACGATTGGAAGTGGGATATTGATTCAATTATTAAACCAAACGATCATGACTTAATAAAATTACACAATGAAAATGCTCGAATGGGTGGTAATCTTTTTTATGCAAATTCTACAAATTAATCAATAAAAATTATTGTTATAAAATTATTTTTTATGAAAACTATATTAAATGTTACATTGAAATCTTGTATTTTGTCATTACATAAATTAAGATTAATTTTTTATTTCATGTTTAAATTTTACTATTGTTAAATGATATCATAATTAAGAAATTAATTTTTATTAAAATGAAAAAAAAAGTAAACTTCAAAAGCTTTTGGCCAATTTTAAACAATAAAAATGTTTATAATTGATTTAATGGAGATATAATAAGAGTAGCTTAATAAGATAATTATCAAATGAATTTATTGTTTATCATTTTATAAATGTAAAATATATGTATATGAACTCAATGATTATGATATAAGTTGACAGTCCTTATGTTCCACTGATTTGGATTCAACATTCAAATAGCCTCAAAACTTTTGCGCTATTTCCAAAAATAATCTTTAATATATAAAAGTATTCATCTAGGCATAAAGTTATAAATGAAAAATCTCTTAATGAAAATAACATCAAGATTTACCGTAAAATTTTTTTTTACAGTGAAGTATTACGACTTTTGTGAAAATATTTACTAAACGATGAATTATTTATCTTTGACCAATTATTTATTATAAAATAAATTTTTTTTTTTTTATTTTGTTTAGTATTATTGATTTTTTTAATTTATATGTAATTAAATATTTTTAGGTCCATTCCTTTCTTTTAAGTGTACCAAATTAATTTTTTTTAAAGGTAACTAATACATTTTAATAGATTAAATGTTAAAAATTAATCTATTAAAAAAAAAATGACCTTTATGAATAATAATGAAACGCTCATTACAAGACATTGTGCATCCGATTGCAATTTTTTACTATTGTCAATAAAAATAGTGGCATTATGTATTAACTGTTTAAATATGCATTACGCAATATCTTTAAAAATAAAATAATATTATTTTTCTTTTTTGAAGTTCATAGTATCCTATATTCTATAATTTTCAAACAATAAAACAATTTGGTCTTATGTCTTCTCTATCTTTTTTAATATATTATTAACTTGAGTTTTTTAAAGGGAACATAGATGCTTAAAAATAGGAAAATGACTGGTTAATAAAAATTTTTGAATGTGTATTTTAAATGTATCTTAGCATTTTTATAATAGAGTAAATCGGGCCTGCTTATTTTTATATCTGGACATTTATGAACAGCTCTAGTATTTAAGTGTATTAACTTCTGAAAAGAAAACATTATAATGTTTTAAACTTTTAAATATATTTTGTGAAGCTATACTTATATTTGACCATACTGTATTATTATTTTTTTATTCAATAATTATTTTATGTGGAAGTATATTTTCTATCATACTTTAAGATCAATTGATAATATGAGAACTAGTCTTCTAAATATGTAAAAATGTTTTCAAAATATTTAAAAAATAATGGTTTTGATGAATTAACTCTGTTTCTCACATTCTAATTAGTTTCATTTGGTGTTGATGAAATTTTTTGGCTTAAAAGTTAAAAGAATTTAAAAGATGCGTATCTTGATCCAAATTGGCTGCCGTCGACGGTATTACTTAATATTGTACATATTGTTATTGTTATTATAATATTTTTAATATTTCCACCTCGAGGGACCTTTTAGGGAAAAATTACGCTACTTCTTGTTTACAAAAACAGCTATAAATCCATGAAAGTTTTTCGTATATTCTTAAGCCCCAGAAAGAAAGGCGCGAGGTTTGAACGGGGCCCACCATACCTTTGACAACTTAATCCTAATTTAATACCCAGATGGCAGGTTTTTACGAGCATGATACCGAAAGGGGTAATTGTTGTTAGTAGAATAATACCAACAAAAAAGATGGGTTAGGGGCACAGCCGTCTTAAAAAGTTAACCTTTCGCCGATACGGACGACCGATTCTTATGTTTTTCGGGTAGAAAAAACCGTATCTCCTTCCCCTCTGTACCATGGATTAGTGCTGGATTATGATATTATACAATACCACTGAAAATTCAATACACCAAACCGTATTTGCGAGCTTACATTTGCATAATTCACCGTGTCTTCGCTGGTTAAAGGGTTTTCTCTTATCTATGTGAGTACACGTGGGATTTGTGTGCTGGCCGTCCGTTCCCGTTGTCTTCTGCCGTGACAAGATGATTAAACAGTCGGGAAATGTTAATTCGATTCCGGAAAGTGTGCCTAAACTAAATGTGATAAGAAGACTTCTTAACGGTCGGGCCATATTCGGATGGATACGTTACACGTCTGATTCTACCCTCGTTACAATAAGATCACTTTAAGTGCAACCGTGTAATCATTATACTACAATGTCTTATCCGTAAACAGTCTTTCTAGAAGTACTTCATTAAAATTATCCATTGAAATAAAGTAAAGCATGTCCAATAAAAATATCCAACAGTACTTTTGACTACTTTTGTTACTATTAGGTTTTATTTCAACATCAGTAATATAGCATTAAATAGGACACTGTTCAAATATGTTTCAAGTTTATTTTTTACATGCACCAACTTCTGTTAGTTTCTACAATGGAAAATATTCTGTTCAGTACACAAAATGAAAAAAACCGTTTACTAATGCAAAGTAACCCTAATAAGTATGTAACATTTAATTGTGAAAGGGAAAAAAAGATGTACATTTGTAATCTTGTTTAACATTGAAAGCTAAATCGGGATTGACGTTTAAAATCTAGATTAAGATTATGATAACAACCCTTTTGAATCGTGCAACATATATTATGCAAGAGAATACCACAAACAATAGAAACCACCTTTTAGAGTGTGCAAACATATTTTTAAATCTGACAAAAGTTTATAAAAAATAAGCTTACCAGGTGCCTGCTGTAATTGCGTCATTCAAGAAAGCATATTTACAAAAATAATTAAAATGCCTTGGTGACGGAGAACAAAAGCCACAAGAAACAACTATTAAAACTGTTTACATTTCATTTTCTCATGAAGACAAAAATATAATAATTATCAGACGTGCATTATTTTTTTATATTATTTAAATAGGAAACACAAAGAAATATTTAAATATAATTTCTGATATAATCTATAAAATAAATTCGTATAGAATTTGACACTTCATAACCATATATTATTACTTTAGTTTATTATAAAAAATGTTGCAGGATCTTCTATAGGTTTAAAAAAAAGCGTCAGCACATTTACATTAAAGTGAATGTTTACACACAGATGAAAATATGACTTGAAGTATTCTATTCCGTGCGTTGTGTTTTTATTATTTTTACTTCAATCAGTAAAAAATCATTGAAAAGCAATGCGTTTTTTTTAATGCTAACACTACAATCCGAAATAGCATATCAGCCCAGTCCGTTCGTACGTTAATCCTTAACAAAAATACGGACCAAAAGCGAAATGTTTATCTTACATTTCTCTAAGGGTGAGGGTGGCTAGAACGAGCTCTACGGGTCATCGTGTGAACAACACATTTGTATTGTTGTTTAAACTTGGGTGAGGATATAAGCTACCTATATTATTATTGCTATCGTTGAAATGCCGACTGACCAAAAAACATATATGTGCTGAGTTTCGAAGCTGCACTTATCTACACTGCAGGATGGTCCAGTGAATCTTCTTATTTTACACAGTAAGAGCGAAATTCGTATTACTGTACCCCGTGTGTTGATTTACGATTTGAATATGAGTATGCATACATAATATAATTATTTTCAAGTGCCCAAAAGTACACTGACGACCATTCTCAAAACATTACAATAGAAAATCCTGAGGACTGACTAATATGTACAAAAGTGTTTTGGCCATTCGAATTTTCACCTTCTTTAAAAGTCATATTGTACGCACTATTGTTGTGCACAACAAGTAGCAAATGTTCTGTTTTAAGTCCACGCTTGAGCAACTTTCACAACAACATCCACCTCGTGATAATAAGAGTAGCGCACTTAATTAAACAGTGTGTTGATTATAACCGAGTGCATTGTAACGGATAAAGAATCGCTAGTACATTCACTATAAAAAAAACCCTTTTGTATATATATTTTTTTTTTTATTCTATTTTTTAGCTTTTGTGCAATGTAGCAACCCTTTTGACGTTTGAGGCTTAAAAAATTAGCTCGCACGGTATACTCTGTTTTCCTATGTGATTACCTAAGTATACTACACACACAAATCGCTAATAATGATTATCAGTACACACAAGCGGCCTGGGACTATTTGCTATATATTAAAACAATAATATGTGCATGGGAGCCTTTTGTGTTTTTGTAACATAGACATGAACAAACAAACGTGTTGTGAGTACTATTCGACTGGTATAGGTAAAACTTTGATGTCTTTCTATTTTTACGCCTATAGATCATATAGTTGATGTATTTCTCTAAATTAATATACATTGATTTAAAGAAATTAAATATATTTAATGTCTTTAAAAGCGACCAAGACGGTATGTTGTTAAATTGAATGATTTTTCACTGTTGTTTTCTGACAATAAAAAATGATAACAAGAAGGCAAGTTTAATGTGTTTTGTATTGCTGTACACGATACGAACTATTCTATATAACTATATTCCTATTCTACATTGTCCGTGTAGTATACGGTGTTAACTGTTAACTCTATAAAATAAATGGGTTGTTAACGCGGATATAGTCGAAGAGTGAAACGAACGGTGGTCGTGGTATGGACCATACTAATACTACGGATACCCGCAACCGTGTAGGGTTGTTTCTTTTGTATATATATATATATATGTGTGTGTGTATAAGTAAAAGGGTGCCTTTACATACAACACGGGGGTGTACGTTTAACAAAGAGGTGCCCCCGTAATCTCTGTATACAAATGCTGATGCTGTCCACCTGCACCTACGGTTATTAGATACTCTAAAATGTATATGAGCGGGGTCACGAGAATAATATACCGTACAATATCTCCTATGAACTGTGTGTGCATAATAGATGTTTTTTTTATATTTTTAGTAACTCACGAACGACTTTTGGTCGTTTCTCCTCTTGTTTGACTATGTGTATTATGTATCTTCCCTCGTAACTGTATGTATTATACAAAAGAGATTATTTTTATACAATTTTATTACTCTACCCCTATCTGATCAATCCATCGTAAAATACAGCATCTCCATCGTTCAACAGCATGACTATTTAAAACCCGTGATGGTCTTTATATTATCAACACAATGCAGTACTAAAGCCATTTTCACTCTAAACTATAAAAAGTAACTTTTTATAAAAAATTAAAATTCAGTATATATGTACAATTCAAATTCTATATTTATAAATGTCTATAAATTAAGATGGATTTGGTCAGAACCGTAGTGTGGTACATTTTTTTTTTTTTTTTGATGGGTGGGCTAAATTAATTTTTTCCACCTCCAAGTATAATTTTTATATAACAATGCATATAATTTTGCAAATTTTATGGGGATAGTTAAACCCCTCAGCCTCCCATTTTGCGCCTATGGATTTAGTTAACATAGTTTAAAATTTTAAATAAATTTAGTAGTATGCTTTCGCAGAACAATGATATAGCAATAAAATTCAGAGTGATTCTTTTAACACTAACCACTTGATTTCTCCAAAAATAATAATTATATTAAGAAAAATTGTTTCGGTATTTTTTAATTTCATATTTCAATTTTACCATTTATGAGTTATTAAATACATTTTTAATTTATCGCTTATACCTTATAAGAGTGTTAACTTTTTTACAATTAATAAATAAAAAATGATGAATCGATAATAACTTTTCCAGTACTTCGATAGTTATTAACAATTTTCTACATTAGCAGGAGGAGAGGCGGGACCCAGAAATGTCTAATGATAAGTATTGTTATACTCGTGCCTCTCCCCCTACATAATTTAAAATGACCATAATTCCTGAAGCACTGATTCAAAAGCTGTTATCGAGCCATCATTTTCTTCTTTAGATCATTTTTAATCATTTTTTTAAGTTAGTTAAATACGTATTTTTCCATTTAAAAATTAATGTTGACATCCTTATAAGGTATAAAGGATGAGATATAATAGTATTTCAAAAATGATAAACCGAGAAATATATGAAATTAAAAAAATGTTTTCTTAACGTAATTTTTATTTTAAATGAAATCGAGTGGCTATCGTTTAAATAACCACCTTATTTATAATAAATAGTATTTATAACCCGTTTTATTTTTTACAGTTTTATGTTATCTTTTGACGTTTATATGTATCAAACGCAGTGTAAATAAAAAAGGTTTTAGTAATTGAAATTAATCTGTTAAGTTCCAAACTAAATATCTGAAATCGCATTCGTTAAAACAAATGATTTAAAAGATCAATAGATTTTATTAACTAATGCGATTTTTCATTTATGTATAAAAATGTCAATTAAATAATTGCGATTTAAATTTATTGTATAAAATTGTACAATATGACATTTATTTTATTTTGTGTCGACTTGCCGTTGGATAAAATTGGTTCAAGGTTTTTTTTTATATTTTCAGGTCATATCAAAGATTTCTTTTGATCGCAACTTTTGTGGCTAGGGTCGTAGAAACAGGTGTTTGCCCATTGTCCGATGAAAATAACCCCTCGCAGCGTGCACTTGATATTTGCATCATTTTTCGGGGGTTTATGCGTATGCATTTATTTTTCCCCGTCGTCTCGACCTTTTTGCCATTGTAAGTTACATTTAAACTGACTAATACTCTACGTCGAGCGAGAGAGAGATAGAAAGAGCGCATAGAGTGTTTTTACCGATAATCCCTCTTTTAATACCGAACAGATGCGGTGACCTTAAAGTATTGGCAGGAGTAGTATGATATGTCCAAAAAAGGGATATGTTGACGTCGAGGGGTCTTGCA
The DNA here is from genome assembly GCF_025091365.1 of Daktulosphaira vitifoliae. Lineage (NCBI taxonomy): Eukaryota > Metazoa > Arthropoda > Insecta > Hemiptera > Phylloxeridae > Daktulosphaira > Daktulosphaira vitifoliae. The sequence continues at coordinate 34,502,942 of NW_026099574.1, forward strand.
TTTGGCCAAAATTGTTCACTCAATTGGTAATAATTATTGTTTGCAGACTAGTCCCTGGTTTGTTATTAAATTAATTCCTTTTTATTATATACATTATGACTGATCCTTTGTGCTTACTTTTGTAAAAAATAAAGTTTCTACCACTCGCCGTACACCTAAAAAAGAAAAAATTAATAAGTCTTTTCATTATTTTTAATAATATTAAATTATTTCAAATTCTTAAGGCTGGTAGTAAAAAAAAATAAGTTTCGCTTTTATTTTAACGCGCCCTCGTAAGAGAGTCGCAATTTCCTGCGCTTAAAAAAATAAACACAATATCAACAACTTTTGCTTTTGACAGTGTTTTTTCTTCAACTCTACAGTGCGTTCTCTTAAGCTCCCCGGGCAGTTTTCGTTCGAATAATATCACGTTTCAAACGAAGTGACCGGATTTCATTAAGTCCTTCTGTTTGCACGATGATTTGCGACCGACTCGAATACCACTTACAAGTATATTATTATCGTTTCTCCGCAACCCTTTGCATGTACCGTTCGGTACACAACACGGGAGTATATTACCGACCAGCGTCACACACTTTGAACCGTAGAGGGTTTTTATTTTCATTTTATGTTCACCCTTGCGGGATTTCCAATCCGTTTGGTGTTTTTTAACCGACGATTATTTCCGGCCGGATTTGACATCGATAATGGATATTATAAGCCAACATCACACGTCGGACACCAGTTACCGACCGCCGAGTCAAGACCGTTTTTTATGGTCGTTGCTAATTATTACGGTTCCGCCAGTGAACCGTGTGACGTGTTGACGTAGTGTAATGTGTCTCGGCCGATCATTATTAATACAAGTGAAAATTGATCTTCACACACAGGTATATTCGACAACGGTAAAAAGTAATATCACACACACACCAGAGACTTTTGTTTGTTATTCGAACCGCACATGACGTGTGTTTCAAGAGAAGGAAGACTACAATCGTGTGCGTATGGTTACTGCACGGTACATAATGCCGGAGGTAATTAAACAGACACAAACACTACCGGATACCTTCATAATTGGCGTGAATCACTGAAAATGTGTGTGTGTGTGTGTGTCTGTGAGAGAGACCCATTCGATATTATCTATACGATGATTACAAGTAAATATCAGTCGACACCCTATGCTGATCGAAATGCCTACTACCCGCGTTAAGCACACAAGCAACGTCAAACAAAACAAAATTGGATATGGTATACAGACTCTATAATTAAGGGTTGCAAAGTGTTTTAAATGATTGAAACACGCTATAATAAACATTTACACATTTTTGCATTAGTATACAGTAATTTAAAAGCATAGGTGGATTTAGATTCAAAACGATAGTTAAATGTACTCACTACACTCGCTGTCTTATTAATTATGTTCTGAATCAGACGAATAGGAAGATAACTGTGATTTTTATGAAATTTGCCTCCTTAAATTTAATGAAAAATTAATTTTCATTTTGATTTGCAACTTTTCTTTATAAAAAACAAACAAGAAAGTGTAAGAAGTATAACAAACTAATTTTAGTGGTATTTCTTATACAATTCATATATGATATATAACCAATGCATATAATTCTTTATTTCAACTTTAAATAAATTACAAGGAAAGTCAAATTACTAACCAAACACGATTTTTTTTTAACTAGCTTATTGGTTAACTATAAAAAAAAAGTAACTTTTATAAATTTATTTGCTTTTTTATAAATAAACAGACTACGACAGCACAAGTTTGTAAACATGCAAGTTCGTTGTACCTACCACATTATAATAATGTATTCATGTACATTTATTAAAATGGAATGTACATATGATTATAATTGAAAATCCGTATACTAGAAACAATAAATAACTAAAAACACACTGAAATTATATGTTATTTACTGTTGACTGAGTCAAGCAGTGTTTTAGGTCATTACACAATACAGAATTTTATGGTCCTCCAAAGCTAAATTTGTGTTTATTGTCTCTTCGATATTCACTTGTATAAAATATAAAATAAAAGACAAACTTAATCTAAGTACAATAACTTACTGTCCAGCTGTTACGTTTGTAAATTATTGTAATTAACTTTTTAAATTAATGGTTTAGTTAATAGAACGCACGTATAACTACTATAAGACAATAAATAAAATAATACGTTTCATGAGCATATGTGACATTTTTTAAACAAATGATTTGGTAATAATTAATTACACATAGTAATTGAATTAAAATATTACTAGTAAATACTACTTTACAAGAGATAAATAATTACACGGGTGTTTGACCTCTTCCCGTTTGTGGGTTATGACACGTACTAAAAGTGTGATTAGTATGACTGAAGAATATAATTAAATATTAACGAACATTAAAATTAAGACAATATTATTTACCATTTAAGCTTTAATACTCTGTGTTGAAAATGAAATATATTCTACGTATGTTTTTTTTTATAATAATAAGGTCTAGGTTAATAAATGAATTTACGGGGTTAGGCTCCACTTTAGTATTAAAGTATCCTCTCCACCACAAACAAATTTTACTAAACAATTTTCATTATCATTCGCATACGCAACACAAACGTTTTATGAAAATGATTTTGATCACTGTCAGATTTCATTATATTCTTGTTTCAAACCTAGTGCCAATATAACAAAGTTTTTTCATAACAATAGTTCCCTCATATTGTATTTTTTTCTGTAATAAAAGAGAATCTGATACCTAACATACAGTAAATTATTTCTGCTCCTCGAATTTAGTAATAAATTATTATTTTGAAGAAAAAAAAAAAGAGTCGGAGAAACGACAGATATTTTATTTTTAAAACACTTTAATTTATGCGATATGATATAGGGGAAAATAAAAATGACCGTAAAGTAGCTGTGCATTGGCTGCGACAAGAGGTGTTGATACGCTCGTCCCATTAATTTAATTTACTGGGCGTAGGGCTTTGGTTTTGCTGCTGCTAATGAAAGCTGAAATAAGAGTGGCCACCGTGGATTGTATAAATTAGTCAGTAGTCGCCTGATTAATTACACCACCGCAAATGAGAAACGTTATGGTTAAGACACTCAAGTGATAACGCGAATAACAGGAAAGATAACGAAAAAGTAAGGCTTCTTTCAGACATTATAAAATTACTGAAGTTAAAAAAACTATTTTATCAGAAATAAAAAGTATTTTTTTTTTAATTTAAAGGATAAGAATAATAATTATGTTCATCGGGCACAAAGAAAATTAATTAAAAAAGTAACTACAAAATCTGGGAAAAACTTTAATGTATTTTAAGGTGACATGTTAATTTAAGTAATTATATATTTAATATTTGTAAAATTAAATGTAACGTTTTTACATACTAATTCTTAGACTGATAAGATTTTATTTTAGTAATAAAGTAGTCTGAATAATATTTAAATTCATATGGTATGTAGTATAGTGCATTCACTGAAAATACTGTACTACTCACTATATACCATGTTAATACTATAGTATAATATGTAAATAATTATTAAAACTATTAAAAAATAATAAAATTAATTCAAATTAATTAAAATTAAACATTAAGCTTATTTTCAACTGTTTAGTGAATGTTAAATAGTATTTCGGTTGTCGTGTACTTATATATAAGATATGATATGTACATTGTTTTATATTACATTGAATAATTGAATTGCAGTGGATAACACTAATGTTTAAAATACGTACCTTCAGAGTCAAGTTTCATTGGAAACATATCTGATCAAGAAACCCTACTAATTATAGTTACTATCATCGATGGGGATAAAAATTGTCTCAGATCAATTGCCAGCCGCAGGGTGGGCACTGTGAAACAACGAGAGGACGATGAACTGCTCACTGGAAAAGTAAAACGTGCATCTGAAAGCTAAACCCCTACAGGCTCAGCCTATTTAACACCTGACTAAACAACTAATTATTGGAAAACTGCGATTGTCTGTGCATGAGTATATGAACAACAAACAAAACGAGAGAGTTAATTGATGAATAACGCATTGTGCATTTTTCTCCCGTCTTCTAAAGACACTCTTAGTAAGTTATAAAAAATAAAAAGTACAAAAAAATTAGTCAGCCTTGCATTCGTTTAAAACATTCACCCTTTTTCTCAGACAAACACTATGGAAAAATCTCATTAAAAGGGTGCAATGGAAATTAAATTTCGGTGGTAATTGGAAACCGCGAAAAGGCCCTAGAGACATTTATAAAATTCGCTTCGAATAAACTATGTGTTCGCGAGGAATGCAGAACTTTTACTATCAACCAGATAATTTAAAGTAGCATATGCTATTTTAATGAAATCAATTGGGGAAAAAGAATAAAATTGTTTGTAATGTGCACATATCCTTATTTTTAATGTATTTGGAACATAAGTTACTTGTAATTTTTTATTAGCTGAAATATTATTCAGCAATATTGAATTATTTAAAATCGAACATAAAATAAATTACCTCAAATGATTATGTAAGGCATACCATACTTCTTCAGCTTAGAAACAATAAAAATTCGACATGCATGCATTAAATCAGAAGAGTAGCGTTTTCAAAAGATCTTCTACGCTTGTAGAAGGGATCAATTACACTTTTATTCGTTTCTCTTAAAGCGTATTTCCATTATACGGCACGTGAAGACATACCATTGTGAAAAAATGAAAAAGTTTCACCTCATTCAATAGCGCAATATAGTATTACACAATTCACTCTGGTAATACAATACCATCGGTCTCTTGACAGGCATCCGAAATAGGAGGATTTCTGCCTTCGCTAGTTAAGCTCTTGACCCGGGATTTCGCCGAGAACTCGTAGACAACACCAAAAAAGGTGAAAAACATTAGAGCTGGGGTTATTTTTCATGTTATACATATGCAAGGATTTTTTCTTAAGTCTTGGTAAACGATCGATTTTGTAGATGTCGTACAGTTTACGGCTACAATGCTACCCACTCCGCTTAACTTGCATGTTTAGAAACCAAACCCTATTCAGATACAATACGCTTGTATTTCTCTTTGGTCTGGACTTTATCGAAGAAAATCTTTTGATACAAAACAAAGCGTCTTGCTGTTTGTAATAAACGAATATTATACTGATACGGATTGATTTCTTTTATTAAATTGGTGAAATTACAAAGCCTGACTGTAACGAATCTAAATATAAAAAAGTTCTATTATAGTAGTGATGTTTTATAACATTGAAAAATTAATAAGTACGCTCTTAATGCTTGCCATTATGATAATATTTTAGAACAATAACTAGTCGTTGTAGATAAATATTGTTAGTCTGTATGAATGAAAAACATAAATGTTCTATGAGGTTATTGTAAAAAGTCTACCTTCAGCTTTAGATTTGTTTTCTGCAATGAGTAGTCAGTTTTGAAACCGACAGTTCATTGCTAGTCGAATACTTAAATTAAAGCAACAAGAGCACTCGAACCTTTTTAGCGCAGTTAAGAGTTGGTGCAGAATAATAGAAATAGACTTCCGTTATTTACAATTATCATAGTTTTTAAATAATATAAATGCTAACAATTCGAAATGTTCATAGAATATTTATATCCCTTTTTAATCATTTAAAACGTGCAACACAAACGTTATTATAAGTCACTAATTAAACGACCTATATGGAAAAAAACGAGAAGGGATAGAACAACAGCAGACATCTTCGTATCGTTTGTAGAAAAACGAGTCCTTGAACCTGTCGGTCGAAAAGCGAACAAGTGATTTAAAAACGACAAAACTTCGCGACAGGTACCGCTCCTCACCTCTACAAAACGGTCGACGATGGCAACGGCCTACGACGCGTAGAAACCAATTTAAACCAGGTGTTCATATTTAATTTTTTTTTTTTTATATACACCTCGCCATGACCAGCAGCTATACAGTGGTACATACAATAGTCCCGATGTACAACAATAATCATAACAACAATAGTCGAACAGGCAAAAAACATCAACAATCGTGTGACACAGTGTGACGATCATTAAACAGCATATTAATTAACCGTTTCGTAGGTAACTATTTATTTATTATGACTAATATAATTTTTTTTACAATTATTTTATACTTATGGACTCTCCTATGTAATTTCCTGCCTTTTGATTTAAATCCCAGGTGCCCAGCATGTGTTCCGGTGGGGAAAAAAATGTTCGTGGGATAAAACCCTCTTCTCTACATTACTACATTGTTTCCAGGGGTAGGTAAAGGATATCAGTGGTCGACGACCTATCAATGCTGACCGTCAATACGGTTGATAAATATTTGCTCGATAATACTACGAGTCTTTACTGACGTATTATTATAGATATTAAAAACATAACACGAGGGTACAATTATAATTGTTCGGACGATCAGACTATGTCTACACCGTGTACATACTATCGAATGTACACAATAATTCCATTTCGATTAACCAGTTATATTTTACACGGTAGTCGGTAGTTTTTAAACGCCGGAGGTAATTAGTAGTAGTACTGACAATGTTATATTATTTATACAATGTAATGTTACACCATTGATGACCTACACGTTTATGCCACACATCGTCAAATTATAATGACCACTAGAAAATTATAAGTAAATTCAATTGCACTGATTAAAAGTTACACCGTCAAAAGTAGTTAAATTAAAGTATTGAGGTTTAACTGTATTAACTGTTGGCATTTGTGTCAAATAATTCTAGAACATTTCTAGAACTACATAATAACGTTTTGAGTTGGATAGAGTAAATTAATTTATAAATGTTTTTAACTAAAATCAACTAGTTTTAAAAAAAAATTGATCGAGTTACAAATTTAAAAAATTCTAGAACCATTCAACAACGTCTAGATAGCTCCTTAGCTTTGTTACGATAGAATTCAATCAGATCGTAATTATTTATAATCACCCTCGGGGTTACAAACCCACATGAATAAATTTATTGACATTATTTTTGGTATAAATAAATCAAATAGACTTTATAACCGAACGTTTTGTAACGCCAGCAAACTAAATTAATTTATACGGGTTTGTTTAGTAGTAGAAAAATATACCTGTTTGATGGTTTTAAATCATAATATTATTCATACATTTTCAATACATTTTATTTTTTAGACAGTCTATACACAGAGTCATTGACCGACATTTGATCCATGTATCCAAGATAATTGTATATTTACTCAGAAATTATAGTCCGTTAAATACATATGCAGTTGACTGTGTAAACGTTCTTTGTTGCGTCTAACACTAGTCTTTTCTTAACTCTTCAAATTTCATTATCAGATAAAAAAATACAATTTATTTGTGAAAATATGTACTTTCTCAAAATTGAACATTTAAAAAAATCGAACAACACTTGTAAAAAGAAATAATATTGAAGTACCCATACTGTTACGACATTGTAAAATCGTCCCGAGATGATAAGTAGCTGTACGAAGGGTTATATTATTATGTTAATCGGCGCCTTTGTTTTTCATAACATGATGAACGTATAGGACAGAGTAGGAAACAAACTGTGCTTATGCGCAATGTCTGTCACAGAACACCGAATGTGTTTACTTTAACTAATTTATATCGTTCTTATCTGTACCGACCCATAATTCTTAAACGGCGCATTCATTTAAAACGTACAGCTAACGTTTTGGAGTTATGACAGTTTCAAGTGGCGGACTATCCGACCGTGGCGTGGGGTGCCCTGTGCGTGTGTCGAAAACAGAAGACATTCGACGGGGCAGCGACGACGAACCGATACTACTGCGACGGTAACCCTTTTTAATTTACACTTTTTTTTTTTTTTGCTCTCCCGCTGTCTTCCTCTTAAGTTATTAATCAACGCAACAACCCTTTGGCCGTCACCGTTTAAGTATGCGACGTTAAAAAATTGGCGAAGCGCAAGCGGAAATAATCGACTACTTCTCACCCCTTCGACCGTAATAATTGTATCGGTGTGCCGTCTCCCACATCTCAGGTCTCACGGTTTATATTCATTTTTTTAATGAATTTCTGTTTCGATTTTGTTTTGGCACGTTCTTGGACTCCGGCAAAATAATTAATACAGCGTAGACTCTGCAGTACTTTACAGGCGTATTCTGTAATCTCTTAACTCTTTTTCGGGCCTGCATCAGACAATAGACGAGGATGTCGTTGGCGTTTCAGGAAATTCGTACTCGAACACAATTATCAAAAAGTTATTCTATTGTCGACAAAATCATTTAAATTCGAAGAATGCCGCTGTCTAAAAGTTTCGATGTGCGTTAATTTCTTAAAAGGTTCGTCTCGTTCAAAAAACCCTTCGAACAGACACCATTCGACAGCGTATGCTTTTTTAATCGGTTGACTGTTACGCTATTATAACCACGTCAGCGTATTAACGTCACCATACTGCGCAAACGATCTACGCCGCTTACACGTATGATATGATTTACAATGCACGTCGTGATCTATGACCGGTGTAACGTGACCGTTTGATTGTTATCGTTTGATTGGCATTTGGCGCCGCATACGTCCGACTCGTTTAAAGATTTCCATGTTGCGCTAAAACAATCTGATGGACGTTACAAGTAAACACGACAACTGACGTCTATATGAGTCGTTGTTACGTATCCGTAAAAACAATTCATATGCATACACACATACAGTTTTATCTAAAAGAATATCATCGACGGGCAACAACAGAATGCCTAGTACACACTTTAGGTAAAAGCAGTGGCCTTACACGATCGACAAACGCGCGCGTCACAGTGCGACTGAATAATAATAATAGCCTAATGCGTTTTTGCCAATCGCTTTGGAGGTGGAACGCAATAATTGTGTTTTGAAGTTTTACGATGGCCGGCACGAGTAAAACAGTTTGACTTTTTCATTATTTGGAAAAGAGGGACGGACAATGGTGACGTTAAACGGTAGAATTCCACGCGATCAAAACGAGGTTTGCGCCAAAAGCCTTGTGAATCGTACGTACATCATTGTGCTTTGTTATTCGGATACCAGAAGAATTTACGACCGGGGGACCGCTGGGCATCGTAAAGTTTACATTAAAAACCCAAAGACACGATTAATCGATCAGAGGTTACGATTATTGGACATGGTTTACGAGCGCAGTGGACGGCTTGACGACGACGGCGGTGGTTCCTGACAATATCACTTAACGCCGTCCAGCAGCAATAACGTTGCAACTAAATTTCAAAAGCTTTTCGTCATCAAACAAAAACTCTCGGACATCCATTACCCGTAACCCAGAGACCTACCGTCGTAAAAATAGTAATAACAGGTCCACATCTTACACTGTCCGCAGTAATCGCTCAACTACCACGGCCGTATTTTTAATAGGTCACCATTAAAACTAGGTAAAATCGTTTCCCTGGAGACCGGACCGTTAAACCTGCGGTATCGTCGTTATTGCTACCATGTCAGAACTAGTTTAACAGACTTTCAAGTGGCCACCGATTTGGGGTTGTGTAAATCAGAATCGGTGCCATCGACACAGACAACTACGACGTTGTTCAGATGTGCGTCGCAAGAAAGTGTTTATTAATTTCTAAATGATAAATGATACTTCATCGGCNCCATTACCCGTAACCCAGAGACCTACCGTCGTAAAAATAGTAATAACAGGTCCACATCTTACACTGTCCGCAGTAATCGCTCAACTACCACGGCCGTATTTTTAATAGGTCACCATTAAAACTAGGTAAAATCGTTTCCCTGGAGACCGGACCGTTAAACCTGCGGTATCGTCGTTATTGCTACCATGTCAGAACTAGTTTAAGAGACTTTCAAGTGGCAACCGATTTGGGGTTGTATAAATCAGAATCGGTGCCATCCACACAGACAACTACGACGTTGTTCAGATGTGCGTCGCAAGAAAGTGTTTATTAATTTCTAAATGATAAATGATAATTCATCAGTGGTCAATAAATATCGTATGGGGCCACTGAATTCGTATCGACGTGCGGGTATACGGTATAATTATACAACTCTTAAGAAATTCGTAATTATACGCTAACAGAGTGAATTTCTCGTATGTCCTTTTTAATTTCACCTATTGGTTTGACATGCACTTTGTAGTGTACCATTTAAATCGCCGTTGTATTCATCAAGTCGCCTACAATCCAAGCGTATGTATAACTGTTACTGATATGCCAACGGAAATTTACATACGCACAAGATAGTAATCATATCTAAACGATAGATCTATTGCTTCGCTCCCGGGTACTAGTGACTACTGCACACTTAAGTTAAAACGAATCCCGTGTACGGACCAATGTGTTCCCTATCAGAAACCGGTCCATAGACCCGACACCGAATGATCCTCTCGTGTCCGCCTTCAATTATTATACTTACACAATAAGACACTTAACCCTCGTGAAATGACCTCGGCTCAGATTTGTCGATTTTGTGTATTTTAACGACAACTATACGAGTTAAGCAATGTAACTTTACTTCGAGCAAATAAAACTAAGTGTTGAGGGTACAGATACGAAAAAAATGTTCACTGATTAAATTGAATTGGCTGTATACTTGAACATCAAATTTATTATCTTATATTATGTACAGTACCTAATCTGGTTCGTAACAAACTTAAAACATTTACTTTTTTGTGACCCCATTAAGACTCAAGTTCTATTACTAATGGGATATCTCTCCTAAAACAATAACTCCTCTACAATTTTTAAACAAATATAACAGGCGCAGCTGCCAGATCGCATTACAGTAATTATGAATTATAAAAAGTTCCATGACACCCTTATACAAAACTAGACACGCCAACTGATCGTTAACATCACCAATGAAGGTGTTGCAGGTAATCACGTACATCAAAGCGATGACGATAAATTTAGGGCAACCAAATTATCTGGTGACACGTGTTAATAATGTAGTTTGTTAGCGTTCCTAATTTTTATTTCATTTCCTGTACACTGCGTATCCTATGTACGTGTATGTTGATCGATGAGAGATACATGGCATGTATTGTACAATAATATTACATCAATAGCTCTATCTTGTTTAACCTTATTAATATACAATAAGAATAATTGAGCATAAACTGTTTTTTGACGAATAGCACAATTGACTTGATGTTAAAATGAGCAAAACATTATAACTTAAATCTCATGATGTTGGTAATCTATGAAAACTTAAATTACTGCAAGTAATAGTAGTACTTTGAAGCCTTTAAAATTTCACTTTATTTAATACTTCATTGAATTGTACATAATATCCCAAAAGGGTTACCAAATATTAATCTCAACAATGTTTAAATATACAAATCATATTTATTTAAAGTAACAATAAAAATAATAAATTATACCTCACTTAAATCAAATGCTGTATTAATCCTTGTAATTTAACGAACATTATGTTTGATAAGAAATAATTAATTTAAAATAGCATACGCCATTGTAAAATTATTAATAATAATTATGTAGTTTTTAGACGAACTAAAAGAAAAGTTTCCTGATTTACTTGGGAGTTATGTTGGTATATTATTATTTATCACTTAAGGCTTACCACGTAAAATAATTGGATATAAAAAAGAATAAATAACAGTAACAATAATAATATAACGTCATTAATAAAAATAAGGCGGTGGTCAGTAGCTGCAGGATACTGACATTTGTACTAAAATTAATTAGAATGTCTACAGAACAAAAAACAGGAGCTCTATAACACAAACCGTTTTAGAATTGATTAAATGATACAGAGTAGCGAACAAAAATTAATTTTTTCAATTTTATATTTAAAATATGCATAAGATACCTACCGAGTAACATGATTTTACTGGTGTACACAAATAATCAAAACACATTCAAATACAAAATGTGTACAGTATAACATGGATTTTTATTTAACTAAAATGAATTGTATAAGCCAAGAAATAAAATACATTGCCAACACAGATACATTAAATCTTCGATTTACTTACATTAAAACTCAAAGATTTTCATTAACATTAACAAAAGAAACAAAACTTAAGTTTATGTACTGATCATCAGATGATTACAGATTCTGTAAAACTATTGCGGTTCATTTAAGAATTTCTTACTATTAAATTACTTATTCATAATGTTTGTCTTACATCTTCACATGTTTAAATCGAAGTTATTTTAGCGTTGTCAAAAAAACATTTCAAGAAACCATCCGTTTTCTACAGACAGTAAACAGAAGAACGATTTAAATTAATGAAGTTTTTAAGACAAACATTATTAAAGTTAAAGAAGAATTATTTAGTTTATTGTTCTTGTTTTCTTAATAATATTAAAATTATAATACTATATTTGGGTTTAATTTTAACATCATAATAGTAAAAATTGATATGTTCAAATAAAAATTTAAAAAAATAGTAATTGTTTCATTTTTTGTCGACAGTATAAAAAAAATAATAATTTTAATAAATGTTTCAATAATGTATAAAAATTTCAATTTTATAAAAAAATATTGTTTCGTTAATACGAATCTAAACAATTTTTATGGGATAATGGATACTATGAATTTATATAAAAAAATAAATTTAAAAAGTAAATTATTTGTGGGCAGCCTGTTGTAAAATTATTATTTATGATGATAAACACTACTTATCTAGTCAATGGATATACGTTTAATTGTTTTTTTCATATAAATTTAAAAGTTCTTAAAAATCTATTTTTGTGATTAATACAACTTTTGTATATGAGGCACAGATATAATTAACTAAATAATTCTTGAAAACTATTAAAAATGTAATTATGAAAAATTATTTAATATGTAATAAATTCTTTCAAAGACGGGTTTTACAATTTTTCAAATAATATATGTATTAATGATATTTAGACAATTTTTCAAAAGGAACAAATATATCACTTAGTGATTATTATATAAGTCAAATGATCAAAAATATACAAAGAAAAACATTGACAAAATTGTTTTTCAACTATCAAATATACAATATATCAAATAGAATATCGGATTGACTCCTTGGTTGAATTCCCAGCATATGGGATTGTCCATTGTATCAAAAAACTACAAAATTAAATAAGGGTCATGTCTCTATAGCAAAATGCAATAAAGAGTATAACTCCAATAAAGTTTTACAAAAATAACACATTTGAAAAAGAAATTATAAGTATACTGTTGTACTCTGCTTCGAATACATTTCAAAGCAAAACTTTGTCTTCATTTCTTGTGGATAGTTTAATCTCACACAGTTACCTGATGGTATGGTCTAAAAAGACAGTAGTGGATAACACGTTCTCAAAGCTAAAAGGAATACGTACATGAAAACACGAATAATACTTCTAGTCACTAATCAGAAAAAAATTTAAATATTTTTAGTCTATGTTTTCCTAAAATATTGAAAATGGTTTGTTTAAACAATTTGAAATTAATATGATATTAAAATTAAAATTAGCATTTGATTTCTCATCGTTCATAGTAAAAAAAAAACGATACAATTAAAACTCAAAAATCGTGCATGATATAGAAAAATACCAACGTTGTCATCCACCAAAGTAGCTATTGATGCTTTAAAAAGTTTTGGAGTATCATCCAAATTGATATTTCAAGACTTAATATTGACTTAAATATACAACCTGTAAGAGATCTGAGAATAATGTCATCTATAAACACCTGGTCAGACTTAATTTAAAAACTAATACAAAATAATGTTTCAAATAGGTAAAAATACTTTAGATGATTCCCGGAACAATCAAACATATGTTATTGAAGGATATCTATTTCATTAATTCTTTCTTTAAGGAATCTAATGCTTGAAATTAAAATCATACAAAAAGATAAAAACATAAAAAATTATGATTTATATAAAAAAACTCAGCTTGATGATCAACATCCGTTACTAGATGAATCAATAAATGTCTACTCGATTTTACCAGATGAAGCATCGTAAAGAGATACTATTAAAAAATTTATATTCTCAAAAAATATTCAGTGTTTGCATGAAGATGAATAAAAACAAGTCGTGTACATTATCCAAAAAACACAATTTCGTTTAAAAAAAATGTTGGATTCCCATTAGAGCTACTATTAATCTATGAAAAGCTATTATTTATTAAAAATATAGGCGTTTACCTCAGTTTATTCGGCAAGTAATTTTTAAATATAAGTTTAAAATAATTTTAAAAAGTAATTATTAACATGTTTTTTTAACATTTTATACTAAACCGGTTTATATTTTTTTACAACCTCCTAGAATAATTATTTGCAATGCTGAATTGAATTTCACGTGACAGAGTATAATGCCTTTATTTTTACACGTGGTCACGTGGAATTAATGGGTTTAAAACAATTTGACCGCAATGTCGTTTTTATTTAAAAATCCCAGGATAAGTATTTTTTTACTATTGAAATTGTTTTGTAGAACATATAATTTTGAAATAATTTTTTTATTTACCAAGAGTTTGGATTTTTTTTTAACATATAATAGGGAACGATTATATTACTTGATCTTAACTTACATATAATTAAAAAAACTAAAAATCTTTTTATTAATTTGTATTTTAAGGAAAATACAAAACATATTTATAAATTTTACTTTGGTTTTTTTAACTTACCTAAAAATCATTTCAATACTAATGTAGTACCAACCTGGAGGTTCTAAAGAAATATATAAGAAAAATTATTAATTGACGACAGTACATTATTACTTATGTGCAAGAAAACACTTACTGTTCAGTGAAAGAACTTTTCCATACGATATTATAATATTCTTATGCATCTCAAAGTCCCCTAATGTTTTTACGCAAATTCTGAATCAGAATCCATTTGTTCTATTTATTCAACACTTGACAATTTCGTATTGTAAATGACATCTTGTGTTTTAAAAAAGAGCCTGCCCGATGTTCCACTTACTTATTAGCCTTATTATATGTGGAGATAATATTTCAGGATTTCAAGTATTGCACATACAAGGGTAGATTTATGGGGTACGCAGTATTAAAAAACAGGATTACAATGAAGGACAATTTGAATTTTAGAGTATTATTGTTACGATTATTTAACCTAATCGTACCCTTCGAATTTATAATAATATTACCAACGTTAAATCCTAAAAATGCGTGGACAAGTGAATGAATATTCCACAATAATCCTACCCAAAGTACTTATAATCGATGTTTGGTTATATTTGTGTTTATTTTTTTAGCCTAGGGGTGCTATATTTAATAGTATGCTAATGAATGACGAACAGGTTCAAGAATTATCTCAATAAACTAGATTATAGTGTCTATAAATCCTGACTAATTTGGCAGATAAGTATTTAATTTCTAACAGCTGCCTCAAAACACTATCGTATAATTTTTATGTCATTTGTTATTCAGATAATACTAACTTCATAAGGAATAATGCTCAAACTAAATTATTGATGATTTCTTAAAGTTTATACCTAAAAATAGATGTAGCCAATTCAAATTGTAGAAATAAACTCAAATAACTATTTACAATAAACTCTTATTTTAACAAAAAATTTGTTTTTCTTTAAATCTAGATTTCATAGTTTTTTTTTTTTTAGTATAATTAATATTTTTTAAGGGTTGTATAAAATAAGTGACACTTCCTGTATGAGTTAAATAGTATTGAACTAAAAGCAATTCAAATTAATATATTGTAATATTCAGAAGTAAATGATTTAAATTCTACCACTTTTTTAGCTTTGATGCGAAGCTGAAAAAGTATTAATTTTACCATGATCTGTTGATGTTTTTTTTTTTTTTGTGTGTGTGTCTGTCATTACTTTTTCTCGCTGGATCGATTTTTCTCAAAGATACGTCAAAAGATCATAAATTGTATCTAGTTGAAGAATTTAACCTCAAAAATTGAAAATTTTGTCCTCGTTCTCCGTAAATAGTTAAAATCCCCCAAGAAATTACGATTTTTAGAATCTGTGAATTTCAACATTTTCTTCAATTTTTTTTTTCTAAAAATTGCCGTAACTTTTTGAAAAATGTACAATTTAAAATAATTTTTTTTTATATTAAAACCTTAGAAATTTTTCTTTCATTTGATATAATGTTTTTGAAAATTTGACCCTTTACCTGCCTACAAGGAGGATTCAAAATAGCAATTTCTGCACAAAAATTTAACTTTTTCAACTTAAGTTTTGAAAATGTTTCGGAAATACCCCAAGCTTTAAATATATATCAAATTAAAGCTTATGATAAATAATATAAGTAAAAAATTGACCCAACAACTTATCTTCTATGTGCAAATGGTTGCCGTAGTTAAAAAACATGCAATTTTGATGTTAAATTTTTAATGATTTTATTTTTTCAACATTAAATTACTATAACTTTTCGAAAAATGTATGGATCAGATATTTTTTCATAAATACTTTATGTTTACTTCTTTCATTTAATATAAATTTTTTGAAAATCTGACTTTTATCCTGATCACAGAGGAGATTCCAAATAACAAATTTTATATACAAGTTTTTCACAAAATTTTAACTTTTTCAACTCAGTTTTTGAACATTTTCCAGAAATATTAACACACTGTGCCGCGACCCCCCTGTTATATCGTTTTTTATCCTAATTATTATATTTTGAGAAAATAAATTATTAAAAAAAATTGAATAGCTCGTCCCAAACCCTTAATTTAATCCAAAAATATTTCAATTTATTTAATTTCTACATAACAAAGGTTTCAATACTTGAACAATCGTTATTTTATTTTATTCATTAGATTTTTAATATTGGTTACTTGGAATTTTATGTTTTTTTCTAATATTCCCATGCTATAAGAACTAAAATAATTAATGATACTACTAAAATTTGTTTTTAAACTTATGTTTTTTTTTATTTAATATTTTTTAATATTAAAAATTTATGTCATTTTCAATAAAGGATTTTATTTAGATAAAATTTAAAACCAGTAAATATGAAAAAATCAAATCTCATTTTCGACAACTAAGCAAATCTATAATCTTTAAAAAAGTAATTATTATTCATTACATACTTTTTTTTGTCATTTTTAATATTCCTTAAATATTTATGTTTTTTTGTAAATCTTCTCTTTAAGTATCCAATGGTATATCATTATTTAGTTAATAAGTTAATTTAGCATTTAATTAAACAATGATGACTTTGAACTATAAACGAAAATCATCAAAATACCAAGTTATCTTATTTTAATATCCATGTTACTTTTATTTACAATATTATCATGTTTATTAGCTGCAACTATTTTTTTTAGTTTACTTATATTTTCTTTGTCTGCTGTACTAAAATTGAATTGTCTATTTTTTTAATACGCTACTAAAGCTTTTCGATGTCATCTAGGGCGGATGATGTATGTGCAATTGTTTAATTAAAAAAGAACGATGAAATAAAATAAAAAGAGTATGCTTTACGCGTATTCGAACAGTATTTATATAATATTTTATTTAACAACTATAAGAGAACAATGTAATATTTGACTAATTTAATTTATTAAATTCAAAATTACTTATAAAACTTGGTCACTTATCAAATTACTTGACTAAATTCAATATTTACAGGCAAGTATAGATGTAATTTAATATCGTTATTCTTAAAAAATAGCTATATTAATTCATTAAACACAAAATTACAAATTTAAACCAACCTTTAAACATTTATATTACGTTTAGTTTATTGATTTGTTTCTTTTTAATAACCATTAAGTAACGATAGACCTTGAAAGTTATTGTTGTAGACTACTTTATTTTCGGTAAAGAAGTTTCTTTTCTAAATTAGTCTATTAAACCTAGGTCAGTAGATATTATTAGGAAATGTCTCTAGTATTTCTGTATTATTTATTACCATTACTCAAGACACAATTTGTAGATTACATTTCAATGTTTAAAAAATAGACATCATATTATTCATTATATTAGTATCATATTATTCAAACGGTCATATTGAATTATGTACTTAAAATTACAAAACACATGAAGAACTATTGTATCAAAATCATTTGTTGGCCATACTACAAAGAATCAAAAATAAGTAGTAAAACAAAGAATCAACTGAGTGAATAAAAATTCAATTGCGGAACACTCGAAAGGGTATTTTAATTGAATAGGAAAGTTATAGAAAAATATGTA
This sequence comes from Daktulosphaira vitifoliae, assembly GCF_025091365.1. Taxonomy (NCBI): domain Eukaryota; kingdom Metazoa; phylum Arthropoda; class Insecta; order Hemiptera; family Phylloxeridae; genus Daktulosphaira; species Daktulosphaira vitifoliae. The sequence goes on from NW_026099574.1 coordinate 34,520,977, forward strand.
CTCGCATAGAAGTTGGCAAATAGGCACACTTGCTACTTAAGTGCACGGGGTTAATATGAGCATTAAATAAAATTACATAATTCTAGAATAGTGATTTCCTGTATCTACTATTTGTATAACTTGTTTCAAAACCCTAGCGCCCCATTATTCCACGGTCAACACAAGGGATTTGTTGTTAACATACTTAACAATTTTCTATGAGCCTAACTCGTATTTATAAGCACAACTCTCGAAGCTATTGTAGTCGGATTCATTACGATAGCATGACATTTTTTTTTTTAGATACAACAATTTAAATAAAGCCATTTCTATATTTAGACATTTATCATTCTTAAACGCATAACTCATTTAAATTTATTTGTGATAAAAAGAGTACATTATAAGACATATTATAGTTTTTTGTGTGGCTTCACCATTTTTACCTAATTGATATTCAAAATGCAAACCACTTGTACACAATAATAATGGTCCAAAATTTTAAGGCAATTGTGACACTGACACGATAACATCATTAGACCAGACGTTAGTCAACAGTTTCTACACTATAGCCGTAGGTACCATCAGACTCGATGCGATAACAGTTGACGGCTGCGGCTATTATGGCTTTGCTCGTTGTATTTTTTATCCAACGTAACTTTCACTTGTTACATTAAATAACATTACCTTCGGAAGATCAGAGGGGGTTTACCGACTATGTAGGCCACTCCGTATAGACGTTCAGCTCCGTCGTGCAGGGGGGAGCGACGCATGCGAAGGACGCCGGTACTGTGTGAAACTGACAAACATTACTGTACAGCAGTCGATCATATTCTTTGGTGAGTTTTTTTTTTTTGAAATTTGTAATATGGCTTACAAAATTTCAAGTTTTTAACTAAATTATTGATGATAATATGCTTTGAATCCGATAATACCTCAACCATCAACAATGGATTCTGGATTAACGCGTTTCGCTTTATTGATTGTCCTTTTCTTGTTGTTGACTGGTGATATAACAAGTATGCTTAGAAGTTTTTTGGACGAATCTGGATATAGTAAATCTACTACAAAAACAAACTTAGCTACTAAAGGAACAAACGAAGAAGCAAATTCAGACATAGAATCTTTAGGCAAGTACAAAATTTAATTTATTGTCTAACAAAGATTATACTTTCTATTGTCTGACAGACCTTGAAAGGCTTAAATAAATGAGTTAAGAAAAAACCCTTGGTACTCATGACCAAATTGACTAAAATATTTAATAAAACCATTAAAAAAGATTTTTTTTATAAGTTAATTGTTAATTAATAATCAATGTTTAAGCTATAAAATACTAAAACTTATATGCAAATTTTCTTAATTATCTATAAAATTGTTTTATAAATTAAGCCTTATAAACTATAGTTAATCACATATAAGACTTTTGTTTATGATTTCTATATGATAAGTGTTTAATCACTAAATTAATTTACTGATAACAAATTAATTATATTTTATATGATAACTAACATTAGAGGTATTCGAAAAGTAAACGAATTATGATTATACAAATTAATGTTTAAATACTAAATTTAACAAATTTTTACATAACTTTAACCAAACATTTGGATGCAATTTGTTTCATTACACAACTTTCAGATTTTGTAAAAGAAGTAGAAAACCGGTTTCACAAAATCTGAAACCACTTTTATCGACAGACTTTAATGGTGTAATTTACTACATACATTTTATTTACATTCTACTGTTACACAATATTTTTTCTCGTTAAGATTCTATTGTAAAAATTTGAAACAATTTGTTGATATTTTCAGCTAAATCTTACTCAAACAGAGTAAAGTTGATTAACATAATCAAGGAATCTTGCCTACCGAAACTGATTTGTGAACTGACGGCATCATCTAATAGAGATTCATTGACAGAATCTGAAAGATATCTATTGACACTGATAAGGTAATAATAATTAATACTGACAACAATCGAAAATACAAAGAAAAATATTTAAAAACTTTATTGTACCGCACAAAGTAAGTTTATCGAAGCTACATTTACACAAAAAATAATAAGATATTTTGTCAAATAATGAAAAAATACCAAGATAACGTTTTTTTAAACTATTTTTATTTACTTGAAGCAATCAATTTGTGATAAATAATGTGATTCGCAGACCGATAGAATGTTTCTTTCTTTTTATTCAGATTCTTTAGTATCCAAAAAACATACTAAAAAACGTTTCTATGCAGTCATATTCAGCAATACTCTCACTCTCATTTTTAAACCCATTAATATGCTAAAGAGCACTATAATTACTAGTTATTTTATCCTACTCAATAGACCATAGCCTAAGGTGCACACGAGCGTTCAACTCTTTCTGTTGTCACCCGTACTTCTCTTCCTTTTTCCGTTTCACAGCGCTCGTCTGAGAAGACCGTCGTGAAAACGTATACAAATGATTTTAGTTTTAATGCGTTTGGAAACGGTAAGAGTTACGGTTCATAAAACGTATTGGTGCACTTAGTAAACGGATTTTATTCAACGAATACGAACGAAACTGTGGAAATCATAAATCGCAAAATCCAAAAAGTATTATTTACGACTCAGAAAAAGTCAAAAAAAAAAAACTCATGTACATTATTATGCGAAAATAAATCTTTTCTGTCGTCGACTTCCCCGCTATATTTTCAATACTCTATAATAATAATAATTGCTTATTTCCAACATTCTTTCTTGTCGTAGCCGAATAATATGCAAATGGTGTACAATGTACTGGCACCTCCCTAACAGCTTTGGCGGTATGCTCAGCTTATATATGTATTTTTATAATATTGAGCGCATGAAAAGAAATCGTACGGATCTAAACGAAATAAAGTTAAAAAGTATTTATTTTATTATTATGATAATTTCGATAGCAAGTTTTCTACATCACGTGTAACGAAAATAATGTTATTTTTATTATTATATTTGATGAATGGGACTGCCACGGTAATTGATGCACATTAATACCAAGCGCTACTCAGCAATAAAAAAAATGCACTGTAGTAAATCTCGCTACATTTGGATACGTTTTTAACTATATCGATTACTTTAATGTATCGGAATAATATAAAACCTCATTTGATCTATATCATAAATTAATATGTGATCTCTTTTTAGATATTGCGAATTTTTATTCATCTTGGATTAAT
>NW_026099574.1:34524584-34646626 GCF_025091365.1 Daktulosphaira vitifoliae
AAATCTCGCTACATTTGGATACGTTTTTAACTATATCGATTACTTTAATGTATCGGAATAATATAAAACCTCATTTGATCTATATCATAAATTAATATGTGATGTCTTTTTAGATATTGCGAATTTTTATTCATCTTGGATTAATCTTAAATAAAAATCAACTACAATTAATTATTTTTAAACATATGTGCATAATTTTTAATATATAAAACTAAAATTAGTGAGAATAGTGATCTCGATATAGCATTTCATCAACAACAATATATAAAATAATAATAATAATATACTTTATAATTAAATATTCATTTAATAATTTATATGATTATGTAAATGAATTCTGAAAAAAAAGTTTGAATAGTTTTTTAAATTAAATACACTAAATTCATAAATTACTGATTCGTATAAAAATTATATATAATGAAAAAATTTTAGTACTTAGTTTAAGTAAATAAATTATACGGTGATATTAGTATGTGACTTATGGAGAACTTTTTAGTGTCATAAATGAATAAATCACAGTTAGTCAGTTATTTTATACGTTTATTTTGAATAGAGTTTCTATTACTTATTGTATATTTTGGACATGTGGGTATTATCTACCACATTCCTTTTATAATTTTAATATATCAACAAGTGGTTTTAAACACTACTGATTACTGTTATTACTTAATAAATATAAGCATCTTATTTTTGCGAATAAAATACTATCATAACCCTCTTATTTAATATCTTTTACTGCCGTATCACTTAATAAAAAATTATATAAAAATTTGTCTTTTAACATCATTTTTTATTTTTTTACCATTCAATTGCGTATAACTTCAATATACATTATCATATCAGCTCAATAATTTAAAAGTTAAAGAAAAGAAGGAAAACTAAATTATAATTAACAATCTGTGTAAATAATTTGTTATTTAGTAAGAAGCATACAAACATCATAAACTCCCATTTATTTGTTAATATGTCTTATTTTAAAAGTTCTATATGCGTCAAAGAGTTGAAATAATTCTAAATTATTTCATAAGATGAAAACTTAAAAAATTTACAAACATTCATCGTACATTTATTTTTTAAAAGTAATTAATCTATCATTTTGATTATTATTTTTCTACTTTGTGCTTTATCTTGAAATCATTCTACATTTGTATTGGGTTGCAAATAATAAAATGAGAGTATTTTTTTTTTTTATTAAGGGATTTGGCGCCACGCAGACAATGAGTAGCACTGTCACCGATCACATTGATCCCCTTGAACCATTGTAATAATAAAAATAACCGAAAAAGTGGTAAATAGCATTTGGCTTTTGTAAATATTCAAAAGATTAAATGTTCGGTTTACACGCGCATATGCAGATATCTTGATACTTGTGGGGATATTTGATATAACCAGGATTACAATCCACTGGGGATACGTTTGAAAAAGTGGAAAGATTGGAATCATAATACTTCTTGGCGTACAAAATTAAAGTTTGCTTTTTTTTATTCTACATTAACTCCAACAAAAGACACCATCGCACAGAGATTAAATTCAAATATCATTTTTTATGCATCAAAACAGATGATCATTTTTGATTTTTATTAAAATTATTAAAAAAAAAAAAACTCATTATACAATAATATATATCCAATCTCGAATAAAAAATATGTTAAATCAGATAAGATATTGAAGTTGTTTATATAACCATGGGGTGTACAAATATTCATTTTCATTGCCTATCCAGACGCGAAGTCAATTTCAGTATAAATTTGGCAGGTTTATAGGACATATACAATTATAACACGAAAACAAGTAAATAATTTGATTTATAATTCTGACTTGACTAAATTTCATTTTCCAGAGATACATCTATATCGTTGACAGCTGAAGTGACATCGAAATACCATTTTGCGGCACATATGGGACAACTAATCAACGGTATAGACAACTCGGGATGTCATAATTTCTATCCGAGTTGTCCATATCCTGGTCTTCAAGTGATGCAAATGATGAAAAAAGTGAAAATATTATAATTAACATCAAAAGAAAACACGTCTAGTCTTTATTATAATAATAATTAATATTGTAATACAGCGTTGTTATCGAGCACGGTCCGCTCGAATCGAGTGTCAAATTATTTTTGGAAGTTACCTTTTTATTTTTTTTTAACGTAGCTTAAAAAGCTGGATTTGAAACAACTATATTTTGAATATTGTATAAATTAAAATAATAGAATGATACATTAGTGTATTCACTTGTCATTTTTATAATACATATAAATAACTTTTAGTTACCACGTTTATTATTTACATAATGAATGATCACTGTACATATGAAATATAGAAACGATTTGTAAGTTAAAAAGCATTAATAATTGTAAATTAATAAGTTAATTTTTATACAATTTTATTATGTGAACAAAAACAAAATGAAAAATATACAATGAGCAGTGCAATAATAACTAAAGTTACATAACTTATATTCACAATGTTTTAGCTATTATTAATAACAACACACATAATAAGTTAAATTTTAGGAAAAGGTCAGATGACTTCCATTACAGACGTACAGTGTTACTACTGGGAAAAACTAACTTTTGCTTTCTGCTGTACGGTATTCGGTTTCCCACCGATAAGTCTTCAGGAAATTTCATTTTATTTAAATAAGTCTGGTCTTTGTCGTCAAACTTGACTGTTTCGCCAGCGTAGTAGACTCCTTTGTAGTTACCGTACTGATCCAAATCTGCTCGTAAGCCACCCGTACCAGTTCGATCTGGCGGGAAGACCATTTTATTTGGTGCTATGTTCTTACCTCGCCTATGATTAGACGGAAACTTGAAATTCGTTAAGTCATTGTAGGAAGCGGCTGCTACATGATTATAATTGCCATCGTAGTAATTTCCACCGTAATAGTTATGGTGATCTAACGGAAAAACAGTTGGCTTTTGCGGAGTTGTTTGTAAAGGTAAGTCATAAGCCGATGGTATGTCATAATATTGACTCGGACTTCCAGAAAGTATTCGTGGTATTTCTTTGTCCGCTCGTCCCTTGTACCCACCATATTGAGGCGCATATTGTGGAAGTTGTTGATTGAAAAACCGGAAAAATCCACCATTGTGGTTGTTCAAGTAGTTAATCAGTTGATCAGGATCCCTAGGACAAGTCGGGTAAGCGGTAATACATGACCTTGGATCGTCTCGTGAGTTGTAGCCCAAAAGTGCAGCTCTACCAAACATCAGTAAGGGTGAATCGTCAACAAAATTTAACACAGTGAGCAAACTGAAACAGAGAAGTCAAATTTTTTTATAGAGATTATGTAAATCAATACAGATAAAAAATATGAATAGTTAAATATAAGTATAAATATAGTTATACATTTTTAAGACAATACATAAATGGCTCACACAATTAATATACTAATAGAACAATGGTTGGGACTATCAAATTCGCAAAATACATCTCTGTTGTACATAAATAACTAACCAAACATTATATTCATAGCATACATTGTGAAATTATGAATCCAAGTTACTCAATTGGAAATCCGACATCCATTTCATAATATTTTCTTCGGCGGTTCGACACCAAGATTACCTCGTAGATAATTATTTTGTAAGAAATACCTGATTTTAGATAAAATTATTTGAATTAAAAAATTTTTTTTTTTAATAATATGAACAATTAATGAGTGGGGTATGAATTCATAATTTGAATATTATACGATAAAAGTCAAAGTGATAGAAAGTTAAATGCCTTGCCTTGAAGTAAATGCAAATTTGTAATTTCTTCACTCTTAAGAACCCACATTCAGCCTACGTAAGATTCAGACATGTGTTCCGTTGTACACATAATCAAACAACTTCGAGTTTCAAACGTCACAGGTCATCGACAACAACGAAGATAGGGAAAACGATCATTATAGTTACTTTGGTGCTTATAAACAATGCGTAACACATTTTTGTCACGCATAATCGTCGTGACAGATGTCGGTTGTATGGAAATATTAACTAATGCACATTTTACCCTAATAATAAGTTACAATGCGGACATAATATGATGGGTTGAAGGTTATTTCTGTGGTAATTGATCTTCTAACTATTTTTTAGTGTTCTAATTTTTAGCTGAGCTATTAAATGTTCACACAAAAATAAACACATTACGCGAGAACATGTTTTTCACTACGACTCTGTGCACAAGTAGGCCTATTTACTTCACAAATTACTTACCAATAAAACTAAAATTTAACCATACAAATATTTTGAAGAGCATGTAAAAAATGATTTATCAAATATTTTTCTTAGTAAGCTAAAAATTATACCAATGTGTATTTACATATGCATGAGCTGTACTTAGAGCAGAAACTTTAAGTCTTAAAGATTTTTGTGCGGAGTGATCAGTGAAAAGTATTCCCTAGAGAAATCGTTTGCGAGCACGTCATTAATCTGTCAGCAAAAATGTTTATTTCATCGTGTGGTGGTTCTTTTTCTTTGCCGTAAGTAGTAGTAAATCATACGACAATAAATACTTGTAGGGTTGAATACAGGGGCAAAACAAGTTAATTTCGATTTAAACCCTGAAAATGTTTACGCACCGTGACCCTCGCACAGTACTTATAACAGCGTAAAAAGCACGTCTCCTCGTGTCAAAGACACTTTTTCATTCCTTATCTAAGAATACCGGCCGTTCCGTCAATAGTCTGCTGATTTATTGTCTTATTGTAAAAAAGGTTAATGCTCATGATATATTATTGCATTATTAGTTGATTGAAATACGACCTAGTCATCAACATCAACTTATGTACTTTAACATTAAAATGAACAGAAATATAACCGAAAATTAAAAAAACCTACCACGAAAATTAGTTCCTGAAATTACTAAAAGTTGATAAAATAACTTTAATTTTTCTAATTGAACTTAAAAATAAAGGATTTTTTATTGTGTAATTAAAATTCATATATTTTACTATAAATTTAAATATGAGTATACATTTTAATTTTTGGATAGAATTTATTGTGTTTTTCTATTTGAATTTTTTTGTACATTTATTACTTATGTAATTGATGATAAAATTAATTATACACAGAGTAATTCTTTTAATGTTAGTCACTCGATTTCTTCGATAGTAATAGTAATTATGTTAAAAAAAAAAATTAAATTTTTTTTATATATATTTATTTATTTATCAGTTATTAATTACTTTTTAGTCCATCCCTTATCTTATAAGGATTTAAACTTTATTTTTGAAATATCAACATACATATTTAACTAACATATTAAATAGAAAATGATCTAATATATAAATCAGAAAATGGCTAGTCATTACAACTTTTGAATCAGAATTTCGAAAATTATAAACATTTTTAGGCAGAAAGATGAGTGCGATAGAGAAATTTGTTAATGATAAATATTGTCATAACCGTAATTCATCTTAAGCCTATATTTTAAAATGGTAAGAACTTCTAAAATAATGAGTCAAGTTGTTATTGATTAGTTATTTTCTCTGCTGATAGGATCATTTTCTATTTAATAAACTAGTTAAATATGTACGTTGACATTTAAAAATTATAGTTGATACCCTTATAAGGTATAAAAGCTAGATTAAAAAAGTATTAAACAATTGATAAACCGAAAAATAAATTTAATTTAAAAAAACAAATAGTTTTCTTAAAATTATTATTATTGAAAAACTAATCGAATGGCTAACGTTAAAAGAATCTCTATATGCTATACTTAGATGATTATGAAAAAGTTGTATACATTAAATTAGTTTAAAAATTAATTTTTTATTTTAATAGCTTTTTAGAAACTTACGTGATCAAAGCATCTTTAGTTAGAAATGGAATAGTTGACTGTTGCTGCTGTTGATAAGTTGGTCTGTAGTAATTAGATGTTCTTGTTCCCGACGAGACTTCGCAGAGCAGTCTAGGTACACATCTTAAATCATCGTGTTGTGAAATAGAGCTCAAAGCTTGCATAATTGAATTAGTTTGTGGCCTGTACAAATACGGTGGTTGACCATACTGTTGTGCAGGAAACGGAGGCCGGCCTAATGGTGGGAAAGGTCCTCCAATTTGTGGACCATTAGTGGGTGGATAAGGCCCACCGTTTTGAGGAAAATTGGGTGGTGGAAAGGGCCTACCATTTTGCGGAAAATCTGGTGGAGGATAAGGCCTACCATTTTGTGAAAACTCGGGTGGAGGATAAGGTCTATAATTTTGTGGAAAGTCAGGGGGGGGGTAATATTGATTTCCGTTTTGATGATCAGGTCTGTTTGGTCTAAATGGTCGTTGTTTTGATGAAATCGAATTATCTGCTATGTCATTATAAGGTGAATTTTGTGCATATTTAGCATCAGTCATCAAAACCGACCCAATCATTTGCATCAAAGATCTGAAAAAAGATAATTGCAAAATAAAAATACACTTTATAATAATTAAAAGTATTAAACTCGATTAAAAAGTCAAAAAAATGAAACCTAAACGTCAAATTGCACCTAATCAGTCTTCAAAACGATTTGTTATAATTTAATGTTTATCGTGAGTTAATATAAAAAGACTTAATAAAGTTAAAGANTTATCATGAGTTAATATAAAAAGACTTTATAAAGTTCAAGTATAATGTTAAATTAAAGTAATATGCATTGTATAAGCTTACCCGACAAAATCATCCACACTGTGTTTTAGCGTATTGTTACTCGAATCATCAGCAATAGCTCCTGCGCTTAACGTCAAAGCACAACACAAAAATAATAACATGTTTGTTTACTTGCTAGTGAATTGTACTACGAACTGATTCTAAATGAATGGATAAACCTGCAACGATCTGGTCAATGTAATTTCTTTCTTCTGCCTCCTACGCTTTGTTTTTTGCGAAAATATTACACGCCTTCGTCCGGAGATCGCCCACTCAATCGAAACGGTTTTGGAGGATTTTTTTTTGCATCTGAACTTTCACAATGACATCATTGTTGGCCGATAGACATATTGATATATTTGGTCTGATCCAATTCGAATAAAACAAACGCAACCGACGTGAACTTCTACTGCGTCACTGTTTCAAATTGATCCATTTAGTTTTTCTATGTATTTTGTAAACAATTGGCTTCAAAGTATTGTTTGAAAAATATTTACGTGTCACTAAAAAAAATTTAAAACTAATTTGAATTATTTAAAAATAAAACAATAAATGTTACTCATGTCAGCTGGAGCATGTTCAATTGCCATATATAACACATATGGAACTTATGCAGTACATTTTTGTTGTTGTAATTATGTGAGCCAATAAGCTCAACATTAAATTACCAATACAATCTATAAAAACAAAGACAGTTAAACTCTTACTTTACGATTATATAAATTTCATATAGAAAGTTACATCATTTCTACAGTACGTTGATTTTAGATTATTAGACTAGACAGTTATAAACACTTACATTGATACATTTTATCTCGGACTATATGGTTTTTGAATAATTACGATCAAAGATATGCAATTTAATGACCTGCATTTAACCATAAACTCAAGCGTTACACAGCAACAAAATACGTTTATAAATCAGTGAACGACGTTAAAAAATATTACGAACATTTCTGTACATTTTGAATAATATAGAATTTTAACAAAATTAAATATTAAAGAAACATACACCAAAAATAGGAGCAATTAGAATAAAATATTTGGATGGGCTATATTTTTATTTGCCAAATCTAAAACATATTTGTAAGTTTATAAAAATAAATCGAACTTTTAGTGAAATTGGAAGGATTTATTATTATAAAGATCTGATACTTCTCTAATAACGCTCGTAATCACATAAGAACCATTTGAGTTGCTTCAAAGAAATAAAGTTTATTTACTTTAAAGAACCAAATTATAATAATGTATGTATATATTTAATAATTAACAAAAAAATCTTGGGGCGACTGAAATGTAGTATCTTCAGACCCTTATATCTTTGTAATTCATAATATTAATCGATATATTAGTTAAAAAAAAGTCATTTATTAAATAATTTAATATTACTACGTTCAAATGACTTAATATTCTGAATTATAAAAACATTAAAGTAAACTTTTTAACTATTCCATGATTATAGTACATAGTACATTATTATAGTACATAACATTAGGTTTACTTTAATATATGTTTGAATCTCGGAGTATTTACGAAACATTTTCAAAACTTTAGTTGAAAAAGACAAATTTTTGTGCAGAAGTTGCTATTTTTAATCTTCCCTGTCGGCAGGTAAAAGGTCAGATTTTCAAAAAATGTATATCAAATGAAAGAAAAATATCTAAGGTTTCAATATAAAAAAAATTATTTTAAATTGTTCATTTTCAAAAAGTTATGGCAATTTTGAGAAAAAAAATCGTAATTTCTTGGGGGACTTTCACCAATTATGGGGAACGAGGGCAAAATTTTCAATTTTTGAGGGTAATATCTTCAACTAAATGCGATTTGTGATCTTTTGACGTATCGTTGAGAAAAGTCGGTCGAGTAAGAGCTGAGAAAGAGTAGTGACAGACAAAAAAAAAATTTTTTAAAAATAAATAAACACATCATGGTAAAATTAGTACCTTCTCAGTTCACATCGAAGCTAAAAAAAATAATGCTGTAGGTAGATAAATAGATAGAGAATATTCGAAATGTATGATTTATTATTACACGTCACTTATTAGTAAATATAATTGTTCTAATGACGAAACATCTTTTTAACAGTAACGCCAATTAAGCTACATAAAATCAATTTTTATATTAAATTAAAATTAAAATTTCTGTTTAATATTTAATCACATACTTATTTATGCAATTAGAAAATGAAATAATCATAATATTTTAATGCTCTGAAGCGAAATATATTAATTAAGCACATTGCCTAAATGATTATAAAATATCTAAAATTCTCAAAGTAACATTAAATGTTACAAAAATTTAGATTATATTACATTACAATTAAGACATTTAAGAGCTTAATACAAAAACAAGATAGTTCTATTGTTTTTTCAAAATTAAATTTTGAGTTCTTTTAATAAAATATGGATTATGAATGTACCAACCCAAAAAAGTAATAGTTATTATAAGTAATATGAATAATAAATCGTTTTTTTAATATTCGTTTATATTATAATAAATTGAATATCTTCTGATAAAAGTAATGTTAATAATAAAATCAAAAAAAAAAAAATTGTTTATCAAATTTTTAAAATAATTTTAAAAAATTTCAATTTCAATATAATGAGTAATGTAATTATAACTAATATGATTACCCAACCAGTCAATAGTATTAAATCACATAGATTTTTGTTTTTGTTTCCTACAAAAATTTTATTAGACATCTTGGCCGCATAAAATAAATTGTATATTAAATACTGTCATAGACATATCATCACACCAAAATACAGAAAAAGCTCAAAGGCACTCTACTGTACCATATAAGTGCATTAGTCACTGAACATTAAGCAACATTAAGTTCGAACAATAACTTAACATCGACTGTGCTCTTACTTTAATTTTCTATATAACAAAAATTGTAACCCGACCTAAATTTTCCTGTAATTAAAATTTATTTGTGCAAGGTTGAGGAAAACCTACGTGATAAATCGTACGGAACAAAAGATGCACTACACCATTGAATACTTTTTTGCAAATCATTCAGCATTGACCTTGGCCTTAATTTTAAAATGATTTTATTTGCCACTCAAAAGCCCCTTTGATTACAGAGGTACGGCTTACGCATAGACAAACCGAATGACGGAACTTTCGCCACAGAGGAAGTAAGTTTCTTCATTGCGGAAATCCCAAAGACACGTTAGGTGATTACGGTCGTTGATTGCGATGGGAAACACAACTCCCACTTCCGGCGCCACCACACTACCCGGTTTTTCAAGGTTCCACGCGATTGCATAATATAACTTATCCACACCGCGAGGTACTTTCGTTTTTAGCCAAAAAGCCGACGGCCCGCCAATCGTCCACTTTCACCTTCTGTAATTGTCGTCAGTGCTCCGTGAATCTCCGACATGAAACAGCTCGTGCCGTCTACTGCCATTGCCGGCCTATTGGTCGCCCAAACGTTACTTTTGATAGCTACTGTGGATACTCCGTGGAAAACTACTGGAGCAGTAGCTCAAGACAGCCCATTCGAATTGCCCGTGCAGCTTATTGGGTTTCCGGTCATCATCATGGCCGTGAAAATGTCAAATTTTGTCAAAAAACTCTACTACACTTTAAGTCCTAGTAAGTATTTATTGCACAGTTATAAGATGAAATTTTACCGCATAATAGATTTTTTAAACTTCGGGCGACATATTAAATGTCAAGTTTCTTCGAATACGTAACCTTTTCAAGTTTACTTGTGTAAAGAAATTATTTATAAAAATATTTACCAAACATCAATAGTTCTGTAAACAATTGTTTTTTTTTTTTTTTTTTAAGGCTAAGCACTTGCATATTTTTGCTAATAATATATATATAATTTTTTACAGCTATAAATCAATTTTAAAGTTTTTTTCATTTCTATTTTTAATTTTACAAAAATGTTCACTATTATGAATTAAATTTTTAAATAAAATTCATTATTTTAAAATCTCAGATTTATGTGATATTATATATATATACAGTAAATATTCGAATATCGTCTAGAAAAAATAATTTGTCTCTCGAACTGACATCGTCTTCAGACCTTTGAGTACGTTTTAGTCACTCGTTTAACACATTTTTCTAATGGTGTTAACCTCACTTAGAAGTCTTTAAGACTGTAAATAGTTTGCAAAGAGGTAGTTTGCGAAGCAAATTACTTTTTTTAGACTATGTCCGAATATTTACTTGACTCACTATGAAACCAAACATTGACAATATTTTGTAGACTTTTATGCTAATTATTTATTTGTTTAACGCAAAAGTTAATTTCTATAATATTGATTTTTGATAGATATCTTACAATTTATCTTCTTGGACAAATCTTATGCATGAATAGTAAAATTAATAATGAAATTATTTACATATCCAAGTATATTATTAATTACAATCAATATATTTTAAATAATATTAGCTGTTTAAGTATAATTTTCTTGACACGACTATGCAAAATTCTTGTCCATGTCATGTTAGATTGTTTTTATCCGCGATTACGTGCACACTAGAAATACTTAATGTTACGTTGAAACTAGTACCAATTTATTCATTACACAATACCTATGTAATCCAACCGAGTCGATAGTAAAAAACACATCTAAGTATACTATTAAAATACAGACTGTCTAATTGACAAAGTATCTATACCCTGTATGTTATACTCATAAATTTTTATTATGTATTCGTTAAAAAAAAATGTTTACAGATAAAATATACTTCGAGTTCTTATTACGTCGTTTATGTTTTATAATAATTTAATTTCTTCAGAGTACAAATTGATTATCTACTCAATTTTTGTTATACTCGCCAATTACTGAAGGCTATTGGATACATTCAATAACCTTCTGGCATAATTGAATGTATTGTTTATGACTGTATTGAGTATAATTTGTCGGTCACATGGTTAAATTTCCTAACTAATTTTGTAACCCTTTTACTGTAAAATATTAAGAAATAAAATCATTCCTACTATTTTGAGTATGAAACTCGAAAAGCAAAAATAATTCCACCAACACGTAAACTATTTACCATAGTATGGCAAAAGTGGTCGTGAAATTACATTTTAATTGCAAAATAAGCAATTTAAAGTGATTCACAGCTATTAACACTCATTTAAAATGTTGAATAAATGTGAAAGGACGATTCAATGGGAAACTATAGCAGTTCAACGAATTTTCNGAAAGGACGATTCAATGGGAATCTATAGCAGTTCAACGAATTTTTTGTAGGTACTTTTTGTTCACGATATTTAGTAGACAAGTATTCAACAGTGTCTAATTATTATTATCTAATAAAGAGGACACTGTGCTAATGGAGTAAATGCATTACGTTAGAACAACGACGGCAACAGCACGTGACCAATGGCCGACGTTACGCAAACAGCGTTAAATCCAAGTTCTAAATCCATTTGTATGTTTCTAAGACTAAAGTGTGTGTTAATATAACAATTCGATTGCGTAAAACAGTGAACTTTACTTAAGTTGTTATAGACAATTATTAATATTACAATAGTAAAATAAGTATGGTTCATTAAATGTTGTTTCTTTTTGTGTGCTCAGGCACTTATAGATCAAAAACCAAACGAGAGGTATCAAGTGAATATGTAATGGACCACAGGTTCGACATACTTAAAGCACAAGATATGATTCTCAAAGAAATGGGACCAGACGCTTGCGTTTATGAAAAAGTATGCAAAGCATATGCCGAAAAGACTGCATTGAACAAAAGTAATAATAAAGAAGATAAAATGGACTGGGACAAAATAATTAGGTATATCAACAAAATAATCTTGTCGAGTATTATTAAAGTGTTTTTTTTATTTTAATTCATAACAATAATAATGTCCATTACAGTGGTTACATGGAGGCAGCAGAACCAAAAAAGAAGTACTACATGCTCAGTGTGTTTTTGGGTGATGTCATAGGATCGCCCGAGTTCTGTTCGAGAATCGTGAGAAAAATCAAACGTTGTGAACAGAAACGTTATTTTTAAATATGTTATTTAATTTATTTAATAATTTTATACCACGAAGCTATTCCCCTTGATATGAAACATCATATGCGCCATTTTAAAATGTATATAATCAAAATAATTTTAACTTGTACATAATAAAATAAGACAATATAAGTGATAGAAAATAAAATTGATTTGAAAACATATCAAATTAATAAAACAACTTTGCAAGCGTGTTATTAAATTAACTGAAAATTGTATGAATAATTTTTTACTCAGTACTTTTCTTAAAACCATTTAGAAAATGTAAATCGATAGATTTATATATTATTTATAAAATAATCGCAAAAGGTTTTTTTGATGTATCATAATCATTTTTTAATAGATAGTATATGTAATGATACTAAATACTACTTTTAATGATGTTAAAAGTTTACTTTTTGGTATCTGAAAGTACAAACATATTCAAGATTCCACATAAAGCAAACAGCACTCAAATGCAGGTAATAGTTTTAAAAATATTTGTAACATTAAAATAACTGGGCGTTAATGGCTAAAAACTTGTATTAAATAAACTTAAAATTTTTAAAATGCTAATAACTTTCAAAGTATTGGTACAAAAGTTTTAATCAGTCATTTTCTATTTTATAAACTAGTTATCATTTATATATAAAGTTCATACCCTCATACGATAAATGGGATGGACCTAA
The DNA here is from genome assembly GCF_025091365.1 of Daktulosphaira vitifoliae. Classification (NCBI taxonomy): domain Eukaryota; kingdom Metazoa; phylum Arthropoda; class Insecta; order Hemiptera; family Phylloxeridae; genus Daktulosphaira; species Daktulosphaira vitifoliae. Next base: position 34,537,858 of record NW_026099574.1, read on the forward strand.
AAATTATTTTTTAACAAATAATGAAATACATATGTAACTAACAAAATCAAAAAAAAAAAATCTGTCAAAAGGGTTATTTTAAGAGAAATTGAATGGTTAGCATTAAAAGAATCACACTGTGTATTTATATTATTATTACTTGTTATTATGTTCTTAGACTTGACTTTTAGTGTGTTTATTCAATTTCTATATTGACCAAAATATATTATGAAAATAGCGAAATATGCGTGTAATTAGTATGAAATAATTTGACTAATGATCAAAGCCTATAAGCAATAAAAAAGAATATTGTTAACAATGTCTACAGTGCTTATGATAATAAAAAATTAATACCTTCTCAGCTTCGCACCAATGCTAATACTATTAAATATTGTGTTAAAAAAACTTAACTCAAGAATGTTTGTTTTTCATCAAATTAAGACTTAACCTTCAATATTTCATAATGTTAAAAGAAGATANACACTGTGTATTTATATTATTATTACTTCTTATTATGTTCTTAGACTTGACGTTTAGTGTGTTTATTCAATTTCTATATTGACCAAAATATATTATGAAAATAGCGAAATATGCGTGTAATTAGTATGAAATAATTTGACTAATGATCAAAGCCTTATAAGCAATAAAAAAGAATATTGTTAACAATGTCTACAGTGCTTATAATAATAAAAAATTAATACCTTCTCAGCTTCGCACCAATGCTAATACTATTAAATATTGTGTTAAAAAAACTTAACTCAAGAATGTTTGTTTTTCATCAAATTAAGACTTAACCTTCAATATTTCATAATGTTAAAAGAAGATAATAAATTTTTATTTAAAAATCTTTATTGGAGAGAGTGTAATTTATGATTTATAACTATTTATGTTAACAATATAAAAAGTTGTAAAAAAAAAAGTGACCGAATTGTGATTATAGTGTTAGTATCTCTAATATCACACGTGCAGGTAAAATAACAAAAATAGTTCTACGGCTAAAGCGATAAGATATTAAATTATGTGATGTTTCTTTAAAAAAAAAATTTCAAGTAATGATCTTACTATTCATGTACAGTGTAATAAAATAAATATATAACATGGCGATAATACTGTTAACGATTTAACACCTCGCTGGAACAAACCAATCTAATCTAAGCCGCCAGTTTTATTTTTCAACCTTTAGGTTATAAAATCGATAGAAAATTGTTTATGAAGAAGACGCTTTTCTAACATAATTAATATGTTTCCAGAAACGAGTGGAAACATTTTTCCAGTACTTTACCAAGCAAATCTTATTACAGAGAGACACTTGGATGTCGCGGTAAAGATAATGGTGGTATAAAACAATACACGGAAAGTTTACTCGAATGATTAATCGCAGTGTTCTGCATAGGTAAACTCAGAAAGTGTAATCGCAATGGGGAATAGTATGCAAGTGGGAAAGACAAAATTGGATAAAAGGGGAAGGTGCAAAATTAATTAAGTCTTCGTCTGTCTAAAAATTGCGTATCCATTTCCCCCTCTGCGCTACTGTGGCGCAGTCACATAGTCTTGAGATAAGATAATTTTCCCTATCTCTCTCTCTCTCCCGTGCTCTCTCTCCTCGACTTACTCAGTCCCTCCGTGGACCACGCGCCGACGATGATTAATGCGTTTACTCGTTTGACAATGCCCACGGTAACCTCTTGACAGTTCATTTCGGTTAACGAACAACGTGTGGCGATGTGCTCAAGGTTTACAGATCTTGGTTAATAGCAATTAGCTTTTGCGCGCGACAACCCCCAAAGGGTCGGGTCGTCAATTTAGTTAATGCACTATTTTCGAAATTCAAACATACGACCGAGCAGGCATACATATTAGTGTTTCTAGAGGCTGAACGTAAATGTCATCACAAACTGCCTGTTAGAAAATTATGTATATTTGAAAATTAGTACTCATTTCATTAACCGACTGCCATGTAAGTAAAAGCTAACGGGAATTTATTCATATGAACATGGAACATGCCAATATTTGAATGTTTAATTTCAACAAAAATGAAGGAAAAAATGTATTTCTAACAATTATTCGAGTGTTTATTTTTCATTGTTTATTAAATTAAACAACAGCTAGTTTATATTTAATTATTATTTCAAACAGTTAATCCAACGTAGTTTATTTTATTAAAATAAGAAAAAAAAAATTAATAACTGTTTCATAAATGTTTATTAGTACGCCGATTACGTCCATATACCACAAATGATTAACAAACAGCGTATGAAATTGATAGCATGTCCAGACGTTATTTTTCACATTTGGATAGAGTTGCTCTGCATATATTATTCATAATTACTTAATAATATTTTTTAAACAGTACAATAAACTGCATAAGCGCACTTTTTCCTCGTTCGTTTGTTGTTTAATAAATTTAAAACTCATTTGGACTACTTAATAATCATTTAATTATCATTCTGTTTTGAAAACATTAAAAACGGTCCGTTATCTGTACATTTTTAGGATCAACACGATGTCTGATTACAGTGTAGATTACCCATATAATTTTAATTGCAATGCAGTGTTGTGTAAACGGAATCATTTACATTTTTATAATGGCCGTCACATAATGGCTTCACAACTTTACATGTGATAAAATATTATATTTTTTATGTACAACGAAAATAATCACTTTTTAAATATCAATAGTATTTGGTCCACTGGTGTGATTGTCGGGAGGTCTATTTTTTAACGTCAAGAGAATAATCTTTTTAATTATTTTTTGTGACCTGCATCGTTCAACCGAAATGAACTTTGTTATCTATACAAAGATATTGTAAATCATCGGTTAAAAAAATAATAAAAAATACTATAATTACCAATAATCGACCGATAATTCACGTTGGAAATATCTACTTTAAAATATTAAGTGCACGTACAAAATTTGTTGCTGCAAACTAACTACCAACCTAATGAATTTATTACATGTCAACTATATCAACTAGAAATACGAGCCCGACAAATTTTATACTATCAAATCAAAATATAAATGTTTAATTAAACTTATCTAGTGTAATCGACAGTTTTTTGGAAAATTAAAATAACTGCCGTGCAGTATTTTTATTTTATCTGAGTGTTAGTTTTATCAATTTAAAATCTTAGCTATTATTTTGAAAACCATCAAAAAACTTCCGTCGCGTACGACCGAATCATAACGTTCATTTTTCACGATAGCACTTACAATAGCCAAGTGTTTACCATTAAATAGTTAATAAAGGTTATTCTATAATATGAATATATCGTCATCTGATACGCAGGCACATCATTACGGTAGAACAACCGATGATCCTTGAACGAGACGGCTATTGTCATTGACAGGGTCTGTTCTGGCGTACTCGTCGTTTGTGGCGTGTGCAAAAAACTTCCACCCAGTAACACAATAATAAGCTTGAAAAAAAAAAACGAAAATCAGCCGACGAATATTCATTATTTATCGACGACGACGGATAAGATAATACTTGGGCGACACGGCGGTCTCGTGGGGGTGAAGGGCCTACAAATAACAAGAGCTACTACGGGCAACAATGCATCGCGAAATTCGTTTGTTGAAATTTATTTTTAAAGCCATTACCGTAGCTGTCATAGGGATGCGCCTCCGATGATTTACGACACGTTGCCGAAAAAACCAAATTCATTTACTATTTCTGCTTCATTTGTACACGTCGGTTGTACTCAAACGGAAGCATACATGTCTCTTGCATATTGATAATATAACTGTCTTGCAACGAAAATTCTCCAGTGAGAAACACCCAAATCCGCGTAAACGGATTTATAGAGACTTAAACGACCTAATGAGAATCACAGCATGATTAGCTTTTCGGTTTTAAAGTAAATCGCTTTTGCTTTGAGATCAAGAACCCATTGAGAATTTGAAACCCACCAACGAGTTGCGATCACACCGACTACACATAAGAAAATTATTTAATCTTTTAAAACTCTATGTGCTACAAATTCAATTCAATTATTAATTTATATTTCCGAAAATCCAACGCTTTCTTTGATAGTGTTACGTCGTGGCGTCAAAATAACCCTTTGACGCTCCAAAGGTATGAAGGATTATAAAATTTAATAGAATTTCCAAGAAACCTACCCTTTACTTACGGTATTACAGAATTTTATATTCTTAATTAAGAATTTCTACCGACGAGTTGAACACTTTCATTATTTAGCTTTTAAATATCAACACGAACGTTATAATCTTTTAATCAACTGTTCACTTCCCCTTTGTTTATGGTTGTAATCCTTTTGAATTACTAACAACAGGAGCTCTAACATTAAAAATGCACAACACTATAAACAAGCGTAAACCTATATCCTCTTGTTTTAATTTATTCTTGAATTTTAACTTAAAAGTCGATTTAGATTTCTTAAATAAAATAATTGGTTTTTAATTTCATACATATTTAAATACTTTTTGTTGTCCTCGGAAACTTTACGCGTTGTTTATCAGAAAAGTTTCTTGTCGCGGAAAAACATGAAAATGAAATTATCTAAGTAACTCCACTTTATTTTTTTTTTCAACACATAAATGTTTAAAAAGTAACCAAGAACATGAATTTATTTGATACTAGGTGCGATTGGATAACGAAGGAAAACATAAAATAGTTCTCCGATTCATCAAATGCTTAATTAAAAGTGTTATACTCAATGCGTACAAGTTTATGAATGTGTAAATTTTATATGAAATCTTACTCGTTCGCAAGTTCAAGGCTACCGTGTTAATAATCACTTTAGAATTATATACAAGTAACTGTATCTTAAAACTATTCCTATCTGTATTTAAATTACTGTTTTGCATTCAATACCGACAGTTTATGGGAATAGATTCCACGCTAAATACGAATTTGGTTTAAAGATTTATGGCTAATTTGGAATTCGTGTGTTGTACTGATATTATCTGCGACAAGGCGCTCGTTTTTACTTTGTCTTTATATTAATAGTTTTTCTTTGTTTAACATAAGTTTAAAGGTTTAATGACAAATGTCGGGTGTTCTGTTAGAAAGTGGAAAATATAATTATTAGCATAACCCAAACTCGATTTAGTTTATACTTGTATTTAAAAATGATACCGATGATGAATACAAGGTAACAAATAATATTATGTACATATTTATCGAAAAATACACGTACACTGGAAAAACGGAGGCGTATGGCTGAATAACATTACAGAGCCGTTGAATGTGAACTCCACAGAAACACTGTTTTATACCTATCTGGGTAATATAATATCTTTAGTTATGAACCAATTACGCTAGTAACGGTCAAGGTTTTGTACTATCGGATTTTGTGGCGTTTTTCGAGAACTACAACGAGCTGGTCGCCGAGTAGGCGTTAATGGAGAACAACATGGTTTCTTTGTGCACTCGGCTAATGGCACTAGATCCGCTAACGACCAGTTAATCAAAACCCATCGCGCCACATTGTTTGCACCATGTCTCGACCGTAGTCGTTGTCACAACAGTCTCAGCACACTTTTTATAATGTAAATTACAATCGACAGAGTTATCATTAACGCCAATGTAACAAGTACCGTAAAATTTGATACAATGGCCACAGTTTTACTGTACGCACCAAGTAATTGTTATTAATTGAATTGTATATTTTCATATTTCTACTTTCTTAAACGGCCAACTGCTAACATTATGACAAATGGTAGTACTCCAATACAATAAAATAGAAACATTTCATTAAAATTGACTTTCAATCTTACGCATTTCTATTATCTCAAATATAAATCATCACAAACAACACTTGGTCTATAACGTACGCTTATTTAGTTCAATTAATCATTTTCATAATTATTCGAGAAGAAATCGTTTTCGTTAGAATTATTAAAATTGTATTATGACTTTTTTAAGTATTTTCACCACTAAAATATCACACAACAACAAAGTTACTCTAGTTAAAAAAGTTTATCCAAAAACTTCATTTTTATCAAAACTAAAGTTTTTAATGTCGCGATTCCCTTTTTTCAGCTTTTTATGTTCAGAGCGTGTTGTATTTTTTAGATAAATAAGTATCGTATAAAACATCTAAAATGTCATTATACATCTTATAGCATTTTCAAAAAAACTTAAAAAAAATATTGTTTTTAAAAGACAAAATGATGATACTCTAAGTGTAACTACTTCCTCGGTATTAAGTATTTATGCGAATGAAATACACTTTTTTTACATATTCTCTATAATTAGGTAGTATAACAATCAATTTATAAAATAGAAGTTATATTAGTAACCATAAAAGGGCAGCGATAAAGAAATAAGTAAAAAGATCCAATGTTTGTCTTTAAATACGTAATAAATATAATACTCATAAGCTGTCACAGCTAACGATATTGTACATATAAACGACTGGTGTTTTTTTTTTTTTTTTTTTTGAACTCGCAGCACTGATTAATTGTTAGTACTATGCAAAAATCGCGGCGCACGAATAGGCCACCTGGACTGTAGACACGGCTAATGAAATATGTTCTGCACACAAATGACGCCGTTCTCAAAGAAATATGCAAATTCGTAATATAAGCACAGGCAGTTGCTGAACAAATACAGTGAGCGGTTTGTCATTACGCGTCGATATTGTTTATTTGTCTTGACCGCGGACATTTTTTATCGGTACATCGACCCGCAAAAGATATTGTTGTAACGCTTTTGTTTTATCCAACACTGTACGCGCACACACACTGACCATGGTGATATTTTTAACACGCACCGATCGCAATTAACGACCGTTTAATTGTCCGTGTAATGGTATTGATAGCCGGGCGGTCGGTAACACCCGACCCGGAGCCTGTTTTCTCGTAAAACAAATCAGTTTTGTAAAAAAAAAACACACAAACATTTACCGTCGTCTCGCAGCGATTCACCCGTTTTTCGCTGGGATCGAATGCAGTGGTAAAAAAGTAATGCACGACCGCTATGGCCACGCGCTACGCCACGACGGTCTTCAATAGAATCGTTTCCATCGCTGTTATTATGATACGCGCACAGTATTGTAATTTATTACACGCGGACTGCATGGAACCGGTCAGAAGAACGCGTGTGGGTCGTCTTCGTGACTGTTTCATCGGAAGACCACATCGACAGGTCACCGCAAGACGGACCAGGTTTGCGGTCAACGGGCAGCTACCGTGGCCCTCGCGGTGTACACAACGGTGTCTTATCGGAGTCATCGGTTACGAATAATATGGTCTTTTCGTGGGTGCCATTTGCGGCGTTTCCCGTTCAACGTGGTCGACTGTGCACAGACAGTTTTTTACAGACCAGTAGTCCACACTCAGCTTTCGTATTGGACACTAATTTGTCGAGTTGTGTTTTGGAAAAGGAAGAATGTAGGAGAGTACAAAATTGAACACTGCGAATTTCTATTTATAATAATAAATTTTTTATTTTTGTTTTTCGTCAATAATAATATGATCCACTCGGACAATAAGATATAATAATTCATTTCGGTTTAAAAACAATATATTATACAAAGAAAGACAATGGTAGCAAGATGCAGCAGACGCCTCAAAGGTGTGCCACGCTGAATACATGTAAAAAAAAATAGCTATACAGTAGTACAACTATTGGACTTAAACGTTACTATGCTAAAGACGGGGTATGAATACAATTAGAGTTTAATGACAGCGGTTTGTTAGGAGTACTTGGGGTGGTTATGTCTAACACGTTAGATGATACAATTATCCTGCACGAGACCGAAAAAATACTAATTGACATCAATATTTTACAACGTTTAACAGTTTGATTTTTTATACATTATAAAATTTAAAATAAATATCTTCACGTGTATGCAAAATGTTATTGTGTATGTACATATTAAAATAAATATTTAAAAAATCTATTTCTATAATAATAAAATTTCGAATCACAAAACGCTTATATCAAGTCTTTTGACAATAATTTATTTTGTTTATTTTTATAAAAATTTTAACGCGACCAAGTATTGTGTCATTATGGTTCATAATGCCTTACATAATGTAAACCGAAACGAGAGATGATCATTTTCAATTAACAATATTTAACATCAACATGTTCAACTTAATCAATACGAGTACTTAATGAATAATACTAATATCTAGAAACACTACTTAATAGCTACGAAAAGAGATCAAAAAATCGTTAATAGTTATTTATAAATATCATTTTCTTTTTAACTTAATGTACAAAATGTATATGATTTATTAAAACACGTTCAATGCCATTGATTCGTTCGATAAATATATAATTCATATCATTCATAAAAAAAAATGGCATGATCACAGAAACGCTTTGATGGGCGAAACATTAGGAACGCCCAAGAAGAACAAATTCGCTTGGAGTGTAGTTTAAGCTCGATACGTACTATTATTATCAACGACCCGGGACGTTCGTATGTTTTTTAATCACCACAGAAATGCTTTTCATAAAAAAAAAAAAAAAATTAAAAAATACAATAAAAAAAAAAATTATTAGAAAAAAATACACATGCACGTATTGTTATGATAAAATCCAACAAGCGTTAATTCATTATATTTACACTACGCAATTATCGATATTGGCTAATGTACCAACACGATTTTCCTACATCTTCGTATGAACTTGAGTTCATATAACCCCATCACTCAGAACCAAGAGAAACAAGAGAAAAACGTCCACAGAATGTTATACGGATGATTGTTTATTTGAAAATTTTTTTTTTTTTTTTTACGGTAAAATAAATGAAATGGAAAATAATGAAAAGTACGTGTTATAAAAAAATAAAACGCATATATTATATACAGTGATCATAAAAAAATTATTACAGCGTTTCGTACTAATTCATAGGCCCGAAAACATAAGTCGCCGGGACTATGCCGTTCAGAAAGCCATAGCTTTAAAAAACGAGATCAAAATGTGAACAGATCTGGGACTGAAACCGCAGAATTTCCATGTGAAACGATATTAAAATACAACAGAAAAAGCATAGATAGAGAGATTAATTACAAAAAAAAAAAATTATAAAATTATACACTTAAGTTAAAAAAAAAAATATACAAAGTTAAAATGAACATTTAAAATGTGTTCTGAGAAATAATAATAAGACTAAACTTAAACCTTAATACAAAAATTGTTTGGCTACGGTTGCAGATCATCTCACAATTCAGTAAAGCAATGAGATCAACGGTCGATTTGATTAGCATAATATTAATTGTTTTTAGTCACTAAAACCATGACTGGAACTCTAGAGTCTTTTGATAGTTAAATTGGGTTTTTCTCTCTCGATTTTTTCCCACTGGCACGTGAGACGTTTTTGAAATTATTATTGTTTGATGAACATCTTCCAGCCGATTATTACAAATACGGCTGTGAGTATTGACGAGTCTATTTTTGAAGGTTGTAACAAAGACATGAGTCGTCTTTTTACTTTTGAACTGTCTTTTTTCGTTAATTGTTCCGCCTGTAAAATAAAAAAACCAAACTATGAAACACAACTACCGACTGAAAGTTTTTTTTTATACTTTTAGTTAACACTATGACGATGAATTTCAGAGGTAAAAAAAAATAAATGTCACTTGTACTTACGTCTGTGATAGGTTCGGCGGAGATTCTGGTCAGTAAATTTTGTTGGTCTTCCGCCGAAGGTAATGTTTTTTCCAACTTTGTCACTCCAACCACTTTTAATTTCTGCCCGTTGTAATAGCACTTGGGGCACAGTTCGACTTGCAGGAATACGGTTCTCGAGGGTTTCTTTTCGCCTTTGGCAGGAGAACACGATGTGACCAAGTCCGGCATTTGTTGCTGCTGGGCCGAGGCGGATCGCCTGTGATGGTCTGGCCCGCGGACTGTCTGCCTGCGGCGTTGTGTCGTGGTGGCCGTTGCGGTAGCGGTGTTCGTGGCACTGGATTGAGTGGTGGTGTTGGTCAGCGATTCAACTGTTACACCTGAGAAAAAAAAACCAGGTAAATAAACAAATCTACGAATAAGATTGCCGGAAAATGTACTACACGTCTTTGCCGTTAATTAAATGGATTCGAGCGACACTCGCGCGGTATCAGCACAAAGGAACAGAGTCCTTGGCGGAACACTGTCAAACAACTACCTCGAACGTAAAACAATAGGGACACATTTTTACAAGGATTTATTATTTTTTCTACATATCTTGTAAAAAAAAAAAAAAAAAACACATGGCGAACAATTGTGTCACGCGTACCGCACACTTGCATCGCTCACGGGCCAACTTATCGTGCAACGCGATATGGCAAGGCACAAGACGGTTAATTGTAAAATAATGATTTCATTTGTAAGATTAGCAATTAATATCCTACCGGTTGAGAGTTTTATTTTTTTTTTTTGTAATAACTAAAATTTTAATCAAGAAAAAAAATATATTTTAAAACAATTTTAATGTTTTTAAATAAAAATTTTTAAGATGTGAAAAATATATAAACATATCGCGATTGCTAATTTTTCATCAAGCTATGTTTAATTTTTTATTTTTTATGAGAAAAACTAAAAAGTACAATAACGTCAGATACTGGAAGGCCGCGGGTCGTTCACACTTAACTGTCATCGCTGTCTATTATATTCTTGTGAGATCAGTGTATGTGCGAGTCTATTATTGAGAAGGCGCACAATTCGACGTGTTCGCCGGGTGGGTGACCTTAAAAAATGACAGGTTCTTACAAGAAACGTTTGTGACTCGAACGAAAAATCAATGGTATTAATATATTTTTTTCTAATTCCCTCGTTGAAATTACTTTAATTTTTCGCGTTTGTTTTAACTATTATAATTTTTGAAGGTAAATAATTTCAAAATGATGTAGATTTTTTTAAAGTTAATTTTAAGTAATAGTTAAATATTCAAAACGAAAGAAAAAAATAATATATATTATTTCTAGCATAATGTAAAATAATTATTTCGTAATAAATTTATAATTTTCTTATTAATTATCAAATGTTTAAAATAAAAATATTTTATAATAGTTTTCTAAAATTATTGATAATATTTACATATTCATTGGCGACTTCAAAAAAAATAAAAATATATATAAATCTACAAATTAATTTGATTTTAGTATCAATAAAATATTAAAGTTATTTTTAATAAAGTTAAAAAATAAAAATTTTATTTTTGTATGGGAAAAAAATTAAAATCAATAAATTATTGAATGGAGGATGAAAGATTTCTAAGTAAAAAAATGAAATAAACTTACCAGTTAAAGAAGTCCAAGGAGTCCATCTGAGCAGTGTAAGCAATTCTTTGAGCAAATTCTCAATTCTCAAATAATGATGATCTTCTGCATCGCGTTCGGTCGGCAAATTAAATGGTATCGCCATAATTTTTTTTTTTTCTTGCCAATTTAAAAAAATATATTTTTTTAAAAAATAAACACTGTTTGAAAAAAAAATAACTTATCACGTTCAATAAATGTCCGAACACGCGAAACAAATGAAATAAAATTCACAAATAAGTTTTTATAAAACACTTCGACGATATTTGTCAGCGACTCGGGTAGAGGTAACCGATTCACTGGACACCCGGAAGAGCAGCGCGTGGTCCAACGACTGAAGAGCCTTGTGCTCGAGCGTGTGGTCGAGCCCAATGTTCCGATGAGTGTCGCGTGGAGCGCGTGTGTGTGTACTAAGAATGATGACGGCGACGTCGAGCGCTGCGGTGGCGGCGGCGGATGTGTCGAGCGACGTGCTACTCTGGTGCTAACCCGGAGGAACAGCGCACCACCAAACAACTCTGTGTCGGATACGATACTGAAATCCACGTCGGCCAAGTCACCGCGAACGACCGCCGTCGTAGCTGCCACAACGCACCCGGCAAACATCGCCACCCGAGCATGGGTTGCGGGATGCGCGGTCCACGTTTTTCGGCGGGACGCGATCCCGCGCTTTTTTTGGGCCAATCGCTGCGATTACTGGGCGGCGTCCGTAAGAGCTGCCCCTAAAATCCAGCCCTCGGCACACCTGGAGGCCCACTTGGGAGACCCATTTCATTGCAAACACCCCCCGAGAAAAGAGTAATTTTATGTATATACTTGGCGACTATTATACACTGAGACAATTAATTTTCTAAGAACAACTCTTGTTTTAAGAGTACTTGAAATATATGATAATTATAAATAAAAAAAAAAACAGATTGATTTGTTATCTAAAAAAAAAAAATAAATTTTTAATTACTTTACTGAAAATAAATAATATAAATAAAATTCCAAGTATAAATTACCAATTTCAAGTACGATAAAAATCCAAAGAATGGTAGNTACCGGTAATATTTGATCAAATCAATTTTTAATTACTTTACTGAAAATAAATAATATAAATAAAATTCCAAGTATAAATTACCAATTTCAAGTACGATAAAAATCCAAAGAATGGTAGTATGAAATATTCATTTAGTGTAGAAACGAAAAAATTAACACAATTGATTTTTTGGTTTTTCAAAAAATTATACATACACTCAAATGGGTTAACTTGGATCGATGTTTGTACTTGAGATAGTAAAATATTTACTATAATTTTATTCTTATCAATATAAAGCACTAGTAAATTATTTACAAAAATTGTCACTAGACACAACATGTCTGCTAACAAAATTTAAATGATAAATAATTTAACTGCCCTAAGTTGACCGATTTGCTGCTTATTCATAGTTAAAGAAAATAAAATATAGCCATTATTTCGTACAATTTCCATCTATTAATTTAAAATATTTTAAATTATTTATATGTCCAACAGAATTAATGTTTAATTAATAATGCCACCACCTTTTCACCTCCCCATTGGGAAATGAGACCTATTAAAACATCTTTTTAATTGCATATTGACAAGGGAAGAAGAGGTGCAAATGAGGTGTCAATACATTTACGCATCATTTAATTCATTTTTTTTAATTCAAGCATATGTTATACTTTTTTCAGTTATAATAATATATATTTTTATTGACTCATTTTATTGATAATATTAAAAAATTGTATATTATAAAATGTACACAGCCATTGTTTACAGTTGCGCATAAACACTTAGCTGTGACTACATAGTAATATTTTACCAAACAATCGCATTTGTGATAATGATTTTACACAGAAAATTAATTTATACAAATAAATTGATTTAACTGTAATTTACAATAACGAAGCATTGTTTATCGTAGAAAATAGTGTCTTTAATATTTACCTCACAAATAATCTTAATGAAATATCTGATACGTTTTTACAATACGCATTGCATTCAGATAAATACTTCTAAATAAACCTTATTTATTACTATAAATAGGTAGTCTTTATTATGTAGCGAATATGTTATATATAAATGTGTTCCAATTACTATTATCTCTTATTGCTGACAGTAAATATTATCACAAGGTGTAACAAAGAAAAAATGATTATTTTTAACAAATTGAACAGTTGATATTTTAACTGGCAGTCATGTTTTGTTAAGTCTGTTTTAGTAATAAAGTAAAAATGGTAAGTTAAAATAAGTAACTTTAAATAATATACTCATCTGAATAAATGAAGTGCACACAACAACAATTGAAGCTATTTAACGTTTTATACTGCACTGCTAATTAATTAAATGACAACTAAATATTTATAATTCTTCAATGATAATTTTTTATTTAATTATATATTTAGTTCGAAATTATATAAATATAATATCTTAATAGCATTTTATGTTAGATTATCAAAAACCAGTTGCTTAATAAATCAAGTTGACCAGAATTTTCCTGACCATTTACAGGAACGTACATATTTACTTACGGTGCAATGGTCCACTCTATTAATGACAATATATTGTTATTAATCAAGTACATTCAATGTACGATTGTTTAAAAGACAATATTTACGATCTTGAACATTTAATCGTACAGCATGTGCCATTAAAAGTTTATTCGTTGACTGTGCGGTGTAATTTGTATTGTAACGTATTGAGACAAGAGATAGAAATACAAAATAAAATTGCGTCAGCTGAGAGCGCGCGTCATTAAAATAATAGTGTAAAGATACAATTTCTCCAAACGGGCAATGGCCGTCGGTGTATCAGTCACCAATGGCACACATTATGAGTCATACTGCATGCAGGTATCCTAAATCTTGGTCGGCACAGATGGACAAACACTTTAATATTATCGATGCGTTTTTTTCCTCTTTCATCATTTATATTGTTACTCGCACATTTGTGTTAGCACACAAAAGATACCCGGAGAGCGGGGAGAGGAAAATACAATGTGTCGTGCATGGTAAATTTAAAAATCGAAAGGCTGAAAAACGTGGGAGGGTAACAGTGACCTGCTACGGAAAGACGTTCTTGCGATCATGACGGTGTCGGTGGAAGAGCGATTAGTCATCAGCAGTATCGAGTTCTTAATGTTTTTTTTTTCTTGAGCACTAAGTCAGTGTTTATTTACAGTAAGTAATACTATTAATAATCGATTGTATGAAAAATTTAGGTAAAAAGGATTATCACGATGTTGCGGTGTAAAACCAAATACACCAAAATTGTAATTTTTAACGCACATACATTCCGTGTGAGTAATTCTGTCAAACTCGTTTACATCAAGAGCAATACACTCTTACTATTGTACCAGAAACTAGTATTAGGTATAATATATTCATAGATTATGTTATTAAAACCAAACTGAATCAATAGACGAGATCTATTTTTGATAAAATTAAAACATATTTTTTAGTTAAACTGATTTTGATTTCACAAGAAGTTAATGACTCGAGGGAGTACAAAATGTGTCTAGTGGCGGCGTTATTAGGGATATATTCTGTGGGGGGATATACATAGCAATATTTTTCACTACCCCTCCAAACGATAAAAACAATTCACCGTGTAAATATTTTTGCTCTGGGGTATCTATACCCATATCCACTCATAATTACGCCCCTGGTGTGACTATCTCTGAAAACATACAGGTTGAATAAATCGCTTTAAGCTGGTCTTGTTCCACTTAATTACACCAATTACAATGATCAATTACCGGTAATATTTGATCATATAAAAAAAAACACGAATCTAATAGGTTATTTACTTATTATTATTTTTTTGATTTAACATGCATTATCATAAAAAATGTTCAACCTGATTCTCTAGAATGTCATCAAGAGTAGTTTTAGATTGTTTTTTTAGTTGTTATTTCATAAAATACGTAAGCTGGTTAAAAATCATCATTATAAGCTCTAATACTGTTCATGTAAACCGATACTAGTTTTCGCTATCCCTGACCTGAACTAGAAATACCTTTGAATTTTTGTCCGATTAATTATTATCATACATAATGATTGATTGAAATAATTAAATAATTTTGCTATGTATTTTTCAAAACGTTTCAATGACCTTGTCACAAAATATAATCTATTTACAACCACTCCTCAGTTTAACAAAACTAGTATTAAAATACAATTAAGTATTAATAGGTTTTATGCTTAATTTTATGTCAATAATTTAAAATAAGAAGCATGAGAAATAAATAGCTAGCGAAAAAAAGTGAACAATCATTTGATGAAAATTATAGTAGAGTTTAATGTACTTGTTTGACTAGTTGTTCAAACGTTTTCCCGCCAAAAGTCTTTTGTATATCTTATATTGAACCTATAATATGCCAGCTACACCAACTTGTTTTTAGCCTTCGTTGATATTGTTTTAAATGAGAAATAAAAAAAATGTCCATTAGTGCGATACAGTAAATGCCCAAGGATAGTATTAATTTATACATTTATTTATCATCATGACATATTTACAATACTATAATGCCTATTATTATCACATCACCTAATATTTCCTAAAGCTTAAAATCATTTATAGAATAATTTGAGTTGTGTAGATAATAAAATGTTCGTAAAATGAATGACAATTATTTTAAACGAATAACGCCAATTGGAGTGCAAAATATACTATACATTTTTAATCTGATCAGACATAAAATATTTCACTTATATGATTAGCATTCACGATTCACCAATATCTAACATAAGATACAACAAATATAGATATTTCAACAAATTATTTCTGATACGATAACCACAAAGAAAGAAAAAATTCAATTAGTGTAAAATAAAAACTTATTTTGAGGTACCCTGAAGGGTTAAACACATGTGCTTTCATCTAAACATTTTCCACACATACTGTAACGTAACTGTAGAGGTCTATATAGCCAAAAAAGCGATTGACCCTACGTGTTAAAAACTTAAATACAACACTGGTGACTAAAAACTGAAAATTATTTAGATTGTTTTAACATTGTTTTTGAAACGTAATTGAGGCCACGTTCATCTTAAAATATATTCTTTGTTAATTTGTCGTGTTAAAACCGTTTCCTATGCAAAAATTGTTAAATAACAATTAATAATATCATCACTATTATTATTTTAAACGCGTAAATGTGACACATAGTCTATTTTACTAATGAAATCACCTATTAAGAATCGCTATTATTACATGGTCCATGGCCACGATTATCATTAAGTAATATTGTCTTCTACCAAGACAAGAATTCTGTTTTGCTCAAGAAAAAAAAAAATTAACTAAAAGATTTTTTCCCTCTGTCATACAATAAAATCTCCTTCTACCGCAGTTCCTCGGAGAAATTCACCTCCACATGTGAGTCATGCTGAGACAATATCTTAACAGGTCGTTACATGTCCAGGTCTGCTTACGTTGACTACTGCGTGCTACATCTTCAAACACCACCACTAGCCAACGATAAAAAATAAAACCATAGAAATATTATTCATTACCGGCTAGTTTCAATAACATAATAATTACATCGCTCAAGTCACAATTATTGTATTAGGCGTGGAACAATTACACCGATTTATTCCTACCAAGGTAAATCGTTTAGAATAATTATAATAAATCTGAAAACACTTCTGGTGTTAGCGAATAATGTTTAGTTAAATTATTTTCAATGTTTCCTAAAGTGGTGTCCTTTTGAAACGTTTGCTTATGACTTAATTTTTATGACTTAAACATTTAAACGGTATTCATATAAATTTTTTGTCTTTTAGTTATATTAAATAGATTACGTTCAATTCTTTTGTTCTCTCTGTTAGTGTACAGATATTTTATTTTTTCGCTACGACATTATTTTGCGTATTTTCTTGTGAAACGAGTCTTAGATAAATATTTTTTGTACTAATACAATACGTTTACACTTGTGTCAATATAATTTTTAAGAGTTTTAAAAAATACAAAACATTTTTGTTACTCGTACGGTTATTTGCATGAATTTATTAGCAGCAAATCATTAAACTCGAGAAAATGTGTCCATGGTGAAAATAATATTTATAAAAGCGAATGAATAGTAAACTTTAAAAGACTCTACTACTCTTTGACCTCAATTTCCATTATAACTATGTTAAACTAAAATCCAATGTAAGTTCAAGGTTTTTAATAAGAAGCTCGATACGTGTTGATTATGTAGATACGCTTTTATGTAATCGTACTGCGTTTTGTTTTTGTGTCCATCTAATACAGTTTGACTTGCACTGTAAAAGTATGTATTGTTACTTTTGTTTTATTGACACCACGTGCTCATTTTAACTAATAATTCTTCCTATTTGTCAGTGGGCATATTATTGGTAATTTTTTTTTATTATGTATAATTGTGATTCACTCATAATTATTCATTATTATACTGCGTTCTTATTTGAAATTTTATTAACACTGTTGCACGCGTAAATTTTTAACCAATAAGATAGTTGCAATCATCAATACAATAGATCACGCAAGCACAGTATTGAAAAAATATATACTGATATAAATATTTGTTTTGATAACTGCATGCAAAATCGTTATAAAAGTTTTTTAATTTGTCACGTTTCTGTTTCAAATGAATAGGCCACTCAAATCACAAACCACACGACGCCTAAAAACAGAAAATTAGGCAAAAACTATTACTCCTAAATAACATCTTGATTTTCTCAGTCATACGTTTTAATAAAAACTTTACCCGGTTATGATACACTTGGATTATTCAATAAATACATAATTACCTACTTAATTTACCTTCAGTGAACAGATAGATATTTCAGTAAAAGCAAACAAAAATAATTTGCCAACAAGAAATAGCTTATTAAATGCGAGAGAGAATTTGATCGTGTGTGGTTCATCATCCAATAAAATTAGTTTCTTGTTGCGTTTTTTAGTAAAAGTAAAATAAGCTTGTCTAAAAATACATTCGCGATCGTTTGGTATGGAATCGAGGTCAAGGTTGAGCCTGGGGAACCTGGAAGTCGACATGAAAATCCGGTACAGCTCTGACTCATAATTCAGTGGCTTCTTTAGTGTCATATCGTTTTCAAACAATTATAGTGCGAATTCAAATTAATGAAATTCTACCACGTAATCGTGTTCCGTTATCTTGTGCCGCAAGTAATACTATTGCGAAATATTATTCAATAAGCTTATGATAATTTTTCGACGTATGTATTCAAATTTTTTTAATGCAACATTTTTTATTTTGCTTACCATTGCACAACTTCTCAATGCATGCCATCTAATATAAACCATATCTTATAAAAGACCATCAATGTCTTACAAAGTAATAAAAATAGAAATCACTATTCTAGGAATTCATATTACGAATAATTCTATTTCCTCATACTTCATAAAGTTTTATGTATTTGATTTTTTTTCTATCAACTGAGTCGATAATAACATTTAATTGTGGTGTATAAATGGTTAAAGTTCGTTAAATAGCTTTCCAAACCATGAGATTTTTGCAATTTTATAGAAAAATTAGTCAAGTATATTTGAAGATATATGTTAATGAACACTCTGTATCCATTTAAAAGCGAAAAGTAGACTGAACTAACATTTTAGTATGTAGATTTTTGAATATTTATAGAAAGTGTTGTGTGGCTTCCGTCAATTCGGGGCCTAGTTTGGCGTCACTCCCATTATTTTGGGTCGTTCATAAACAATAGTCCAGTTACCCATTATCGTATCCAAATGTTTTGGAACACTTTCGCAGCAATAACAGTGCGTACATTACATAGTAGGAGCGGCGCTATAATAGTTATAGTAGAAGTATCCCTTCCAGCTTAGTCATCACCATCCCTTCAACTGACCCTGATTTTACATAGCGTAATGTCAGTCATTTGGCGTCGGGCGGCAATCAGAGTCGGGGCGTCAAAATGGAATTACGAGCGGATCCACCGCGTTCGGGTGTCATTGCTTTTTACGAGCAACAGTCCGGACACTGTAAACTTAGGCGGGCGACACCCTCCACTCTTACCCAGAAACCTTTATCGAGCTCAGGGCATATCGTTTTCCGAATTCATTTTCAACACTCGCCCTATACATTGGCAATATATGCTTTGGCACATTTAAATGGTAAACTATTGAACCATAGAAAACTGCAAATGTTCAAACAGTCATTGATTCACAAAATTACTAAAAAACAGAATACCGATTCCCATGTGCGTTGTATACTTCATGTGGACTTATTTATGCGCACTATTCGTTTTGATGTGCCGCAACGCAAAAGTCAATTTCCCACTATTGTAAGTGAAAACTTGTGTAGTAAAACATGACAATAATTTTGCACGATTCATTTACGTACAACCGTTGTGGCAGTTTTAATATTATTTACATTTATTCCTCGTCCATACTAATAAATAATAATATTTTAAATCGCATTGGAGTATAAATAATACATAACATTACAGTAAATGTGTTGCGTAAAATTATAATAAAATTGATAGCTCAAGGACAATGGATAATAATAGATTATAAATTTCACTTCGGCGTTGCCAGAAGAATTAACGTGTGTTGGTAAATGATAAATTTCTTTAGGAGAAAAAATAAATGTTATTACAAAGATCTACGCATTAGTGGAAATAAGCAAATCTTAAGGAAATCTCGGTTTTAATTCTCCATGTACAAAAATCAATTAGATAAGTAACCTCAAGGAGCGTGTAAGTTAATGGAAAAATATTTTTTTATACCATTTATTTCTCCTTCCATTTTAAAACAACTTAGCACTTCCGAAATGTGTTCCTAATTATTAGGAACATAAACGTTACATGATGTTTCGCAATACATACTAATAGTTTGAGTAGGTGAATATGTGGACATACCTAAAACGATTAAACGACATTGATCTTGTATTGCTCGGCACACGTATCCACAGGTCGTTAAACTTTCAAATGAGCCTTGATTAATATATCAGCCTGTGGAAAAATGACTAACTATTATTGATAATTTACCAATTACTTTACTAATCTACTGAATTGTAGTTTCGTAACACTATTGTAAAATCTCAACCGTTAAAAAATGAGATTGCTTCACGCTATTACATTGTTAGTATTTTAAACGATTTGATTTTACTGATGACACGAGAATCTTTAACTGACATAATAATATTATGGCTTTATGCGACTAGACAAAGTGTTATTGTTTGCATTCGAAAGGACTAAAATACTCTTGGCGTATGATTACTAATGATAAGTGATTGGTGTTTAATTGTATATTAAGTAAATCGTTGTTTAAAACGCTCGTGTTTGAAAAGACTATTGTGCGAATAGCAATAAAAATATATTGTTATAAAATAAATTAATTTCAAACCCCCAAGTTTTAATAACATTTATATATAGAAATTTCTATGTTAGTAAGTATTAAATTTAGTCGTTCGGATATCCGCTTCAATAGGTTACAGCCATTAAGTTTTATTACAGATAATATTACAGTCTAATAAATTGTATTTAGTATACAGTGCTAAAAAGTAGTAAAACAGTAACAATAGTTTTATAGGCAGTTAAAGTCGTCGACGGATTTTGTAGGTATGGGATTTGAAGTGCAACCATTTGAATTTACATTTGTATAACAATAAACATGCACTTTGGATGGTCGCTCTAATCGTTTGAAAAAAGAAAAAACAAACCAATCACCCCTTGTACGGTATTATGCAATAATTGCGGTTCATCAAAACGTACTCGGCTAAACGCAACCTGAAGACCCTTTGCCATGACCCCCCCGGGGGAATCGAATGCAATCAATCGTATTCTTATAACCGAACAAGTCAAAAGTTCGCACGGTGCGTTAATCACTTATAACGTACCCCCTACCTCAGTCTGATCGTATCGATAATGACGCGAGTAGGTAGAAAAAAGGCTTTTGTTTCATTATGCAAATGCCACAAACAATCATATTTTACAAGCGCGAAAAGTGACACCACCGCCGCCGCCACCGTCGACAGCGTTTACTCATTAGCATATACGACCAGCACAATAATACATACACGTTAAATCAATAGCCGATCGTTAACGTTCATCTCATTAAGCGTAAAACTCAGTAGACATGTTTGTTTCTCACGATTTAAAATTCTAGCTAATTTTTTTCCTTTAACATTTCTACTATCACCACTAGGACCTCCCGCCGATGACGAACTCTAACTGCCGGCATAATTTTCTAGATAATTTCATCGTGTGTATTAATCGATCTTTCAATCGATCCTGTAGGCATATTATGATAATGAACAATGCCACTGTTGTTCGACAGCAGCTGTCACGGCCGCAGCGGTTAGGTTAGAGAAATCAACATAATATATGATAATCAAATGACAACGTTGAATAAGTTTAGCGTTTCATCAGTCCATTGCAATTACAACAAAAGGTCCAGTCTATAAAATTATAAATTTTGTTTTTTTTTTTTCACAATATATCTTACTACGAGAAGAGTAAACATGTTCGATCGAACAACAGACACGACGCCAAACCGCACGCTCATCTATATGATCGTGGAGACGGCGACGCAGGTTAAATGACGCCACTGATTCTCTTCCTTTTTTTTCTAGTTTCTTCTCTGCCGCCAAGGTCCTACCGTCCTTTAGGAGCCTGTCTCGATTAGTCCGATGTACATATAATTGTTACTGTGTTCAGGTAGCCTTACCGTCGATGATACCAACAACGTTCATATAGCACAGGGTAGTATTTTTACCATCGATTAGTGAAACAACAACCTGCTTTTTACTTCCGCGATTATGTACGATTGACCAGTACTTAAGTTTGAAAAAATGCATAATTTGGTATAGGCTAAAGAGTTTTACATTAGCAATCAAAAGGTAAAATTCCGTAAAAAAAATATTTCAACGAAAAATTACGCTGTTTTGTAAAAATTGTATTTATTTTCCATTTTTAAATATGATGTCTATTATATTTAGGAATTATTTCATTGCCTCCCGGTGTTTTAACGTTTCCAAAACGGCTGTCTGTGTTAAACGCATTTATGAAGAAATTACAGTCAATAAAACGAAGCACTTAAACCTATTTTTAAACCGACTACGGTTCAAAACAGTAATCATGTAGGTTAAAAAAAGAAACCGAAAAATCGACTTCAATTACAACATCGCGACAATTTGTGTTTGCGTGTTTATTGTAGTATTATACAATGCATTTGTATTATTGGGTATCCGTCTGGGGAAAAATGAGAGCTACCGTAGTACAAGGCAAATGGCATACTCTTCTTGCCAGCGATAACCATCAAGACGGCGTAGTAAAGTCCGGGGTTCGATAACCAGATTATGACGAAACGATGACTGCAGTCGCAACGAGGATAACGGCCTGTTGTGTGTGTGTATGTTATTTTTTTTTTATTGTAGAAAAACCTTTTGTTGTCACCTGAACCCCAAAACGGATATAATCCTTAATTAATTAGCGGCCGATACGAACGCACAAGGCGCCCCGTCGTCATAGAGGGTCCCGAGTACGCGTTTACTGCTCATCCTATGAATGTCTCGGTTTGACGCAACAATAAACTCATTATTTACAACAACAAAAAAATAAATAGATACACTTCAATATGTGCCTGCATATTGTTAGGAGTTATTAAAATCTTGCACTCGGCGGGATGAGCAAAATAGCATAAGTAAATTTCAACACTCCATATTGGTGATAAATGACACGAAAACCAGTCAGTACTTACCAAACAACCAAAGAGAATACAATGTAAAAACTATCAAACAAGTTTGTGTCTGTCAACTACGTTTCGGTGCCATACGGACTGAGGGTTACAATTCAAATGAAATTATAAATATCAATATAAGTGTTCTCTTCCGTTTCCGATTTAAACCCCTTTCGTATTGATCACTTATACGCAAATATTTCCCATCGGAATTAAAATATATTTGCATCCACTTTTTATCCCATGACAAAATCCATCCGAATGATGAATTTCAATTATTTCAATGCCAGTCAATACGAATAAAAGTTAAGTTCCAATTGATACACTGAATTGTTAGCAGAGCGAAACATTTTTTCGACGGAGAAGATTGATGAACGAATATGGGAAATCAAATATTTTAGGCACTTTAGAGTCTATAACAGTTTTTTGAACACATAAAATCATTTATTTAGACATTTTATCGTATCATGTCAAAGTAGTAAGTTTTTTTACCGGTACGTAAAATAATATTTTCCCTAATGGGTATTAGTGTATGTATTTTCATTAGTAATTAGTCTCAATTATTCAGCAATAAAGTAATAATTTTATCATTTAAATCCAAAGAATGCAGATTAATTCTCTTCGTTCTGACAAATTACAATCGAACTGTTAATATTTTATTATCTCAAAGAAACAAATGATTGTTTTGAAAAGAAATCTTGTAAGTTAATGTTAACATGAATTAAGCACTTGCGTACGCCTCTTTACATATAATTTAGCTATGGTCTCAGTGTCTTATACGTCATTAAGATGTTATCGTGATTGGTATTAATATGTGTGTTTGAACAGCCCAACGACTATTCATCAACGTATCTGCTTTTGATGCAATCTCCAGGACGGGTAGAAGGAAAACACGGTCGTGTTATTAAACATTCGTTTATTACTATTTATTATTTTTTCTTCTCTAACACAATGACTTTAGAGGGTCATTTGTCTTCTATGACAGGTACCGTTTGTTCCTGTATGGATAAAGAACTGTTCTCCAATACTGTGATTACGCTTTTTTTGACTCGAAATAGTAAACCAAGTTTTGAGTATACAGTTACAAAAAGTACGTTTCGATGAAAACAAATGTAATTGTTGTACAATACTTGTTAGTAATCGTTGATCTCCATTGTAGTGAATTTTTCATAATATTTCAGGTCAACATTACTTGTGGTTTTTAAAATAGATGGATTGACAAAAATTATATGTCTCTTCTTATTTAAAAATAATTTTAAGTTTTTTTACTAAAGTGTTCTAAATTATTCGAATGTAATTTTTATTTTCATATGAGTTTGATAGTTTATATAATATATACGATTTATTAATATCGAGTAACTTATATAGTTTGTGATAATATCAATAAATTACAAAAACCAGATGCAACTTTACTATTTTTACTTTGTATATTGTATTTTAGAAAAAAATGTATTTTTCTATTTAGTTAAATGCCCCAGCGCTAATGTTTATAATTTATTTATAAGAAAAAAGCTATTATTATATATGATGTATACGTACTACTTTTGTACTTGAACGTTGGATATAATAATACTAATAAAAAAATTCACTAATCAATAAGGACTTAATACATCTGCATTAAATAGAATTATAGAAATATGGTCATTATCAACTCAATTGCGTGTATTCCCTTAAATGGACTACTTAAATAAATCAATAATGTAAATAAGATTGTTCATAGTAAGTTACACTACGAAAAGTAGAACATTATTTAAAATGTAGATTATTTTTTTATTTAATAAGTAACAAAATATTACCTTTAAAAGTAGTAAAATTAATTATTATAAAATACAAATTGTGTAATGAAATGAAATACTGATTAATAATAATTATTAATCAGCATTTCATTTCATTACAGTAATAATTATTTTTAGTAATGCGTCTAAAAAGATCTTGTATTTAAATTTTTCGCATTTCACTCATTAGTAAGATAAATCCATTTGAATTTAAAATCATTTTTGATGTCTAATTTAACTTGATGATACAATAAAGTAAAGATAACGTGATGTTATAATAATATTTTTTTGAATAAAATATATTTTACATTTATAGCATATTAATAAACACGGATAATGTTTTATTGAAATATACATTTTATAGTTTTATTTTAGAATAAATTAATTATGAATTGCTAGTTTCCTCCGAGTGCTATGATTCGAATTTTGGAAACTCCACAGTTGTATTTTCTCAAAAAAAGGTATGACGAAATTATGAAAGTAGGTCGTTTAATTGAAGAACTATCGTATGTTAATAAAAAAACAATGATGAGTGGGAATAAACATTTAGATACTAATTATACCCTTTAGTTGGAAAAAATGTTTGTTTCATACTTACACAAACCGTGTAAGTAAAAGGTTTATTAAATTATCTTTAAGATTTATCTGAATGTGTTATCCACTACGATGCAAACGAGCGTATCCACGTGCATTCCACGTGACTAACTGCTGACAGTGCCATTGACACGCAACCTTGAGCAAAGACCTACGCCAACATTGGACTGGGTGCGTGGCTCGTGCACATCCGCCGTGGTTTGGGTGACAGTACAGAAGGTCGTCACATAATAAGAACCAGCAGAGGGGGGAGACTGGCCAGACGGACGTTGGCCCAAATTCCTTGGAATTTAACTCGCACAATATCGACCCAAGTATAAACACAATAATGACTTCACTAGTAAACAACAATAACCGGCTATTGGTTAGTATGGGTCGCCAACCTCTTGTTAGGTCACTGGCTTGAGGTTCGTTTAAGGGGCGGTTATGGACTCTAGCGAAAACCCATAAATTCTTTACAGCATTACGAAATCGATATTTTAATGCTATTTTTACGCTCTTAAGTCTTATTTTTAAGTGAAAAGAAATCGCATTTTTAACTTTCTTGCTGTGTAAGTACTCGCCAAATTGCGTCATTACATAGACGCTATTGTAAATACAACACATACACTACATTGTTCACAAGGAGTACAGCCAATGAAGTATTTACATAGTAAAATTGCCTTACTTAGTTTTTGCCATATACTTTTGATTTCGTTATAATGAAAATTAGGTTCATAGTAATTTTTTCGAATTGTACACGTTTTTTAACAAGTAATTATGGTCTTTATATGGAACTATTGCATAATTAATTACAATAGAATACTGGATTTGCGTACTTAAATTGTATGTATCATTTATACATCCGGATAAGTGTCCATAGCAATTACGTGACTGTACACAATAAGTGCTCCAAGTACTGTTCTAGCAACTCAGCTTCTGAACAATAAAAAAAACAGCAGTTACTATTGATAAAAATTATTAAAATCCATTGAAACACTTTTTTCATTATTCAACAAAATAAATGTAGTTTTATTTCGCTCGATTTATGTTTTTACTAGTAACCATACATGAGACTCCTGTGGTATATAAATGCCTAGCAATTATTTTAAATAATAAACCCTTCCACGAACACATTGTAATATTACTTTTTTTACTGTTTACCATAAGAAAGATCATTATTTTACCTTGACCTTTTCAAGAATATTTTTAGACGGTCGTTTGAATTATTTGCCAGAATTTTTAAACAACAAACGATTGACTTAAAAAATATGTAAATTGCGATTTTTGACGAAGGCGTCAAAAATTAATTGTTGAATCATTGTAACTAATGCCGGATACAGTTATTAGAGTGATGTATTTAGGTAATGTTTTACGTCACTCTACACTTGTATTATAAAAAAGCAGCGGAAATTTTTGTACATGAATTTTTCCGTGAAAAACATTGCATGTGTCATTTAGGTCATTAACACAAACGGATCGGAACGATTCACAGTGCACCGCACGTCACTCCGGAAAATTCTTTCGGAATTACTCATAGAAAGCACTTTTTTTTTTTTATTAACATGCGATACACAAACAGGAAAAGTATAGTTGTAAATATTATTGTGGAAAAGAAAAAGACCATTGCAATTTTCCCTAACAAATTCATCCAAACGTGAAAGCTAAAATTATATTTTTTGTCTACTGGCGCAAAACTTTAGATGGGGTTGGCCACAATATTCGGTTTGTTTACTCGCTTGTTTATCACCTGATAAGAATAGTACGAAGTTCAACCCTCGGAACGTCAATAAAAAACAATGGTCTTTACCGCGTGTATAATATTATCATGTATAAGATGAAAAATGAAATAAAGACCGGTGGCAGTGGCGTCATACGGTCACCCGACTTTGTTATGCTTCCTCTGTATAAAGAAAAAAAACCATCCTATATTATTGTACGTATAAATGTCCAAATATTTTCCCCGGCAAACGCGAGGGAACGAAATTGCCTATTCTGTATTATCCGGGATCGCCTTCAGTCGTTTAGGTAAATTAAACTCGGCCCCCCATCGGGCATACCCCTTTACCAAAAAATAATACGTTCTGTGCACTACCGTTGCATTGATATCAATCTGGAATTTAATTGAATATTCGCCCTCAGAAAGCACATAGACTAAAACAATCGGACAGCAAAGAACAATTTTGGGGATTCGAAGATGTTATGTTGTGTGTAATAATATGTCAAAACAGTTTATCGCTGTAATAATATTATGCCAAATCCCATTGGATTAGTTGACTTTTATTTTACAGACACGTTTTTATGATAATAGTATTTTTTGGGGAGAAATAAAAATATCAAATATTCGTACAAATGTGGGTTTGAAAGTAGATTTTTTCAATGAAAAACTGTACCCGAGGTATAGGAGGAGGTACAGTAGTGTAGTCATGAAGGGAAATGCAACTTATCGTGTTGTTTTGTTAGCACAAATAAAAACAACGCATACGTTCAAAGCAACAAACAGGTATGAACCCTTTTGCAAAGCGTCACATTCAATCAGTACTCGAAATTACACAATCTGGGGGTGCGGGAAGCCTATTGATAACCATTAATACGAATGCCGATACCATAAGTGTGTGTATAGTGCCCTCCAAATGGAATGAATTGTGCATGTATACGCAAAACCAAATTACAATCCACTACTTTGTACACAGGCTATTGCTTTTCAGGCATTGTACGTGTTGCGTACCGGTCAATCAGTCCCTAAAATTTGCAAGTCAAAATAATAACGCATTCGCCTGTAAGTACGTCTGTTCTTGGCGCTTAATTGACTTTGCTGATGGCCAATTATCGTGTCCTCGACCATCGCCTACCGAACTCGATTATGGTTTCAGTTTGGTCTCCACTCTAACAAATCATCATAATATTACATCCATTACATACATTTACAAAATGTAAATTAATTTACTGCGAATTTCGCGAAACAGTCAATGTGTTGCACTTGCATTAAATAGGAACACTTAACGTAAATGTACAATAACCACGTATAAGTTTATTTATATAAATTAACATATGTTAGAAACACAAGTGGAATTCAACTATTGTGGTTTTATTTAAAAAAAAAAAATTTGAAAAAGCATTTTTTATATTTTTAAGAATAAATTAAACATAAATACTGAAATGAAATTGCTCGTATTTATAAGTGAGGTTTACTGAACCTTCTTTATATCCTAAGCGTAAATAACTTTATAAAATATTGTACTTCCAATGATTAGGTTATACACTTATAATTTGTCCTCATAATTAACTAGCAGCAGTTTTTATTCCTTTAACCTGGAGTAAACAATTTTAAGTACATTGGCGCTTGAACTATGTGAACTACATAGTAAAGATGTATTCAAGAGATGTTATTCGATAAAAAAAACAATTAAAGTTTTTTACATACACACGTGCACGTCACGTGTATCCTCCACCTGCAAGAATAATAACAACATGAAAAACAAGAATGTTTCTAAAAGTCATGTCTAAATTGCACTGAGCTACAACAGCGGCGCAACACTTAAGCAATTAAAGTGTACCTTAAATGACATGTACATATTTTCTTGTAAACATAAATTGTGTTAAAATGCACTTATGTCAACGATTGTGCGGGAATTTATACTATACCGGAACTCGAAGACATGGTAGTATTTTTTTTTTTTATTATAGCCGATAGGAGACAAACACCTATGGTCATTAGAACTAGATGAATTTGCATAATATTATTTGATGTAAGGGGGGTGACGGAAGTGTCATAAAATAATAATGAATGAACATTTACACGTAGAACGACGAATGGCTCGTGCCACAGTCGCAAATACAACACGAATGGCTTTTTAATCATTAAAAAACTAAAACATGTCAAAGGGTAAACAATGCACTGTACGTATTATTATCGTATATTATATCTTCAAAGTGGTGTATAAATAAAACAATAATATAGAACTTAAATATTCATTGCGTATGCGATAAAATGCACACCTTGCAGTGCACCAGAAAGTCTGTTTAAATGTTGTGAAGGCGGTAATTAATGTTGTGAAATCAAGGCCAGTTCAATTCATAGTAATCTATTGTTTAAATAATTATACACAATTTTCCATATAAATTTGAAATATTAAATTTAACGAACATTTCATAGTGTTCATATTACGATTAAAAAAATTGTTTAAAAACCGTGTGGTTACGATACAAATAGCTATATACTGTAGATGGAGAGTAAATAAAAATATTTTTTTAACCACTTGTTTTTAACATTATACATGCGGTGGTATTAATTTGTTGTACACATGAATAAAAATGATATTGTATATAAGATAACATTATTATCTTATGAATAACGGTAAGAAATAGATATTTCGATACAACATCACGATTGTAAAAAAATTGTAATTAAGTTTATAGCTATTTATGATGGATTAAAATCATGTCATTTGCTAATGAAACGGTGCTTTTTTTAAACGGTATCTCTAGTCCATTTATTTATTGACAAGGTAAAAAAAAATACTAAATTAGTCATCCGTAATTATTTGCTAATTGATCAAGACCAAAGCTATTATCCATCGCCATTAGAGTAAGATAATAAAACAATTAAAGCTATTTACAATAGACCTTTCAAACAAAATTTATAACTGTTCTTTAATAGTTTCAAAGGAGATCTTTTTCTTTTCTTTTTTGTTCCTGTTTTTGTACATTTAGTGGTTCATATATTTTGCTGTTAATAGGAGGTACTCTGCGGACGATTTCACGATAAGCTCCCACAAAAAAAGGTTTAGACGAGTAATAAAAGAAAAAGGTATGAGAGGAAACTCACATTAAAACTTTAGGTCGACAATTATTAGTGGGATATTAGCGTGGTAAAGTTATGAGTACATTGGAATAACAGTTTTTAATCTGGTCTCGCGCGAGCTGTCGTTAGTGTAGCTGTTGGATATATGCAAAGGCAATCTGGTAGAATCATCATAAATAGCAATTAAAAACCATAGGCGTCCCGAATATCACAAAGGACCTAACTTTTATCCCGGGTAAAAAATAGTGGCCCAGATTAGACGCCGGTAATTAGGACACGGTAGGCGATTTTAATCTGAAAGCACGGGGAATATTTTATTATCATTATTATTACTATTATCGTTAATACTTTAGCCGCGGGGGCGCGATGTGAAGCCAAACAAAAAAGGGAAGCTTCTTTATTACAACGGATTTACGACACCTTTTTTTCTCTCGCCCGTTTTCGTCACCTCAGCCGTGGATTATGTTCGTTAGTCAAACAGACGGCACTTTCTCGCTAATTTATAATCATACGGCCCACCCACTCCGAGAGGTCTTTAAGTATTTTTCCACCATCCGTTCTTCGAGGGCTTTCCTTTTTTCTTTGCTCAAAAAAATAATGCGTTTTACAACTGTCAAAGGGGTATGTGCAGTTTTAATTTTCCGGTTCGACGCTTTTCATCGTGCCCGTAGGACCAAATTACGTTATTACCGCATTCGATGTGAATGTATAACAATAATTAAAGCGAGTAGCTAGTCAAATAATCTGGTAAATCGTTAGTTTTACTTCCTGTACAGACTGACAGTAAATCCGTCAGTGTCCCCATTGTAAATGATTAATTTTTACTCGAAATGTTATCTTGTGAATCTAGAAAAATATTCAATAGGAAGTCAATAGAAATGTAAAAAAGTAGCGTTTTAAAACTTGTAAAGTAAATACGGTCTACCAGTGAAATACATATTAATATGTATTTATTGAACCAAATTCATCAGCTTTGTTTACTTGAAGTATTACCAATTTTTTTTTCTTTTTTTTTAATTAAATACATTTCTCATGTTAAGCATTGGCGGGACATGTGAGAATATTAAAAATGATTAGTTTCCTAGGTTTTATATTTTATTTGTTTACACATAACAAAACTTGTTCAACCAGTTAAATGAAATATTCTAGAATTAGGTATGTATTGTTTTCCCCGATCAATATACTATTTTATGATCCACGTTGAAAACTCATATTTTGACCGATTCAGTAAACGTTACTTGATTATCGATACAGTAATATCCTGACAGGCACAATCGCGTGGCACCAATGCAACTGATGACTAGGTTTTTTTCCTTCATTTCTGTTTGTCCGATTTTTATGACTCTGGGCCTTGGAGTACCCATAATGAGAATCTGTTTACTTTTCACCCTTGTCTCTTACGCGTGTATTGCATTACCCAATAATAAAATCCACGTTTGACTCAGACGGTTGGAGATAATAACACATAACGCTCTAACATTTTCGGCCAGTGATTTTAAGTGCTTCTGTCCGTTTTCAATAGTCTCTTCTTATCCTGGGGGTGCTACGGTACTTTTCGGATTTCTTATCGGCTTTTGCACGGTGACATGGCTTTTACGATTCTCTGACAACTGCACACGCACACAGTGCACATCCGGTAGTAATATAAACTAGTCGGGAAAAGCATCCAAGTTGGTCGTTCAGGAAAAATCCTAAAGCATATAAGAGCCGAGTTTATCACATTGAATATCGTTTAGTAAATCATGGCGATAAAAACGTTCACGTCTGCTGAAAATTTATCCGGTATTAGATTTAAAAACGAAGGCGATAATATGAATTTGAGCGCATTATCGCTTATTTAACGCATTATCGTTTACTTTAATTGAAAGTTTACTTTCAAATTATATATAATAAAATGTTCAAACCAAAATGCTTATCAAGTTCTCCCATTCAAAATTCATTTTATCCAACTTTTAAATTCAAATATTTTTTATGGAACATATGATTTAAAATTAGCCACAGATTATTAAATTTTATTATATGAACATGTAATTTATTATGTATTAACTACAAAAGTATGGTATATCAATGTACTATAAATTACAAATTATGGCAATCTACAATACTCTATGCATGTCAGAAATATCTTCAGTTTGTGATTAAAAAATTGAACACATATTTGAAATGAAAATTAAGCTACTGTCGATTTATTTAGTCACAATGTATTCAAAAATATCCAGAAAATAGTAAAAAATTATGATTTTGATTAATTAAAATATAATCTTAGATTTAAAAAAAGTCGTTTAAATAAAATGTTTTGCATAAAATAAAAGTATAAAAACTGATCACAATTATATAAATTCATTAAAAACAAACATTTTTATTACTTACCACTTAGACTTACATAATAATGATGATTTTTTTTTTAATTGTGTTAATATTTTTAATTGAAAATTTTTTTTTATTATAAATATATAATACTTATATCTTATGCAAAAGTCTTAATCAATCTTTTTTAAATCTAATAATTAAATATTCAACTAATCTAATATATATTAAAAGGTAATGTGGAAAATGAAAAACAAAATTTTTTATTCTTTTCTGAATAATTTTAAAAACATTGTGACAAAATAAATCGGCAGTAATTTAATTTTTACTTTAAATATTTGTTCATTTTCCTAATTACTAAACTGAAGACGTTTCTGATATACATAGAATATACAGCGTTATTTATTTTGTTTCTACGGACAACGTTAGTGATGTTACTGCNAATAAATCGGCAGTAATTTAATTTTTACTTTAAATATTTGTTCATTTTCCTAATTACTAAACTGAAGACGTTTCTGATATACAACGTTATTTATTTTGTTTCTACGGACAACGTTAGTGATGTTACTGTGAAGGGATTTCGCTCCTTCGGGGCATTATAAAAAGTTATTCGATGATGTATAACAAACAAACTGAAAAAAGGGTAAGTTTTTCAACTTGCTATGGGGTTGATGAAGAGTAAAAGTTGTACTCGAATTATCCTCTACTGGCGGGAAACAATGATACCATTGTTGTTACAGGTTTTAATTAGGCTCTTCAACCTTAAGTAAACCTTGTGTAGCGGAAAAATTACACCAATGTTTGGGAAACCACGCTCCGGTTTATATATGTTGCCTCAAGCTAAAATGTTGTTAATTAATATTGAAGGCTAAACGTAGTGGAAAATAACGGCTTTCCGTAAAATAAAGAAATGAAAAATGAAGCCGACCACATGATTTCATTCACTGGAAAAGTCTGGACTTAGATATAAAAGAAATTCACTCAGTAAACTTTATACGCAGTTTTACTATTGCAACATATTGGCTTTACTTGTGCTTCTACAAACATATGCAAATATATATGGGAAAACTATCATAACAATTGTTGGCAGTTGATGTTCATAATCGNAGTCTGGACTTAGATATAAAAGAAATTCACTCAGTAAACTTTATACGCAGTTTTACTATTGCAACATATTGGCTTTACTTGTGATTCTACAAACATATGCAAATATATATATGGGAAAACTATCATAACAATTGTTGGCAGTTGATGTTTATAATCANAAAACTATCATAACAATTGTTGGCAGTTGATGTTCATAATCGTTTTGCACGGTAGCGTAATAATTAGAATGACAATCGCTTGTTTAAGTGTTTTTTTATATATTTTTTACTATTTATCGATTGGAACTGTTAATGACATGAATAATTTTTTTCTCGTGTACATTTAACTCGCGTATCACATCCCAGCCCCTTATCGTAAACTGCCTTTCAGATGTCACTCAAAACCCAATAACGATGGTCGCGTCCCCGCGAGTCTTTTGTATTCTGAACAAACACCGAGTATCTTTTTATGCAGTGCAAGAAAAAACAAAAATCCGCCCAGTGACAGATGGTGTACAATGCATCGATATTATAATTTGTCTTCGAAATGATAGAAAAAAAAAACTCTAACTCGCTAATTCCATACACAAGTTTTTTTCCTACGCTACACAAAAGCGATCAGTAAAAATATTATGCAAATCCAAATTCATAGATACTTCAGCACGGGAATGTGCATCATTAAACGTTCGTGCGTGATCGATTATTATTGTCACCGCGGTAGAATATTATCATTCATATTAATCTATAGTGCTTAAAGGTGTAACCATAATAAATCAATTGCGCACGGTTTATTAGTGGAGTACTATGTTTGATGTATCGAAACCATTCTGGTAAGTGAAAAAACTGATTTCATTGAAATACATTTCTAATGTGGCTTACTTCGACATTATCACATTAGTTTTTACCGTTTTATAATTAATGAAAACGTGACTATTGCCCTTCCCTGTTTTCGTAGCTCCGCAGAGATTTGTTAAAATCAATACAAAATAATTTATGCATACTTCAATTAATATTTTTTTAGATAAGCACCATGTTTTCATTGTGATATTTTCAATTTGATACCTCAAAAATGAATTTGATCTCATATCCAACTTGTTTAAATTGACGAGGAAAATACTAAACAAATGGATTTAGGTTTAAACTAAGGTATTTTAGGATTACTTATAATTCAAATACTTCACTTTAATTGTATTATTTAATTAAAATTAAAACTATATTAAAAATATTAAACTCAATATTATATTGAGTTACAATAATAACACAATTACATTGTATTATTTGTTAAAAAATATACCATAAACCAATCGTATAACAGTAAATACTATTATATTTCGTACAAAAATACAATTACAATGTATTTAAAAATCATATGATATAAATATAACATTGTTTGTGCATATCAGTTATGTATATTTCATAAAGACTCTGATAAAAACGAATTCCACATTATTTTACTGTGAAAATGTCGCCTTTAAAGAAAAAGGTAAAATCAAACTTGGAAATTTCTTCCAAAGCAGCAACCAGATGGTGCGGTCATCAGTTCACAATTCGTCCAATGTTTTCATGACCCTACTTGTGATGTGTTGGCGACTTATGACAGAGATGATAAGGGTCAAAATCCGAACACCTGTTGTTAAGCAGAAGAAATCACCAAAGCGTATTAATCCGTTTTTAGCGCGACACCAAAGAACGAAAAATACTTGTACCTATATAACCTCGTAAACAATATGATAATGTGTTCATTGAGCGTTTGAAACCTATTGCACCATCTCCTTGTAAAAAGACTTCAAGTGCTATTGGAAACTTATGCACCTGAGACAGGTTCATGAACAATTCATGTTATAAAGATTTCACATGGTACTTGCTCAATTGAGCATCTCTTAAAATTATTTACCGTATAATAATTTTTTTACATTTACAAATCATTTTTGGACACAAATCCAAAAAACAATGCTTTCATTTTTCAAAAAATATTTACTGTAAACAATTTTATTAGTCAAAAATGAAAGTTTTGATAATATTTTAAGAAAATTTCAAACTATAATACTTAATATAACAATTAATAAATACCCAAACTGACTTAAATATAAATCAAATTAATTAATCATGAATTTCCACTATTTATTAATTATAGCGCAGGTGATATGTTAAATAAACAATGAATAAGTTTAATGTTAATATAATTGTTATTGTTGTGCTGAATCTTGATAACTTGTGTTTATGTAAATCAATGATATCTATTTATGCTGAGTGTATGTATTGTGTGCGTACGTTTGTTATGGTGACAACCGCCAATCAGATAAAATGAGCAAAATTGAGCATGTGCTGACTAAAAAAATAATTGACTACAACAAATGGACCGGTAACTTGATGAATTAAAAACTTTTATAATATTCGTACGGTTCATTGTACTAATGCATATTTTATTAAATGAACGACGAGAGCTTTATTAAATTAGATAGCCACGGAAATTAAATTATGTTATCTGAATTATTGATCAATATGTAATGAAAATCAAAAATTAGAATATCTAAAAAATTAACTAAGCCATTTTAATGACGCCATATAATGTTTTATATTTTTGTAAACAAACTCATATAAAATCAAAAAGAGCCTCTTTATTTTATCTTATAACTAAAACTAAGGAAGTTACATTGTACATTTCTACCAAATATCATTTTAAAACTCAAAAAAGTTAAATACTAATTAAAAGATCAAATAAAAGTCATAATGAATAAAAGTCGATTCACATACTTGTACATTATAACATACAATTTTTTAGCAGTAGCAAATAATTTCAAGATAATGGCAAGCATTTCTTAAAAGACAAAACTAGATCATAATAGAATACTCAATGTTTTTTGATACAGACTCCGTGAGATATTATATACTTAAGTTATTAACACTTCTTCTCCTAATTTAGTCTTTTTCTAACATTAGTAGTGCTACTTAAAGAAGTTTGTTAACTAAACATAATATGAATATGAGGGATTAATTTCATTATGTGAAAACGTACATCACTCAGCAGACAATAGAGAAATAGGAATTTCTTATTAGTTTTTTAACACCGTCGTTATGTCAATATCATTTCATATTTAATACACACTGCATTGCAGCGTATTGTATGTCATTGACCATGAATTATTATAACTCTGTTTTTTAATTGTTTTCTAAAACCATTAGTTTTTATTGCTAGTATAATTTTTAAAATTTTTAATGTTTATTATATTGATAAATATTCTTTTTGATAGTATTTTAAAATTTTCTGAAATCGTAAACTGTTCTTTAAAAACTATAATATGGGAAATTTCATGCAAATCACATAATAACTCGTTGATTTTATATGTTCCGGTATCTGCTTAATATATGGCTGAAATGAACTATCGAAAAGTAGCACTGTTTTAATATTATACATCAACATCAACTAAAACAATTTCTATTTACAATTCTTTAAGACTTAATGTCACAATAATTTCCCAAAAAAATGTATACATATTTTGTTTATCATGTTTATACAAGTCTTTTATTTAAAGGTCATTATGAGAAGAAAATTGTTAAGCTTTTTGAAATATTTCTCTAGGCCAATCATCAACAAAAAATCATCAGATATTTGTTTAAATTTTTTCCCGAGATAGTATTCAGAGGCTTACGATATAATTCACGTGGAAAATGACTCTCCTTCCAAAACTTAACCGGAAAAATACTATCTAGAGCATCTAGAAATGTCAAGTCTTACAAAATATTTATTGTTGCTAATATTGTCACAAACTTCATTATTTTGACAAATATAGTAGAATTAAAAGATTTATATTATTCTGAACATTCTTGTTTTAAACTCCTCGGTAAAAGAAATTGTAAAAAATCTTATTAATTATATTGGAAATTGATCACGTGAAACGAATCTAAACTTAATCAAGTCATTAATTATTCTTTTTAACATGGATTCTATTATTTTCAGTTGTCCCAATCAGGAAATATTAAAATAATATTTATTGATTTATCTTTTATTGTTTATGTAATTGGTGATAACTCAGTAATACCAGATTGGTATCAGAAAAAATAATTAAATTAATACTGAAACATTAATAGTAAACTTATTTTCTACATAGATATACATTTTTTTACAGCTATAAGTTTTAGATTTGTTAAAATAAATGTAGAATTCTAACCATATTTTGTTTGTAAGTATATTACGTTAAACTCCCGTTATTTTATTTGTAAACCAGAAGATAAAATATATTTGTAATAATTGAACAAGCAAATTATATTTTTTGTAATAATATAAATATTAGTATAATATATATTATATTTTAATTGTCTCAAGTCAATTAGAATAAAAAAAACTTACTAAGCTTAGATCTAACTTTCTGAATTTTTTTTTGAAATGAGAACTTATAATATTGTATGTGTTCTCAGAATAAAATATTTTAATTTATCATTATATTATTTTTTTAAAAAACATTTTGAAAGTCCATGTGTTGTTTCATAACATACGTAAAAAATTCTTCCAGAAAAGTAAGATATATTAAACAATTAAATAATTGATTTTAATAAATCAATTAAATTTAAAAAATCATATTTGTGAAACGAAAATAAATATGAATGTAAACAATTAACCTTCTTGTTATTGCAATAGACTACTTATAAAAGTATTGTCTTCTTATTACAATTATTTAAAATAATATTAGTTCGGAAAAGTAAAGTAATTGTATTATATTGTCATTTAATGATTTTTTAGTAAATCTATGTGTTCCTTTCGTGTTAGTTATTATTATTATTATTTTTTTTTTGTCAAAAAAATAATGTAAAATGCACGTGATGCCCAACCTTTAACGTATTTGATACAAATTATTTTTCATGATGCGTGACAGGGTAACTGATCTAACAAAGATAACTCATCTTAATGCCCTTTATCCTTAGGTTTGTAGGTTTTATTCTTTGACCAACTTAGTATACACACACACCCACATGTGCAATACGATTATTACGTCGTCGGAAGACCCAAAAACAGGTGTTCAAAAATCACACTAGCACAATCTCGTGTGGTAATCCGCACAGGAAACGTACTGGTCACGCGCCTCGAAAACGATGTCTCGTCCGTAGACAGGGCACGCAGTGTTTTTGGACATTATATTGCAGTATAGGATCAATTGTAATTATCTTTGTACTGGACAGACCAAAAAAGGGTTTCATGTTTACCAGAAGATTTCACCCCCGATTATTATTACTTAAGAAGATGGACATTTTAAGTAAACAATGAAGCATAAAAATCGAAACAATGAAATCACATTAGAAAAAAAGGGTAAGTCTTCCGTAACACTGAGATTTTTAAATTTGAATTGTTCTACCGACTGCAAGCACTCATTTATTCGTATTTAAATAAAAAAAATCGAAATACAACCGTATTATTAAAACGTTTTCAGAATTCCTTCATGTGTCATTGTTATATTTGTTACAATTAAGTGAAGTATATAATTTCCCGATTTTCCGAAATTATGAACAAATAATTTCTAATAAACTACGAAGACACCATCATTTTAATGNAAGGGTAAGTCTTCCGTAACACTGAGATTTTTAAATTTGAATTGTTCTACCGACTGCAAGCACTCATTTATTCGTATTTAAATGAAAAAAATCGAAATACAACCGTATTATTAAAACGTTTTCAGAATTCCTTCATGTGTCATTGTAATATTTGTTACAATTAAGTGAAGTATATAATTTCCCGATTTTCCGAAATTATGAACAAATAATTTCTATAAACTACGAAGACACCATCATTTTAATGGAAGCTTAATTTTCTCCAGAGCAATAATAATTGCGTGTCAATTATGATATTTATACAAGCGAAATGTTATGTTTACCATTGGTAAATTGATAGTAATTTACGACGACGCCATACACACAAAAACAAAATATATCTATACACCTATTTAAACAGCAGCCGGTTACTAGTTGTGTTGCAGACCGGCGCCAAAAAACGACAAGCGATTTACGGTTTTTCGACGTCGATGGTCAGTAGTAGTTGTGGAGGTCGCGCCGTGAGAGAAACGACTCTCGAATTAGGTCCACACTGAATAATAATTGACCGGCCATTGGATCGACGTTATTATCTACTAAAAGTTTCATCCTAAGCCTATGGGATTGTTCGTTTGTAAAAAAAATAAAACCTGTTGTTCGCGATTGTTTTGTAGGAACGTCGAGAACGAGTTGTACACGTGCCGATGAAAATCTAAACGTCTAATTTGTTTGAAAATTTACAGGAGTTGGTTGACTATTTACGTTATAACTTACATAGAAAAGACACAAGAGCCGAAGAATAATAATTTTCTAAACGACATATAATATGATTTTGTATTTAGTTGTTTTGTCGTGTTTTTTTAATCGTGATGAGTTCAAATTAAATTGATTATGTCGTTATACAAAATTACGGGTCCAAAAATCTAAAAATGAAACAACGCTTTTAACTAAATGAATAAATCTTAGCAAAAATGAATATCAACACAATGTTAGTAAACAATATTATATTTTGCAATCTTGCAGTTTGTTACAATATTTTTTATCTCTGTTGACCCATAAAATTGAACTGGAGTAAACAATATCCAGTAGTAAAATTGTTTATCAACTATTTTTTTCTTTTCATACTCTTTACTTTTTATAAAAAGTATGACGATAATTGTTTTCCTGAGAAATTTATTCATATCAGATGCATCACTATTTATAATAAGTATAATCATTATTTTTCTAGATCAGTTTAAACGAGAGTTGAGCGTCTCGGGTAGATTTTTCTATTGTCAAATCATTAACGAAAATTTGTTTTATTGTATTTTGGAATTGACCTTCGTATGCGTACTACGAACTAATGAACTCAACTACTGTTTGTTGACTACCAAGTGCATTGTGTAATAGAATAATTGTAAGTCGTTAGTAAATTTACAGTATATTGGTAATCCATCATTCTGTTTGCATAAATGAAACAGATTTTTTAATGTTTTTCTAGGCTGCCCGAGTAAATCTTTCATCACAACTATTAACAACTCATCCAATGATTATTTATGACATCGAGATTTTTATTATACAAGCAAAATAATATTGTAACAACTGGATGATTTTCATCGGTGAGACGTGAGTAAAACAATTTATAAAGGTAGTCGTTATTACCTTTAGGATACGACCAAATGAAACACGCGAGTAGAGTCAAAATATATAATATGTAAATATAAAAAACAACGATTTTTTTATGGAGTTGTTATTTTGAAGTGTAGCAGTTAGTATTTTTAATAAAATATGAGTTCATGAGATGAGCTAATTCCCCGAGGATAACCACCGAGCTTATACTACTGCTTTCATTTTTTTCTTTCCGTTAATATACATACGCATGCATATAGTTAAGCTAATGGTTGTATTGTACAAATGCCGTTTGAAAGACTTGCAAAAAAGCTTTCATCATTGCGATTTAATATTCGTCCACATATTACGAGGAAAATATTATACATGATTTTTTACCCTTAGCAAAGACTCTCGCTCTGAATATGTTTTTCGCATTGATAAATTAATTATGAAATAATATATTACAGTCAAGGCATACTCAAAAGAATTTTTCGAAAACGTATACCGTTTTCTACTCGATATAAACTTAATATGCGCTTTTAAAATATAGTTTTACATCAACTGCATTAAACCAATCGGGTCAATAGTTGTCTGCTTTAATGCAGGATAATATATTCTAATATAATTTTAAAAATTTAATCATAATGTGAGCGACGATTCGAGAAATCTTTTTACATTTCGTGTCTATTCATTTTTTTTTTTTTTTTTTATGTATGTGTTTACTACTTTTTTCTGTTCATAAGAAATGACCATGTATCCCTTTTGTATCTACACTCGTTTCGTTTGAAAATACCATGTCTTTGGGTAATTGCATCATTACAATAACTAAAAACTACTTAATTGACTGGTACATGCTATAAAGTTCATTTCGAACACACGTACACACCGACAAACATGTTTGTTGCATATCGTGAAAAACTGTACCAACTCGCCTCCTGGTCGCGTACAGACCTTCTGACAGAGAATTAATCGTTTTAATCATATTTCTTTACTGGAACACATCAGTTTCACTCTAATAGTGATCCACTCGAATTATTCGTACTACGCGTGTTCCAAGTTTTAAGATATACACATTAACACGTCGTAGACCAGTCAGTGCAGACGCCTAGGTAAATCTTTCAATAGCTTGCATATAGCCGTGCGTGCACATACAGATCTATCAAATGGAAACGCCTTCAGCTAATGTTTTTCTCTTCGAGTGTACACAATACAATGTATACCTATACATTAGGTGTTATAATATTGTAAATTATACCTGTAAAGTGTGAACTCTAAACGCGATACGGTTTGGTGACCCCGTTAAGTATAACTTCTCTCGTCGGTCATCATGCAATACTACAATCCGATAATTCGATTTAATAATAATAGTTTTACAATAACTGTTGTTCCGACACAATACAGTAACCAAAAAATAAAATATGGTAATAAATTCATATATATATTTTTTTTTGACTGTTAAAATCAAAAGACATTAGTTCGATCAGTATTTATTTATACGATCGGGTGACCCAAAGCTCTGATTAGTACAATATTGGTATTTGAGTAGTTTTCGGGTCAATTAGGACACATCAATAGGATTACAATCCTTTTTAAGAGGGTCTCTTCTTGAGTTGAATTCCGTTTCTGTGTTTTCTAGATACCGAACCGTTGACCCACACTAATTACCCTCGATGGACCCGCAACAAGTCAACCGCGAAGAACTGTTTATTATAAACATTGCCACGGCAAGGAGAATAAATTAATAATGTCGCGCTCGTTCAACAAGCCTGGCAAAATCGATTAATACACCCGCGACACACAACTCGGTACTGGAAATGGTGTGACCGATCAGTGGTCGCGGAGTTCTAGACGTCACTTTCCTCCTGAGGGCGTTCGGCTCATGATTTTTTTCCACGGGCTCGTGTCGGTTGTCACGATCGTGTGTCCGAGTTTTGGTCATTTACCCGATTCATAAGCGTAAAATACACAGCCCGCACAATACACAGGTAATTGGTTGCACGTGACGTAGCCATTGTGTCCTATTATTTTCACCATAGCTCTTCTTTCAAAATGTTCTTCTTCTTTTCACTTCTACTGTCGTTGGGAGGTGTATAAATTTTAATAGTGTCCCCCGTTCATTACCGTCGCGTGTCTCCACACGATCCGACTATTTTAATGAAATCGGCATGATGTACAAGCGTAGCGAAACAAGTATTACGACCAATCCAATGGGTATTATTGTAACACAATCGAGTCGGATACGCTTCGAGCGTCGATCTCGCGAGTGTAACAAGTGCTTTGACGAGTATTTGATAGTTAGACATTATGCTTAAAGCATTTCCAGGCACATCAAGTCTATTATTGCGGAAATAACCGTTAAAACACGATGTATACCAAATGGACTGCATGGATTTTACAAAGGAAACTATTGAAATGATCCGAAGTGAGTGGCTCTCGATGAGCCCTTTTGGTTCTCTTAAGTATTTTATGAGCATCGCAGCATAAGTCACAGTACCATCATGAGTGTCCGTTAATCAAAAAACACCGCAACAAGGAGACACTCCGCGCACGTCTCTTTTCGCCCAGGACCCGGTCAATAATAATACAATATATCGGTGTGTGACGGGGTACCGTGAAATTTTGATTTCCTCCGCCCTCCGACCGAAACAGTTTGACAAAGCGTTCGGAATAATCATTAAAAGTCGTGGGCTGTGTGCCGGTTAGAATTGTACACTATACTTACCTATACAATATATTATAGGCATTAATGTATAGATATAAAACGAATACATGCAACACACGCCGCTGACCGATGCGCGTTATAATCGTCCAAAATGATCATATAATGGCGCGTATACGTCTAATATAAGAGGCGAAAAAAATAACAATAACATAAGTAACAATAAATAAAAAAAAAAAAACTATGTAATATAATAATAAAAAGATCCGGTGTGTGTGTGTGTGTATTGTGTCCAGAGACGATAACCAATTGGATCCGCACACTCCGGATGTGCTTTTAAGCACATAGGTGATCGACGGTGCTATGATTGCTTTAATATTGTCCTCATGTTCTATTATTATTGATTTCATTTTTTTACTGTGTACAAATCAAATTCGTCAAACATGACGAATGACTTTCATCACGGTCGACGCAATAATATCTCATCTCGTTTTGTTCGTGTCGGTTATTTTGAATAAGTAATATTAAATATGATACGGTGTGGTGGCAGACGGTACACAAAAACGACCGTTGCGCCGGACCGCGTCTAAACACATTACTCAAGACGACACACGTCCAATGAAGCACCACGCGACGTCTCTGTGTGTTTTATCGACCGTCTTTAGCGTTTCGAGTAGAGTCCAATTTGATATTAATCTCGAGCCAACGGTCGGTCCGCTAAAGGATTTCAAGAGCGTCGTTTCCATTAATTAAGATGCATTTCGACTGTCGGTAGTGCGTGTTAGTAGGTACGAGTTTCAAAGTTTTGCCGTGTATTACAATAGGAAATATAATGAAATGCTCTTTGTGGTAGTCTGGAGACGATTCGATTTGCAAGTATTAACGGCAATGCCTTGCCAGTTTATTCGACCGGGTTGTTGGAATGCGATCAACAAAAGGACCTGCCGGGCAGCCGACCACCACACTGTGCGAGGACGGTCCGCTCGGTTGTACAATTAAATCGCGAAACCCGGAAACAAAGGCCATTCCACTTTATTTAATTAACTAGGGATTATTACATATGACGTAATTGGCGGAAAAACAAGAACGGTACGCTAATACCCCGTGCGGGTTAAACGCACGTAAATACAGTACGCACCCGATCCAATAATGATTGCGAAATTCCTCTTGTACCTTTGATGTGAGTGCCAGACGACCGGCTGCCTGGATTTTGGGTCATAATCGAAAATCCCTCACCCTCAACACACGCAACCGCCTTGTCTGCAATAATAACCGGACGCGTGTGTGAGTATTGACAAACTTAGCCGGTCCGTGTAAAGTTTGCGCGTACGTCATTAGAGAGTGCCAATAACGGTATGGTATCGAAAACCAAAGCATTTGTGCGGAAGAGGAGATTATAATTTGGACAATATCGACTCATTGTTACGATATCCTTTTTTTTTTATAATTCACCAAGGATTTTCTATCCCCTTGGTCAGCACGAGATGACATGGACGCGTGGGTAATTATTTCTAGCCAGTGGTTTGAGGGGCGCGGTTGAATACGATAGACACCTCGATAACGATCTGAGGCCTCGGCCGGGTGGAAAATAGGTTCGGCGACGAGTAGCGAATATTAAAAAAATTGCTCGTATAAGATCGGTTCGAATTTGTCTTGGATAACCGAACGAACGACCTAAACGTATTAATCACGGTCGTGTACAAGAAAATAAATCTCTGATAATATTGTGTGCATGTTACCCGGGTGTGTGCATACAACAATGGTCTGCTGTCGGCCCGGGTACGAG
The DNA here is from genome assembly GCF_025091365.1 of Daktulosphaira vitifoliae. Classification (NCBI taxonomy): domain Eukaryota; kingdom Metazoa; phylum Arthropoda; class Insecta; order Hemiptera; family Phylloxeridae; genus Daktulosphaira; species Daktulosphaira vitifoliae. The sequence continues at coordinate 34,582,840 of NW_026099574.1, forward strand.
CACGGTGAAGACTTCAACGGCAATAAAACAAATGGTTTATTACTATGCACACGCGCTCTAGGGGAGGGTTGAGGGGCAGAGGAGGATAGTTTGGTTCGTCATGGTCGACCCCCAGCTCAAGGTATATCTGTATGTACCTTCACGTTTGTGCGGAGCACAGTAGCTGCCTGGCTACCAGAATACGTGACTCGGTAGACGGTTTTTTATTCCAAGTATAAAAAAACACCTATATACGGCGGAATAAATTGAACTGAATAATAATGATAATAAAAAAAAAACTCGGAGAACGAGTTGTGTTCGTGTGTAAGCCAAACGTTAATTATTAAAAGGTGTCTGTGTTTTTATGGTAATTAGTTACTCAGTTACTTATATTTATGCAAGTCACAAACATATTGAACATACAATACAAAATCTCATTTTGTAAATTAAGTGTGATTATAACGCCTAATTAAAAATACAACATCTCGTTTGATTTACTATACAACACCAAACAGATCATTGCAACTTTTTTTTTACCATTTAATGTAAAATTGTGTTAATAGGATCATTGCTTCTTAGTACGGTTACAGTTATGATAATTATTCAGTTTAAATTGATTATATCACACTATCATAAAACACTTCATTCGAATGATTAATAGCTTTGATTTTAATTAGTTGTATGCATATGATATTAAAATTGAAAAATATTCTATGTTTAATCAATTCGTCGGATTCTAAGCAAAAAATTAACCGGTATTATTATTATTATTTTTTTTTTCAGTAAATTCTACTTAAATTTAACAATTGTTTCTAAGTTGGATTGAATTATTTAAATAGATGGCAAATAATTCGATGATTTCTGAAGCGTTTAAAAACGTTGAAATAAAAATAATGTAATTTTAGTGGTTTGAAACAGATAACCGAAGCATTGAATTTGTAAGTTACTGTGTGAAATAATATTTAAATAGTAAAATAATTAATATTATGACACAATGTAAAATGTTATCAAACGTAAATGCGATAAATCTTTGTCAGATATTTTAATTAAGACGAAGTAGTTTCCTACGCAACACGTTCCAATAACAAAATACATTTTATCAATATTAATCAGAAAATAAAAGAAATGATGACTGACCAAAAAATTATTATATTTAAATAGACATGGTAATAAGCGTAACCTATCACATTCGAGAATGTTATCTAATGTTTACTTATGTTTGACACATTATAAGATTTACTGTTGTCAATATTTGTTTGGACCTTAAATCTTGTCAATAGCACATGACCTCGGAAAAGTAGACCTTACATATTGAATTAATAATACTCGTTAATATTTAAACTATAATAGATTTAATGTTTTTAATTTTGAGTTTTAATCAATTTCTAATGAAAAATTGTATAATTTTAAACGACCGGCAGTGACGAAAGAAATTCGGATGTAATCAAAATGAAAATGCATAAAAATAAAACAAGTTTTGAACTAGACCTATTAGGTTCAAATAAATAAATAAACTAAATTGACGTATAATTTAACTGGCTGTGTATATATATTTTACTCCATTGAAATAACGATGATAATATAAATAATCTATTTTACACTTTCTTAGTACACTATCACTGATCATTATCGATTACATACAAATATTTACTCAATCAACCATAAAATTAAAACGTTACAATGTCAATAAGCACATCTTTAGAAAAATTTGTTATCTTTAGGCGTCTCAGTAAATATGAACGCTTAGTGAATTTTTTTACATTGGTTTGAAATTTAAATAGCAGTAATGTATGACAGCGTCCGATCTAGTTATGTTGTCAGGTCATGAGAAGACAACTTATGTATAGTTTATAGGGTAATATATTGAATATCATTATCGGATGAGTATTGGAAACCAATAATAAAAGCAACGACAACATTAGTACACAAGTGTGGGCCGCATGTGACATACTCAACGCATTTTGTACGGGACAAGTATTATTTTTCTGGCCCCTCGTCTCATTTGGGTGTATATTAGTGTTTACATATTAGGTATACTGCAGTTATAATATGTGTAATTTCAATACGTTAGACTACAAAATAAAAGGGACAATGCGCTTTGGTAATAGATCGAATTCGGGTGCTCGGATTGATAACAATGAGACGACGGGTCGCCCTTGGGACAGCTCCACACACACACACTGCGCCGTATAATATAAGCACTATTATTATGATTACGGGCCACCTGTTTTTCTGGAGCTCTCCTTCGATGGCTACCGTGTTACAAACGACGATTGTGTGCGCGCCTTACAGGTTGTGTCTGTCTCTGTCTTTCCAGTCGATACCTACTTCGCGTGTAATAATCTTTAAAAAACAAATTTCAATAGATGATAACGCGCGTGTAACAATAACGAAGAGGAGGATTCATATTTCTAGCGTGTGAGGAAAACGGGGAAAAAAATGAAAAGAAAAAAATAACATCATTGACAGACGAGTAAATTAGATGCACGATGTCTCCATGGCAAATGACATGAGACCTGAAAGGAAAAAAAGACAAAAACAATATTACCCTGTTCGTTACGTTTTGTTATTTTAGTTTTTTGTTTTTCCCATCGTTTCTAGCGCAGTAAATTAAAACCGCCTACTTACTATTCAACTTGTACTCTGGTTCCATTATGGAACATAACCCGTTGCGAAAACTGTCAACTAAAACAGTTCAAAAATATTTTTTTTTTGAAAATTACTGTACAGTCATCGCTATAAAATCATTAAAATATCCTTAGACCATTATAAACTAGTTTATAGACAATGAGTTGTTCACATTATTTGAGTTACAAGTTAAACGACATTAATTGTCGGTAACCCTTTGGAAAAACATAATGGCAAACATATCAAATTTCAAACGACCGAGTAATATTTGTTTTCTATAAAATGTTAACATTTTCACAGTGAAAAACGCCCTCTACGACTGCTTACAATTTGTAAAGGTGTATTGGTTTTATTAAAAACGGTGAAAATAATATTCTATTCTATTTTTTAGGCCATCGAAAAAATGACATACGCCAGCTGCTCGAACCCTCAATTTTGACCCGTTAACACTAATTTCTAGTATACCAGTAGATAATTGCTGATACTCGACTAACATGTGAGATAGATTTTTACGGGTTGTTGGCTGCAAATAATAAACAAATCCCCAAGTATACAATTTTTAAAGATGTATAGATATACTATTTATTTTACCAAAAGAACTGTCATAATCAAACCCTTTTCTAAAATACAAACGTGTAAATGTTTTCATTGAACAGGAGTACGCTTAATGATGAAACAAAAAGCAATACACTGAGATTGTTAATAAAATACAATAGATCAATCATTGGTTCACCATTTTTTAATTAATATAATTGTTACTGTAAGCTTAGAAATTATCTCAAAGATAAGTAAGTAATCTATTCAATACGAATGTTTTAAACTAAATTGTAATCCACTGATTGCGTTAACAGTAGTAATAAACTTCAACTAATTATAAATACTATTTTGAATATTTTTAGAGATCCGATAATGTTTATTGATAAACATCACACCTTAACATAGAATATTCCAATAAAAAACGTACTCTTACAGATAAAATAATACAAATAATGTATTTCTAGGAGACTTGTTTTTTTTTTACATAATTTTATTCACAGTATTTTAAAAGCATTTACATAATATAGTAAGCTATTTCATAATATTCTTAAAAAATAATAACATAGTTAATTAAATATTATAGATAGATATCATGAGATTGTACGATTATTCATAAACTTAAGAATAGAAAAAGTGTTATTTTATTTGATATTTAAGGAAATTAAACTATAATTTCGTTGAGGAACAAATTAACCAGTTTCGAACATTTCGTGGGGACAAGAATACTTGTTCTCCATAGGAACGAATAATATTACAGTTAAACTAAACCTATTTATAAACAAAACATAGAGATAATGAATAAACAACTCATTGTAGAATTATACAATAATACTTAATTGCCACCACTCTACGTTGAAAAGATAGCAATATAAATTGAAACTCGACAAAGATGAGTCTTATTATTTTTACTTTTATTTGATCATTGGAACCGTAAAACACCTGAAGTACTCTCGTTTTAAAAAATATGTAGACAGGGCTTGATAAAAAAAATTCGAAAAATAATCATGTGTGATTACAAGCGATTCTTAATCGTTACTATTTCAGTGCAAAAAGGAATATACGTGTTGAAGATTTCCCACATTGTTTACTCTTCTTTAGTCTACGGTACACTTTGGATTGTTTACACGTCACAGTAAGTTCAATCAGTGCTTGGCGGTGACACATAAAAAATAAAATAAAACTACAATAAAGGAGTTTCATTAAGGAATACATTATCTTCGCCATCTTATACACACATACGATCGAGGCGATTCTCGGTGCACACGTACAACTTTTTTCCTTTTATCATTCTACTCATCATGATGATCGTTTTTTTATTATGGCACCTCGGCAGCACATCTTGCCGAACAAAATGCATCTTGGAGTTACATCTAATTTTCGAACCATTGTGATTTTGAATAATCTACGAGGTCGAACAATAGCTGTAATGATTTATAGCGTGTATATTATACACACACACACACACACACATATATATATTTATAATGCACAGAACACGCACACAAACGTATTTCTCTCGGTACGATTTATACTTTTATATTTATTTGTGTTGTTCTTTCTTTCCCTCTCACCATCGCCAATGTCTGCAGTAGGAGCGACGACAACTGGCCGCCGTCTCTGCTTAAATCGCTATACGATTATTATTTTGTTGAAACGAAGGTTCACGTTTGTAAACAACCAGAACACGTCTTGTGTCCTGGAGAAAAAAAACAAATACAATAGACGATGCTGCCGGGCTTTGGTCAGTTCGTACGACAAATGTAATTTATCTTAATTAAATGATTTGTGGAACGCCTGTGACAACGTATTATTTGTCAGTGCACGATTTTGTTTTTTATTCTCATAACTAGTTATATAAACACTTAATTTTTTTGTGCACTTACTTAGCGCGTACGGACACGGATTGTACACCCACATGACCGAGTAATCGAATAAATCATGTTCTCATAGTGTAACGTAATCTATTTTATTATTATTTTTCTTTATGAGACTTGAGCGGTAAATTGGCACAACTGCCTAATCAGAACATTCGAATCTTTAAGTAAGGTAAACAATGTTATCATGTCGTACAAATGAAATCTAAAAACGCAACGTGAATAACAAGTAATCTTTTGAGGTATAAGTGTGTTTTTAAATGAAACATCTGAATTTTATTAAAATATTATGTTTTATTGCCTACATCGTTATTTTAACGAATAAAATACTTCGTTAAAAACGTAATATATGTGATTATTGATTTTTTCAACACAACAAATTTTATTTAAAAAACATATAATTCGACAAATGTTATCCTCATAAATATTTGTTTACAGAAATGTTCTCCAACTGTCTCCTTCGACGCGATTCTGATCATTCGTTTGTTGTTTTAAAGAACAGGCTGTCGAACGAGGAGATCCTTGCATGTTATATGGGTCCTACAATATGATGTATTACTGTAATTACCATTACAAGACTGCACGTCGCATAGGTCAATGCATCTAGGGCGAGTCGAGTCCAAAGCGGACCCAGCCACGACGAGGAAGAGGTGATAGTGAGCGCGGGGGTCAAACAGGTTCAAGTGTGGCGCCTCTTGATGACCCGCGCCGCGCTGCACTGGCCGGCGACGCAGTGCTCTCGGAGGGGGTCTTGGCGGAGGCGACGTACTACGATAATAATATTATAGTATACTACGACTGGGCCGGTCGCGCGCGCCGCAGTCATTGCCCCTTTCGTCGGTAAGGCCCCGGGGAGACGAACACGAGTAGCCGTCCGCACACGTGCGTTTGTAAACGCGGCTTATCAGTTGTTGTTATATTATTTATACTTGTTGTGTTATGCTTTAATTATTTTTTATTTTTTGGCGGGAGAAAAGAGGCGGTTGCGAGGTGAGAAAATAGAACGGCCAATATAAAAGATTAGAGTACACAGGAAACGTTAAGAGAGGTTTTAAATAATAAAGCAAAGAGCACGCGTGATTCGCCTGCCACGAGAACATTGTGTAGCACACGCCTTAAGAATCGACTGTTTGAACATGCACCGCGACCGTGACCTCTGCTGCGAATCACGTTAGTATAATGTATTGCACTAAACGTTTTGAATCTCATGCACTCGGTAGTAGAAGTTTGGTCGAAATGTTAGTTGTTTGAATGCAAACCCAATCGAACACGGTCGCAATGATTATATTTGTATTTCACTGCACGCTCTACCGGCGTAAAACATTGACTATTTTTAACAATCGTAAAACAATTGAGGTTTTATGGAACTCGTAGACTTGTACCCTATTTTCGGAATTTCTAGGCCATGTTCATAAATTCGTATTAAATTTTAAACAATACTTTTGCTCACAGTAAAAATTATCTTTGTGCTAAAAGTCATGTCGGCCGTCGATAGACTGGCAGTATTGAGCGTTTCAATCGAATAGTGTCCTGCGATATTATTCAAGTATGCCGATCAAAATGAGCTAAAAATAACGACAATAATTATCGTCGAACGCGTAATAGTTATGCATTGGACTCCGAAGAGGTGTTGATGTAAAAAGTAATGTTTTACCATTTTCGCGTACATACGCACAGTGAACGTAGACCGTGTCGCGTGTTCTGGCCGTCTGTGTAGTGTTAAATAGAAAAGCGCATTACACTGCGGCGGAGGAGAAGTAATGTTACCAGTGAATAAGTGGAGGTGTACCACCACGTCATGTGTTGCCCGCATTACGAGCATTGTGTTACACATTTTGACCAACAACAAAGAAGCGTGCGTGAAATTTCCTATTTAAACACGTGAGGAAAGTAGTTTGACCAAACTACTTTTTTTTTTTTTTTACTAAATAGAATATCCGTATTCAGACTTCTTTTATTATTATTATTATTATTTTTTATTTACTAAAATACTATATCACCCTATAGCTCCCGTTATTATTGTGGTCGCCTGATTTTCTCTGTATTTTTTCCAGTCCAGTTTAATAACCTCGTACCGGATTTATACGGTCCTGTGTACGAGTCAATCATTACACTCACACGAACGAGACCGCCGGTGGTAATTACGACGACGGCTGCGGCGGCGGCTTGCACTGGACGCTACCGAATTACACCGAGCGGCGTTCAAAACGCTTCTTTTCATCGTCCCTGAGCCTGGATCATAGAATTAGGTCCGTTTCGATTAATCATACAAACATAACGTAGTCGGGACAAGAAGCAAGGAGGGAGGGGACGTAAAACCAGTTGTCCCGAGGATTAGTTTGTTGCAAGAGCGTTGGAGGCCATTGATCCATTTTTACACTTTATACTTTGATTTATCATTCTATTCTTTATTCGAACCGTGATTCATATTGGAAAATTGATCATATTGAGATTTTGACCAGTCAAAATTCAAAAGGCGTTAAAATCAAATGAAAATTTAACTTAAACGAGTTCTTATGGTTTTCTCAATAACCCTCATCTGTAATAATTATCGGTTTTTGCTTAAATTGTTTTAGCGAATACGCATAAATTGCAATTATATTATACTCATTATTGCATCCCGGTATTATGTAAAAATATGAACTTAACACCTTACTTAAAGTACCAAGGAAACTAATGTCAAGTCGGACCACGACTTATTTATGGTTATGGGCTTAATTTTCACACTTGAAATCTTTGATTAATATTTAACAAGAGTAAGGACCAGCCCTAAATTAACAGTAGTAGGGAGATGGCCCTAAACGCCTAGTAAATTTATAATTATAGATACGTTTAGAATTATTCCAAAATCAAAGTAATAATTCAATTATCACTAGTGATCTAGTATACGTGAAAAATGTAATCTACAACAACACAATATATTTTACTGTCATACAGATAAGTTTTTTTCATGAAATAACAGAACAGCATTACACTTTCATATTTTTAACTGTTGATATATTTGATTCATCCTAATTACCAGATTGATACGGTTTTCTACGAAAAAAAATGATTTGGTATACAAATTACATTACTCATTGTAAATGATCCTGTACTCATTATGCATTTTACGGCTACAAATATAGTATAACACCAATGACTCATTGCTTTTATTGTTCATTGTTGATTTGAGAAAGTATAATACATTTTATCTATAAAATAAATTTAACAATTTAATAAATTATAACCTACGGATGAATTGATTGAAAATGAATACATTAAATATTACATAATCATATGATTTTGCAATTATAAATTATTGTTTAAATATTTTCTCTGATTAACTAACATATTTGGCCTTAGATTATGTTTACACAATACGGTTTTATTACGCTTAAATAACCCTTATTATTAAATTCCCGAGCGTAGCCCGGCTAGCTCAGTCGGTAGAGCACGAGACTCTTAATCTCGGGGTCGTGGGTTCGAGCCCCACGTTGGGCGTAACGATTTTTTTTAAAAATTACTATACATTAATTTATTAGAATCTAATTAACTATAAAACGTAGACTTGGTAATAGTTATAAAATAAATAATGTCATACGTCTACCCTAGTCATGATTAGTGATAAAGTTTTTCTGGTTATATTATTTTTTATGTTAGGCACATTTTCCATAAGAGAGTCCATCTCAAGGTACCGCCTCATGTCCGTATGGGTCTTAATCTGTGCCCTGGAAATAACAAAAAAAATAAACTGTTAATAAGTTTACTTTAAATTTATTTTTCAAAGTTCCATTTAAATTAAAAAATAAACAATGTAATTAAATAACTATAATTCTATAACAATAATTTGTAAAATAATCAGAAGTTATAAATAAAATATTGATTATATAAAAATAATTAACAAAAGTTATAGTAATAAAAGTCTTTTTATATGTAAGAGACTGAAAATTGAAACTTTAGTTTTTAAGGATCGTAAAAGAATATTCTTATGACGAAAATGTCTACCTATTTATTTTTATAATAAACAAATAGTATTGAATTGGGCATTTCCCATCCTATTGGACAATTTATATGAATAATACTATAAAACCTTTTTAATTACAAATTACTCAGTCTTTCTATGTTATTCTTTTTACAGTTTTTAATATATGCAAGACCAATTATTGGATTTAAAAGGATTAAAGATATAGTGTACACTGTTCAAAAAATAAATCTAATAGAAATTTTTTGCATTCTTTAATAAAATAATTCTATAATATATTCAAGTAGGTTTATGGTTTTAGTTATGCAAAAAAAAAATGACTAATAAAACGCTGAAGATTTCTGATATGTTTCACCGCACATTACACGTAACTAAAAGTGTAAGAAATTTTTGAACGGTATTCATTAATAAGTAAGTTGAATAATAATCCATTTAAGATTAGTAGGATTTTTATGAATCTAATATTTTATTTAAAAAAGGAATAATTTAGCTATTTCATATTTCAGTATTATAATGGAGTAAAATTTAAGTGAATCCATTAGTATCCAAAAATAATATTCTATAATTATGTTTATAACGACAAACCATTTTTATAGTTAAAAAAGTAACTCTTATAGTTGGTCCAACTAAAATATTTAGTTGAAAACATTATATAAATACATTTAACTATTTTTTATAGATTGTTCAACCAAATAAATAGCCCTGCTCACTATGCAGCGTAATTTTTCTGTATACACTTCTATAGTTAAGTTATTTCGTACTGTTTTTCTTAATGTTATTAATTATTTATTTTGTTAAACAACTCGAAGGAGAACTAAAGTGTTATATCAGTAACTACGATTTGATTTGATACAGTACACTTCAATATTTATAACTTAAGATCATACGTTTATAAAATAATTAAGTTTAAATGTTTAATAATATACATTTCAAAATAGTCATCATACAGTTCGAATTTTGATGACCTTTAAAAGTCGAATACAAGGAAACAAATTAACCATAAGTTGAGAAGTTTCAATTGTTTGTCAAGATAATATAAAAATACTGACTGTAAACTAGTGTACAAAAATAATTGGCCAATATAATGAAAGTTATTTATATTGTGCAAATAGTCGAGTGATAAAACTTGGAACATCTAACATTATAGTAAATATTATTCTGAAATTTAAAATACATCAGATGTCTTTAAGATACATGGAAATTTAGAAACAACAAAAACTAGCTACTCTCATAGTAAAATCCACACTCAAAAATGTATAAAAATGGGTATTATAACTCATATTTTAATAGCCGTTGACTGAGAGGTAAACATTTAGTTAATTGTTATAAAAAAAGTAAGTTACGTAAGAGTAAATTTACTTTTAGGGCTATAATGTTAATTTAAAAAATGGTATCAAGCAATAATTGTCTGATATAGGTTTTGTTTAAATAATTATTATATAAAATGTAATTATAGCGAAGTAATACTTTGTAATTACATTATGTCATATTGTTAGGTTTTTTGAATTAAAATTGAGACTATCAGTCCAAATCAACTTCAACAAACTGATCGCAAACTTAGAAATATTAAAAATATATATAAATAAGCTTATAAGAACAATAAAATCTATTATTTCTTGTCATACGAGTAATTGCTGGTATAATTAAAAATTTTGATGGTTTGGTAAATAAAGTTGGCGATGAAAGAGTGGAACTTCCTGTTTAACTGTTGATGAAGATAAAAAAAAGGTTTGTGGCGGTAACATGTTTTTTATGAACTTTTTTTTTTCTCTAAACGTAGAGACTAATTCGAGAAATCCAATAAAAACTCTTAGAAATTATATTTTCGACTCAGTAAAATTTAAAGGATGAAGTCTACAAAAACACCTGTCCTAGGTGATTTTATTTCCCTAAAGTTATATTTATTTATAATTCGGTATATCCAAATACAAGATATACTTGAACTGGTTCTTTTAATTATTTAATTTATTTTTATTATTTATATGAACAATATTTTACTGGAATATAAAATGTTTTTTTATCTGGAATAAATGTTTATATTTATAATATCACGTCGATGTTTAGTTTATCAGTTTTTTAATAAATTACATTTTTAAATAATTGTGTTAAATATTTTAAAATCATACACAGAAAAATATTAAGTTACATGTGTACTTTTATGGTAGAAACATAAGCAAATATAAAAATAAAACAAAATAACTTCAAAAAAAAATAGTAATGTGCATGCTGAGCATATTATACTTAAATAATACAAAGGTATAAATTGTATGTTATCTAATTTCTGGTATATTTATATACTTTTTTGTTATCTTATAACTTATTATTCATTAGGTACCAAAGTCACTGTATGCATTTATATGTATTTCAATTTTAAAATTAAATTGATAAATTTATGGAGTTATTTAACAAAATAATCATAAAACATCATTAATCATTTAACTTAATTTAAATTTAATACTTAATCATAATATATTGATGATTAATTATTGCTTTCATTAGTATTCAATACATACATCGCTCTTAAAAATTTCTCAAGTAATGAAATCTTTGTATATATTTTCAACTTATTAAATTGCTTTTTAAATATGTTAATTCGTTTAAAACTTTATTTGTGACAACATCGTACAGTAAAAAAACATCATTGGTTTGAGTCTCGAAATTGCCAATTACCTTCCGAAACAATTAAACAGTTTTAATATTGTGTCCAAATTACGCCAATGATTTACAAATTAAGTTGTTTATTACGTCTGACATTCACATTTAAATTGATATACACGTTAATTAGAAGTTAGGTACTTTTCCTACAGTGAAATTTGTTTTATCTATTCACATTATAATTTATATTTACTAGAACTGTTTTTCAGAATCAAAATAAAAAAAAACGATATACCGCCCAACGTGGGGCTCGAACCCACGGCCCCGAGATTAAGAGTCTCGTGCTCTATCGACTGAGCTAGCCGGGCTGATGATAATGTGATGCGCTATCGCAATTCTAGTTGTTTGTACTCAAATCACATTGCTTACATTACTGAATTAAATAATTAAACATTAATCTTTCAAGAGAGAATTGTAAAATACACTTACAACATTGAGGATTTATAGATTCACGTGTCAACATTTTTTTGTATTTACAACTCATAACGAGGGAAACAGTTTGGCGGTTTAATGATTTTATTAATATTAATACATTACCGTTGTAATACTTATAAGATATGCAGTTTCGAAACACAAACGCAAAAGAACTATCGCTATAACGGGTAATACAGAAAGAGTGTAAAAAGAGAGCTAAACTTGTTTCCTAAACGCATTACTATATTTTTCATGCATAATCGTAGTAAAATTTTCATGTAAGTATATTTAATGTCATTCAAACACAACCGGTTACTTGCGGATTTGTGTTATTGGTGTGTATTGATGAATGCTTTAATAATAACCCAATCGGTTCGTCTACGGATGTTAATACTGATTAGTCGCTCAAAACTATTTAATCAGATAATTCAAATGTTAATTTCTCGTGACTAAGGTCTAATTAACATTTCAGAATGCAAATTTACAATCCGCTGGTATATGAATCATGTTGCATAAATAAATTTAAAAAATCGTAATTGTTCCGTTAGCATTCATAAAAGTTGAGCTCGACGTACGTTTGACAATTAAACTCTATCTGTATACTGACGCAGAGAAACTTATTTCCCAAAGGATTTATCGGCTTTTGGCGTGGCAATAATGTGCATTAAAATTAATCAAGAATGGGTAAAGAGTTTTTTGACAATTTTCGTGGATGTGAACAGAACTATACGTACTTTTTTACGTATCAACAACAAAACGGATAAGAATTTAGGACAGTGGAAAAAATTCACCACACTCGATAAACGAAGCGCTGTCATTATTATGAGCGCAGGCCATACTGTGGTTTTGATAGACTGGTTTAATCTTAATGATTTGGGTCTGTGTGGAGTGTCGAGTGCTTACTTAATGCCAAACCGGTTTATGGGCGCTGCCATCGCCGCCAGTCGAGGAGAACGGTCTTCTGGAGTCGGTGTCGTGTAGACACGGCACTAATGAAGAATATGGAGGGGCGGGCGTGGAAAGTGGTAAGGTAAATCGAGGTGATTATAGTTGTGCGTAAGAATAACTAATAATAAAAAGGTCATGTAGTGAACCGTGAAAAGTAGTGGCGATGGGCGCGAAAAGAGTTCGGTGTGCACGTCCTTAGTCTCGTGGTAAACACTAAATAGTATTGTGCCCGAGGGCACCTCTGCCAGCGCAGTATACAGTAACATCGCCGAACATGATCGCCGGCGCGCACAACACTCATAATTCAACTGGTACTATCACAGCTGATGTTGTCAACAGAAGCGTTTGCGTTAGTCGGACGAGCGCGTAAAACTCGTATATACAACGTAGACTTTGGTGTACGCCAAGTGACAAACTGGCCTTGTTGGGGAGCACGCGCAAGTAGCGTACACACGACACACTCCCCAGAACGTGTAGCCGCCGCCATCGCGCTCAGGTGCTCATGTGCATGATGTGCCGTACTCGGTTTTTTCTAAAGGTCACACATCTGTCGACCATCCCGCGGTCTTATAATCGGCTGCAGATTCGATCCAACGAAACTTCAAAATCTCAACCGAACCCTCCAAATTGCTATAATTACCAGCGCTGAACATTTGTCGGGTAGAAATGATACAAACAACACAGCCGTTGACCTATTGCTTGGACCGTATTTATATTCTGGACTCGGTGAAAACGGAATAATTTTTGTTTTAAACAGACGCCGTTATTTTTCGTGTTTTTGTTCACTATGTCTAAGCTCCGACGGGATAATCGTTTAAAAACGCCAAGTTCAGTCTAAACTGAAAACACATGCAAATAAATATGTAGCGTATAACGAATAAGTAAATCACCGGAACAAAATTGTTACTCGAGTGACTGGATTAAATAATGGCAGTGTTTCAAACACATGATATTTCTAGTTCAGTCGTATAATGTGATTAATCAGACGGACAATTATGGTTGGAACGTGTAAAATTCGTCTCAAAGTTACACAAAAACTTAATGCGAATAGTATGTTACGATAGTTTTATTTATAAATGATTAAGCTCTGTAAAAATAGAACAATCGAATAACAGAGAATACGTTCACATGGTGTAGAGGTATTAATTTTGGAAAAGAAATAATATTTTATTTTGTAAAACCGGTCCGTTAAGATAATATTTGACCATAATAATATATTCATTGCCCGTTATATGCTTTCAAGTGAAATCGACTATAACACGCGTGAAACTTTAAACTTTATAAATGTTAACATTAAATTAACCTCAAGTGATATACCAGTGCTCGTGTTTCGACGATTTTATCTCGACCAATATGTTTAAATAACAATAAAAAGATATATTTTGATGTTACAACAAGTAAAAATAATAATCTGTTTTCGACAAGAAGAAAAACGTATGCCGCCGAATCATTTTTGACATAATAATTACGTAGAGCAAATGAATAAGAAAATGTTATTGAGTTTGTCAAAACGCACTCTTTTTAATTTGAAAATTAAATATTGAAATCTTTGAATATTATTCAATAACAATGTGTCACGCGTGAAAAGTTTAACGTTGAATTTCGTTTGTAATTCGGACCGTCCAAAAAAACCGGACCTACAATTAATAGGTAATACAGTCGATGATGCCAGTTCAATTTGTCACTGTGTTGTGCCGGTTTGGAACAGGTTCGTAATAGTACGGAAGGAGTTATGGTACCAATACAACGACCACTGTAACAACACACACACTGGACCGGGTGCGTTGAGGACGCCCTACTCGTGTCCCGTCTCGTTCTTTTGGATGCGTATAGCGTCCGTGATTTTATACTGCGGCGTAACACCGGTAGCCAGCGAAGTCGCTGAGTGACAGAGAGAGGAATATAAAAAAAGACGAGACCAACAGTCGAACACGTTGCAGTGGCGTGCGTGTGTTCGAGTGCAATGGGAATAGGAAAAAAAAAACGAATTGTAATATATCTAAACCCGTAAACAGGAGACTCCGCTAATGTATTCAACTGTGTGTAAAATCACGGGTGAGACATTGGACGGGGGGCGGAGTGGAAATAAAAAACCAGTCGTCTGAAGACATTTTGTTGAATTCATTAGTTATCCGAACGCCGCGCGGTTTGTATAATTTATTATTTGTTCATTCCGAACCCAGTACGGATTCTCCTCTGCGCTCTACCGTTTGTTATTGTTATTATTATTTTATACAGCCCATCTAAATCTATTGGCCCTGTTCCAGGTCAGCTCGTAGAAACGCTTAATGCTGACACGGGGCGCATTACGGACAACTACAATCAATTGCTATACCATAACGGCATTGATAATATACTATTGGGTTTGTGTAATTAAAAATCGGTATTTATTTACAACGGGTTGCGACGGTTATAAAAACATAATTTTTTGTTTCGATTGAAAAATATAGAAATCGCATAATCGTTTTAAATCGCTATTTGCGCATCCAACTGTTATGTAAATGATAAAATATTGACTACAAAACACTACCGTTTCGTTCTATCTAGTTTTAGTTCTAGTTTTCATGTAATGAGTATAATTATATATTTTTAGACTGGACTAGTAAGTGTACTTATGCGTTAGTACACTTACTAATGTCATCGTACAATTACGTACGGTTTTTTAATTCGTTTTGTGATTGGCGTATTTCTATTATAAAAAATATTAACAAAAAATAACGAATCCACAACGTGTTTTGACTTTATGATTTAAGGACAATGGTCGTTATGAATTATCTATTGAGTCGACTTTCTACCATTTTTTAGTTTTGTTACGCGCTATAAAATTATACACCGAAATTGTAAAATCATGTTCTACGATGCTCGGCTCCCGATGATGACTAATTATGTACACCCTGTAAAGATACAAATTAAAATGTGTACTGACCCTTTTCAAGTGCTGGAAACAGGTTTTTATTATTCCGCGACCTGTACGAGTGTGCGTGCGTACATTATAGTACTACGACGTATACAAAACAAAAAAAAAGGGATCACTTTACCCACCCAGATGATCCCTAAACGTCTTATATTGTGTATAATACATACATCGTCATGTCGTTGTCTGTGGCCTGCAAACACACACTGTACCGTACACGGTCTAGTGCAGGTCGACAAATCCGCGGTGTTCCGCATACAATAGAGTGAAGCGAGGGAGTCGAAAAATCATACGGTTCCAGTTTTTCGACCCTTTTTCCATTTCGTTTTTACTGGGGCGAGCAGGTGCTAACCTACACAGGTGTGAACCCGTAGAGTATATCGTCTTATCCTTCAACACATTAAGTCTCGCAAATTATTATTGTAACCAACACGCAACCGCTACTAATACTACGCCAAACACAGTGCACCCATCTATTTTGTATGATAATCACTATTAGATACAAACATCAATACGATTAGTTTGTCGGGATAGTTGAATTGTATTTCATATTTGAGTCGCTTGAACACATTAAGTCGTATGGCCCAAAAAACGGATGCCCGTCAAATAGGCTAAAGGGTACGGTTATTGGCACGTTAAGAAAAAAATACAGGTTTAAATCAGTGTATTTCATCTGTTACCGTGGTCGAAATTGTTTCCTAACAATAAAAAATGTAGTTGTATTCTATCATAATCTGTACAATAAAAATAAATGGTTTTCTTTAAAAATACGGTTATTGGCACCTCTATTTTTACATAAGAACTAATATTATTTATATTAGGCAGTTATTAGCTTTTTATAATTGGCATCCTTATTGAAATGGATTTAGTACCTTTCAAGGTTAAATAAAAGCCAATTTAACCTTTGCCAATAATTGTATATGTTACCTTACAAGAAATAATAATTTATCAAGATAATGTAAGAAGAATGCGATCGGGCGAGTCATTTGTTTTTAAAATAAAATTTGAAAAATTATTACACATCGATATCAGTTGCAAGACGTCAAAATTTTTTCCGAGTATACTTCTTCCGGAATCATCTTAAAATGTTTAATAAATAGTCACTACATAATTCATGAATTTTAGATTTTATTTGTCATATTAATATTGCCGTCAAAAAACACATGCAATACTACCTCACCAAAATATTTTAATTGTATAGAAATTATTTATTGCATTTTTTTTTAATAATTTGAGAGCGTAGGCGATAACGACTTTACAAATGTGTATCGATAAAATTTATCATAAAACTACTTGTTTGATCGATCACAACCGTTTTGATTTATTTTTACTTTTTAAGTTTTTTTTGATATGACGCATAGAAACTCTTATTTATTTTTGTTTTAAAGTTTTCATGTTAAGAAACACTTGGGCTCTCATTTATTGCAATATATTTGGTCAAATAGATGAATTATTTTTAAAGAATGATATTTTTAGTTGGTACGACAAGAGTTCGTTTACAAAGAAAAATTTTCTAGTCTTATTCAAATAAAATGTTCGTATAATTATTTTATAGTTTTGGTATTATTTTAATATTGGTTATGTCACATCATAGACGTAAATGCAGTCCTAGAATAACAGGATTGTAAAATTAGATAAAATTTGATAAATACGGTTATTTTCCACTCCTCAAAATCGCTTGTTGCTGTCGGCGCTTTGCTGCGGCTTAGAACTAATTTGTTTTACACGATACAACACGTTTTTTATACAGCTCAGTTTTAGTACCCGACGAGATAATGTTAAGCACGCGTAAAATTCGGGTCAAATTTAAAACCAAGACATGTTCCTTTGAAAATTAATTCATATTAATAAACAATCGATATCAATTAGGAGATAATAATTGAGTATATTCTAAATTTATGTTAAAACGTGTGCGTATTAATTATCCGACGTGTACACCGTAAGTATAACAAAAAAATTCCATGGAAATATATGCAACCGCAATAAGGTCACTAGAATTTTGGCTAATAAAAAATATATGTTACCAGTACGACCACTTCTAGTAATTAAATTTCATTCATGCGTCAAATGTAAATAAAATTACTTTCTAGTTGCTTATTGACTCACAGGTATTCATTATCAGGTTATGAAGATAATTTTTTTTTGATAATCTCGAGATCTCCAATTTAAAATAGTGATAAATTTGCATTCTGTTTAATTCTAAAACAACTTTTCTCGTATTATTGAGGCTCGCTATGTCGAAAATCATTTTTTTCTGTTTCCTAATATTTTATTCTACTGTCAATCGCATTTGTAATATACTCGTGACAATATTTAACTTCAAAACTTATGTGTTTCGCTCATAACTCTACGAATATTCGGTAACGAACTCGCAACAAAGCAATTTTATGAATTCAGACACGTCTAATTGTTTTTTTTTTTTTTACCTTCGTTGGCAAGCTGTACACGGTAAACATTGAGTGACCGTCGTAAATTCAGAAGTTTCCTTTGAACTTGATGCGAAACAAATGAACGTGCGTTGAATGTTAGTTATTATTTATTGAGTAATACAATGTTTGAGGTCATTATCAAGTTCTGAGAATGATAACATAACTTCTCGAATAATTATTTGCAATTGTCGACAGTGCGTTACGAGAGAATTATTAGGAAATTGTTATATATGTAGCGCCATCTAGCGGTGTGTTTAAAGTTTATTTAAAGCAAATACCAGTAAAAATGCGTTGCTCAACAAAAACAAACAACACTTTTTAACGAGAAAAATGTTTGTGAACGCTAATTAGCGATTGAAAAATATTAGAAATTAATAACAAGTAATTTAATAATAAGTTGTTATTGTTAAATTTTGGTAATTAAATAATGAGTAAGCTGTTGTTTTTTTATATTAACACGCATTTAAATAAAATAAAATATCCAACTAACCGTCCCGCTAGAATCTACATTGTAAAATAACTTTATTTTTAATAATAAAATTAAAAAAACGTTTCATTAGATAATAACCTTTGTTACAATTCAATATATATAGTGTTTTTTAAATAACCCATTGTTTATCGCATTATTCATAGAAATCCTGTTATTAGTAACCGTTTTCACGGTAAGGTATACTAATTAGACAAAATAGATCCCGTTACTCGATTTTCTTTTAATTTAATAATTATAATTTAACATTTTTACTGTGTAAAATTATTCTATGATCGCAATATGCAAAGTAAAAAAAATATATATTAAAATAATATTTTAATATTTTTAGGATGAGATTTGTATTTTTTTTTTATTTTGTCTTAGAGAAGGCGGTAAAACTTATCCTATATTTCAACTCTTTAAAAACAATTTTACTCTGCTGTAATTGTTAGGGATCAAGTAAATTGCTTGTAAATTTTGTATTTTTTTTTTTTTCATATATTTATATCGACAGATATAAAATGGAATGGTTACAATATGAGCTATTCGTGAATTTGTCACACTTGTTTAATAATTTCTGTTTTTCTCGAACTATAAGTCTCATCCAAAAACTGTATTAATTGGTGACGTTATCTGTTTCGTTCGTGTCAAGACTTTGATAAAATCAACCGATAGTCAATAGTTGGAATATAATTGTTATCTTGTTTATGCGAGTCAACAGTGCATTAGTAAACACCAGTAGTTGTGACTAGAGAATATTTAATGATAAAGTGATGACACGGTTGGTACGAACATTTATTTATTATTGTCGTGTATTATTATTGTTACTATTTCTCTGTGGCGATAAAAACCGTACAAGCGGATAGCGTTATAATATTATTTATTGCGTGGTGCGGGTGGTGGCCAGCAGCGCACAATCTGGCGGGACCACGTGTTCTCGGTGCAGCGGAAAGTGGCGGTGCACAAATCACCGTAGTACGGTGCGGCAGTCGCAGTGCGAGAGAGATGGACGGAATAGTAATAATGTAATAATATATACGACAAGTGTGTGCTGTGCTTCGGTTGTACGTTGGGATCAAGGCCATTTTTACAACCCGGCCACAACTCGATCCTAATTATACATACACACTATTACTATTTTCCTCTTACTGTTCCCCCCCTCCCACCCCACCCCCTCCAAACGACGATGCAGTTGAGTTTATCGTAGTTTTTTTTTCGTTTCGTTTATTTTTTTGTCTCTAATGACCCGAGACCCGTGTGTACACAAAAGAAATGCGTTACTGGTACAACAGATGATGAGAAGAAAAAGTGGAGGGAGTCAGGAGAAAGACGTGTACTGCTTTAACAGCCACAACCTATAGGATTGCACTTACTCCTTACCTTAGCGTATACAAATGCGATGCTATTAAGTACGTTCGAACCAGCTCGTTCGGGGTCAACAACAGTGCATAATATTATAATGGCCGCACTGAGTAGTGTCAAATGGTTTAAATTAGTCTGGTCATAATAATAAAAAATATATATAAATTTAATACACTGACACTGTTGCACTGCAGTCAATTAAACTACTCTATTTGTAATAACGTTTTAACATGGTGCGATAAAAAAAGCTGAGTAAAAAAAATTAGTTATAAAATAATTTGGCCAGCGAGCGAACAAATTATTTTCAGTTTATCGCTTGTGTTACATGTTTCCAACCTCTTCGCGATCACACTTTGTTTTTACTGTCATTTCTATAGCCTTGTAACCTCAGCTTATGATTTTTTAACATAGATCAATAAAAGTTAATTATGCTGTTTTTTTTTCCTAAACATGAATTTGTATACAATTGCATGGACACGTGAATTTTATGGTAACTAGACAACAGACAGAGTTTATACACTAATTCGCACTCGGATACTAAATTAATATAAACGTGTAATACTTTTGTATGGATTACATTAGATTAATTCATCTATAATATATAACATTGTTTAGACAAATGAACGAATAGTTATAAGAAGTATTATTTGTCGTATGTTTATGATTGTCACAGTGAATGATAATTTACTAAAACGACTCAAATATTGTAAATCGTATGCGTCATAAATTATGATAAGCTAAAGACGATTTAACAGCTATGATTATTTTATAATTAATTTTGGACTCTTAAGAGAAAGTGTCAGTCATCACCTAATTTTAGTTCTACCTAACTGCGTACTAAGTGTATGGAATATAAATATACCATTTAAAAAATTTAAATAAAATAACAATAATTATCATAATTAAATTAATGGTAAAATTAATCATTCTTGTAGTATAACAATTCTGATGTAAAATGATTAAGTGCTTTAAACACGCATTAGATAAATAAATTTAATCAAGATAAATATCTATTTAAAAAACTCAATTTAATCATAACAAATGGTTTTTAAGACCTCAACATTTTATACATAATAGATGGACGAAACAAATATTAACCAATTTTATTTTACATATTCAATCTATACAAACATAACATATAGGTACAAAAAGTTTTTTTAAGGATATTACAATATTTGAATATGTTGAAAATACGTTACCACTTAAATATCCTCTGAAATAGATCAATTTATAAATCATATTAATGTTACTGATAAAAGCAGTAAGGTATTCAAGATTTTAAGAGTTGAGGGGCAACATAAAATGTATTTGAAAAATATTTTTAGTAATATTAAAACATTTGATAACAATTTTTTCACTTTCGTATATTATAAATAAAGTAATAGTTAAAGAAAATAAATAATTAAATAACAAAATTTTTTTCTTTTTTTAAAAATTAACAATACATATTAATTTTTTTAATAATTTATTTATTTATTTATCCAACATAATATGTCCATAAGAAGTGTTTTATAGCAAATAAATTTTAAAAAATTGTCTAAAACTTTTAATTTTAACAACTTACAAAAATGTAATAATAACAACATCATAGTTATTGCATTCGTTGTAACATAGCATAGAAACTAAATTCAATTTTTATTTTAACGATATTAAAGTTATTAATAATATCATACCATGTTCAGGATTTGTAATCAACCATAAACTGCTATAACCATAATATTTCAATACTTATTATCAAAATGGCTCATAATAGGGTTGTAGATAGAAATTTTCTGTAATTAGTTTTTTGTGTGGTTGATAAAAAATTTGTTTATAAATATTTTTATTCACCTCATAAAATAAACAATATGCATAATTAAAAAAAAAAATTACCCGGATATGAGATTTGGAGGGATACAATTACCCCCACCATAAATAAAGCATTAGATGAAGGCCAAACCGGTAGCTACCAATCATTTTTTTTTTATCAAACTAGGATTTTTGTAAATTTTTATTCTTCTATCATTATAATTTTAGAATAATACCTTAAACGTGATAACAATATATTTGACGGTATATACATGATTTCTAAGCCTTGGGCGATTTGTATGAAACACTGTTATTGCAAGAAGTACAGTGGCAATTATATAGTAACGTACACGTGTTAACTGATGATGTTTTGTTTTTATGGAATCATAAATTCGTATATGATGTATTAGTTTTTAAGACAAACCACACTTCTAAGAGTTTAAGGAGGAGGAGCTGAATCGAGAAGTTTAACTTTAAAAAAGATGGCATCACGCTGCCTCGAGACGTTATCAAACTACATTGGAGAATATAATTATAATTTTCATTTATTTCAACCGTTTACTGTTGGGTAAAAAAATAAAGCCGTAAAATTACATTTAAGGTGAGCATATGTGTTTGCATTTTCACTAAACGTAAACACCGGATGATCTGATGAGATTGATAAAAATGAGAATCCGGTCATGCGATTATTTTAGACAAGCAGCAATAACATTTTAAATAATCTTTACATTCGTGCGTTCATCGGTCGTGCCACGATTTCAGGTAGTAATCTTTTTTTAAGTGTAAAAAACAGTAAATTATACTTGATTCGTTAAATGTATACTAGGGACTCGTTAATGTGTAACTCTATTTATCTCTGAACGCCTTTCGAGAAAATATCAATATATAACTATAAAACTTGGTATGTGTTTAAAAACATTGTTTACAGATATTATCATTATATAGAGTAGGTACAGTTCCAGTATAAATATTGGGGGGTATTTCACTATTTCTGTTAGAGTGAGAGCTGTATTTTAAAAAGAGAACCTTTTTTTTTTAAATAATTCTTGTCTTTGGGAGGTACACTGCTCCTGTATCGCATCTAATTAATGAAATAATTTGTCCAAAATTTTATTAGAAAATAAGAATTATAGTTCATTTGACACTATCAATAACTTATTTTAAATCTGATGAAAATTTAATATATAAGAAACATTAAATAAGAACAGTTTTCTAACAATTAATTATTATTAACTAAATGCAGTTCTTATAACATACAAATGAGACATAACTAATGGATTCTTTACGGCAATTAGAAAAAAACGAGAGTGGAAGTAAACACTTTGGCCTTGAATTTACGTGTACACTAAACACGATCCATTATTCAAATCAATATTTTACCTCAAAATGTTTGATAACATTAATTTTAGAAATCATTTATCGACAATTATAATTTTAATAATTTCATCTAGCAGGTAAAATGCATTAGGTAATTTATTGGCCATTAGTTTTTTGAAAAACGAGAAAATAAATCAGAAAAAATATGTTATCTTCTCTTAATGTTAAAAATTATAAGCACGACAAATTAAATAAATATATAATTATTTTTCTTGGTCGTATATTTTATAAAATTGAAGAGCAGAAAGATTGTTTATATTTGTAGTTTTTGTTGTTAAAAATAGGAAACTAATTATATGTAAATATGTTAGAAAAAAGATGTATCACGATAATTTTCAATGAATAAGAAAAAAATTACTTAAAATCATTGTTTAAATTTGTTATTTAAGTATCATAATGAAGTTAAAGACCTAATTCTAATAATATTTTTTCGTCACATCATAAAACTGCATGTATAATAATAAGGAGTTTTTTTATAGTATATTCTTTTCATATATATTTACATTTATAAAATATTTCATAAAATAAAATAATTTGGTTATGATGCTTGAAAATGAAATTTTATTATTATAATTATTCAAAATACTAAAGCTTTCAAATTAACCAACTATATGCTAAATGGTTACAAATTTCACCAAGAAACTATCTGCCCGGCTAGCTCAGTCGGTAGAGCACGAGACTCTTAATCTCGGGGTCGTGGGTTCGAGCCCCACGTTGGGCGAAAAATTTTTTGCATATTTTTCCAACCTTTTCTAATTATTTAAATTTTTATTTAATATCGTTTAAAGAAAACAATCGGTTATTGATACACAAACCGATTTCTAGCAATCGGATATATCATGATATCGTGATACGTGTGATGTAATACACCTTAAACAATATATAAAGGGGGGTATATTTTATTTTTGAATCGTCTGTAGGACTATTAAAGGACGCTAAATCCTACTTTCAGAACATATAAACTCTACATCATGTCAAACATAAAAATTGTCAAAGACTGGGCAAATGCCAATGTCCCGTTACCCAATACGAAGTATATTTTTTGTCGTAGTATAAAATATCTATTTTAGCTATGAAATGTGTCCTTCGTTTAGTACATATATTTAACACAACAGTTAATTTTTATATTATTCAAATTTTCCAATAATTTTAAAAATCTTAATTAACTCAAGAAAATGACATTTACTGAGATGCACTTTAATTTAAGAAAATTTATTTGTACTCATTCTTGGTGCAAAGTGTATTGTTTACGTACAGATTTAACGGTTTACGAAGAACATACAAAGACCTCGTTTGTTATATACCCTCGATAATTCGTGTTCTTAATCTGAGAGCAATAAAGGTCAAGGTTGACAATGAAGACCTTCAGTAGGGTTGCAGATTGCAACAAATCCATCAATGCACCGGTGCGGCCTTCGATGCTTTGTTTTGTACTACTTACGTCGCAAATAAAAAAAATAATAAGTGAATAAAAGAGAGAAAACGTGGTCATTAATTTTATCGCCCGTGTGTGTTGTGCGGTATCACTGATAGGTGTATTACCCAGCAATTGGGCAACACGCACCGTGTGTGTGTACAGTTGTTAGTTCAGTGTGTCGTGATGCAAGTGATGTCCTTGACAGAAGACACAAAGTGCAATTTTTTATTCATTTCGTTATTACCATATAGTGCATTTTAGATGCAGCTGCGCGCACTGTATTGGCCTCGGAGGTACATGGGGTTAAAGTAGATTGTAATTGTGTGTGTAAAGTAACCGTGCCTATACCTATGCAGTTTTTTAAATCAAGGTCGATGCCAACAACAAACACGTGACCGATTTTAATTTATGACAACCTGGCAACAGTCCTGGAGGGCAAATTCAGTATTCAAATAACAATAATATCGATATAAATAATATTACTTTTATAATTATTTTGAAATTTATAACGTACGATGCCATTTAATTTGACGTTTGATTTCTACTAATAATTACACAGAATAAATGTATACATTATGAATGCTACTACGCATTTTACGAGACGGTGAAACAAAAAACGTAACTGAGTCATACTGTGACAGAGGACAATGAATTGAATGAATAAAATGCGTTATCTAATAAAAATAATTATTATTATTTGTTATTGTTGGTGCATTGATCCCAAACGTGTAATATACAACACTACTTCTGTGTGTAGTTTATGTTTATATTATCACTGTGCTCACCGACTTGGAGCACTTGATCGGCCACCTACGCAAACCATCTAGACGTTTACTCGATTATTTACGGCCATTCCAATAAATAATAATTAATGATCGAGTTAACAATTTTCACGACTCACCATTTATTATAAGATGTTATCATAATTTTTCATATTACATAATTTAAGTGTGTCTCGACCGCCTACGTAAAATATAAAAATAATAGTTTATTTCGCCTCCTAATTTTCATTTTTCCAAGACAAGCTTACAACATTCCATTAACTTTTTTAAACTTCAAATGAAGTTAGCAATTTTGTAAAATTATACTTGAAATAAAATGTTTATGTTTTATATGTGAGTACATTGATTTCGACTGCAGTAAAACATTTCAGTATCGTTTCATTTTCCTAGTTTTATCATTGTCTAAACTCAATACATTGGCATTGAATGTGTTGCCGAGTGAAATAATAAATGAAGCGTCGCGTGAAAGATGACTATAGGAAGCAGTTTTACGCAACACGAGTATAACAACCTGGAGGAACATCATTTGAAACGACGACAGTGATAATAATGTTTATTCCATTACGGTTATCGCGAAGAATCACTTTTCGACGTTTTAAAACAATGAGGCGCAGAGATAGTGACCATGTTTTGATGCACAATATTACACATACTCATTACTCGGGCGATAAATCGAATGTATCCATTAATTTCCTTCTTAATCGTTGTTTACCAAATCGTATACGGGCCTAGCAATAATAATGCGATTGCCTTGTTAGCACAGCAGACTGCCACGGGAATTACAGAAAACCCTCCTGGAGTGCGTGTCTTGTACCTGCCTTTTCTTTTATTAAAGGAATACGTCTATTCGAAACTATCTTTACTGATCGCATCTAAACATCTGTGACAACAAGAATTTCATGTGCATATCAACGGGTAATGTGAAAATAATCCGTGATTTAAGTCCAAACGTTAACGAGGCGGAATTATCATTGGAAAATTATACCGAATAATAAAAAAGGAATTAAATTAACATAAGTGGTTAGACGTGAACACATAAATGTCATTTTTTACTAACTCGCTTATACAAAAAAAAAAATAGTAAACTGTAATAACGAATACAAATAATAACAATAGTACATTAATAGATTCACCTCGGAGCAATTACGGTTACATTTGACAATTCAAAACTTATGTAAACTATTCTGTAACATTCGATAGGAAGTATTTTTTTACGGTCAAATGCGGATGTGGGATTATAAGATCAACACGTTGTCATAATTGCCCATTCAAAGTTATAGATCAGAATATCCATAACGTAATACAAGTCTATCGCTAAAGTGTCTACAGATCGAGTTAGTGTTAAGTTTTTAATGTTTATCCGCTCATACGACTTTTTTCACTACATGTTTAAAAAACATATTTTCTCTATTGTGGACGGGTTTATTAGTTCTTCGAAAAAGGATTTTTAAGACTACTACTTTTATTATTTATTTTTATTCTTCAACCCAGTACACTCAAAGCAATTATATTAATATTTCATTCATAATGTTCTTTTTAGACTGTCCTAGTAGGTAACCATATTATAGGCGATAAAATGACAACCGGAATCTTATTTTCCGGTTTTAAGTTAATAATTTTAGTAGATTTTGTTGATCGATCTAAAATTACCTTTTCTAGTAACTTATTTTGAACGTAAGCTTGTTCTTTTGGTTTAACCGCACCCCCATAATTTTGTAAGGTGTACACCGCTTTCTCTTGGATATTTAGTTATGGACGTATTGTACAACTTCACTTCTCCTCAGCTCCTCTTAACAGCGTCCAAACCGTTATTGGTCCTGTACAAATAATAGATAATACAATATTGTTATTAATGTTCATCTCTTTCTCTCCCGAACACGTTTCTAGTACAACGTTGACCTTATGCAGAGGATTAGGCGATTTGTGGCGATCGTTCTGTCAGATAACCGACTTCGACAACATCAAAGGTGGATGATGGAAAGGAAAGACGATAGAGATTACTAGTAGAAAGAAAATAGAATATAACGTAAAAAAAAAAAAAAAAATCGTAGAAAAAGCGTCAGTGCGTAACAATATTAATGAGAGAGGTAAATGTCACTGGAAACAGTCGTGACGAATTTGATATTATACAAGACGTAACGCATATATGTATATGTATTTTTCGACGCATTGGTTTTAATTTTGATTATATTTTTTAGTGGTTTAAAATACAGATCAAGTTACACATGTTAATAGGTTAGTCGCTCGAGTGGAAAGAACTCACCCGCATCATGTATCGCGTGTTTATTATTATTATAATTACATTAGTTATTTGTTGAAGTTTATTTTTTATCTTGTTTCTATATTATGTAAAATCAGATACTTAGCAGCATCAATACCGAGAACATAAAATGATTAATATTTGTGTTACTGATAAAAAAAAATACTTAACTTTTCTTGTCCGTTTACAAAATTATTAGTTGAAGTACTCGATAAATTAAACGTTAAGAATTCTTTAAAAAATACATTATTTCAAACGAAAGACAGCATAATTTATTGTATTGAAAATATGTCATTTCTTTATTGACACTCTATTAAGGACGACATTAAACACTTATATTCAAATATTTATTAATTATTTGCAGATATTGAAAAACCGTCTCAATCAAAGATTTATTTATATCCTCAAATAAAGTGAACTTGGGTTGAGATAAGATCAATGATTGATTTTGTCTATTCGATAGGACGACATGCGTAGGCATCGTATTGCTCGTATGACATAAGACGTGAGTAATATATTATTGTGAGTCGTTCACAGAACCAATTACTGTATGGCATAAATAAGGTCTCCTAGGAAACAATAATTATTAACGATTATTAACACTATGATTAATACGACCTAAAGTAATTCGAATAGGCTAACACCATCAAATCCGTTGCTGTATAATCAATGTAAGATAATTATTATAGCAACTGCTCGACAATCTTACACATCACAACCGTATTTGCACTCATCACATATGTGTGCGTTATTGTATTAATGTTGATCGATAACGTTATGTCGTGCTCATCCTTAGATAACGTCTCATTTGTGCAGCTCTTTGTGTTCAAGTTCACGGGTCAAGTAGATATCCATTCATTAACATTGGAAAACTAGCGACGAGTGCATTATGTACTATATGAATAAAAATGTAATTAATGGTAATCAGGTACAGGTGATTTTTTTAATGTAGCAGGTACTTGTAATTCAATTTAAAATTCCATTTTCGATGGTGTATATTTAAAATTTTCAAGTGGATTTGTAGGCAAAGATTTAAATTATTCAAGAACAGACAGAAGTTGCACGTATCATATTTACATGCAATTTGTATTTTGCAACACTAAATTCTACGTGTTTGTCGTGCACACCAGAAAAGTGCATTTCATTGTTTTGTAGGATTATGACTTGTCAATACAAAGTGCTTACGATAAACGTTCGGTAAGATATTTAGTGGCTAGTACCAATTCGTTAGTTCACGATTCGACTTCGTGCCATCATAATTTGATATTTTTATGCCAACATGACTAGGCCAACAGGAAAAAGTAGCTAATAAGTGTTAAAACTAAATCCTTGCAACTTCTTTCCTCGTCAAAACTAATTTTTTTTTTTGCGTAGTTTGAATTGCGAACGGTATTATAAATTCGAGAGTATTTTTGTCTTTATACTCTACAGGCCTCCAAATTGAAGTCGATCGAAATGAGTAGTCACGAGTCCTTTAAAATACGTGGACGGTGTGTTGGAAAGTCAGTGGTCGGTGAAATAATAATATTTTTTTTATAATTTGATTACTACTTGAAATGTATGATTTAAACGATTATGCTCTAAGAGCTCAAACAAAATTATTCTCCGCAGATTATGAATAGTATTTTGTTGGCACCGATTAACACTTCATTTAGCTTTTATTTTCTTTCATTTACTCAGTTTAAAAGTTAAAACACAAGATCATTAAGATAGAGACTTTCATCTTATTTCTATCGCCATTTTTCGAGGTATAATTTAATTTTTACTGCGTTCCAATAATTTAGCGCAGAATAGACGTTGATTACAACATTTATTATTTTGATAAAGTGCACTGCAATCAAATCAGTGATTATAATTTAACAGAATTTGTGCTAGCGCAAAAAACGCATCGCTCCCCGTTTTAAAAACAATGAAATAAAACGTTGAACAGATTCAATAAAACCTACTATTGTAATAAACTCGAATGAATGTTAAACTGACTTAAAAAAAAAAGAAGAAAAACCGATTGCATAGAAAACAATGACATTATTTTGTTGCAGTATTTTACAAATCTTGGTCATTGTTTGTAATTAAATTAAGATAAAGGGTAAGTATTCAATGCGTTCTAAAACAAATTGGCATAGAAAATTATGTGCACTGCATTATGCGTCAAATTGATAACCTTGAAACACTTTTTATCGTAAAAACATAATTTTGCATTCTATTTACTTGAATTGAATCGCCAATTGCATGATTATACCTAACCCAGCATAGGACACTACTGCGTAGTGCTTTGATAATTATTGTTTTTAAATTGCCATTTAATGAATAATAATAATAATAATATACATATTTAAATATTTAAATATTACAATAATATACTAGTTATGATTAAATTGTAATTATTATTTTATTTTCATCATTCGTCATGTTTAAATATTATACGTTATTTATAATTATTTTTACCAATACAAACACAAGTAGTTTTATAAATACTATCTAATTTCATGTATGTTTGCTATAATTTATCTTAACAAGTTTTTTTTATTTTTAATAATTTAATTTTTAACGGTACAGTTTTATTTCTAGAAAGATAATTTGACATATTCAATCTTATGTGTTTTAGTAATCATATTTGCATGGGTAGATATTTTTTAATAAATATTTCGCACTTAAAACAAAACTTATCATTGTAAATAATAATACGAAAAATACCACAAAGTGTAACACGATTTTAATGCAAATTTTATGTGTCTATAATACAGATAAAAATGTCTTTATTTCTCTCGTGTTTTTATATTGGTGTAAAATTTCATTAAAAAAAAATTTAAATATATGGTGTATCATATACACTGTTGACGTGACTCGTATGAATTACAGTGGTTTGCCGTTTTTTCTAAAAAAAACAATGGCACGTGTGTGGAGTGATGAAGTGAACCGGTAAAAAAACGTGAACGCTTATTATTTTTTCAGCAAAACAGGGAGTTATTTGATGTACACCTGTACATATTTTAAGGGGTGAATTATTGATGCAATAGATACAGTTAAACGAGATAGGTCTGTACTACCGAGTAGGCCACCCGGCTTACTGACGTGCGCGATGTGTTGCACGGGAGGTTACATGATCCCAGTTTGCGTGTGACCTCCGGATCTCCGTTGGTAGACAAACGACACTAGGGTAAGCTATCTGGGTACTTATGTTTTGTTTTTATCATGAAAGTCAAAAGGTCGAAGCTACCGGTCTTTGTTGTTAGTCGATCGACCAGTAAACACGAAATTTTAAATAAATAAACTTGTTTTTGTTAAAATAATAATACCAAATGAGACTACATTAAAGGAAAAGTTGTAGTAGAGCCAACGCATATGTTATTAGTTCAATTAAATAAAAATTGTGTATAATAAAAGTAGTTGTAGATGTATAACATGTAAGAGTACAAAATACTTTTAAATATACACTGTTAGAAATTATTAAAAAACTGTCATGCGTCATTATGATATTTTTACACCTATACATATGTTAATTTTACAAAATAGAGTAATTTTGACATAAAGTATCTAAAATTCGTAGACTAATATTTAATGTTTAATTTATAATATTTTTAACACTATTCATCAAAATATTTCCTTATATTGTACACGTTAAAAACTTCCAGTATAACTGGAAGTTTTAACTGATTAACTGTGTAATATATACATAGTTAATCAGATCTAATTGACAACTATGGAAACAATTAAAATTTTCCTGGAAATTTTTGTAACTTGTTTTACACTCTTAGACAACTATAAAAGCTATTTTCTATTATTTATTTTTATTAATTAAACAAATTAAAAATTATTTTTTTAAATTTTTAATTTTATTTAAAGTTTTATAACAGTTTATTTTTAAGTGTAGTTTAAAACTTTATTTTTAGGATTATTTTCTTTCTTTAATATATTCTTCTTTTTTTCTTTTTAAAAAAAGGTTAAATTTTTTTAAGGAGTTGGTGGCCTTTTATTTTTTTTTTATTTTTGTGATATATCTCCACATTAGTATGTATAGAAAAAAGATAGTACGCTTTAAATTCTTAACCAGAATTTGGACGTTCGATTCACAGGTCAGCGTGTTCAAATTTTCTGAAAAGAATTGCACAATTACTTTTCCACTGATCAAATTTTACGCTACGGTTGTAAACATGTTCATGTCAATTTATGTTTTGAAGAAAATATCTCAGTATTCAGAAGATTTTTTTTAACGTTGCGATCACCCATGGAGTTTTGTTATTATTTTGTTTGCCAGGACAGCTCCTCCCGCTAAGGGAACGGCAAATGTCACCTTTCATGTGGCACAGTAAGAATACCGGGAGGAGTCTACCTGGCTTGGTGGCTAAAAGAAAATATGTATCATCCGACAAACGGACCGCCTCTTTGTTTGAAAATATTTATATCGACCGCCAAGGAAATAAGCCGCCTACATACGGTTCAGATAAATTGATGTGTAACACGATTACCTCTTTGCTTAGATTCGGTCATCTAATATCCCGCAGTGCTATGGAATTGCCGAATCTACGGAAATCAGTATGATTCCGACGTGGTATTGATTGGTGGCGACATAAAGATTTAGATATGACCGCAAACGAATTTATCGAAAGTGCCGACAGAAATATTATTTTCACGGTGGTGACAATTCAATACAACTACTTTTCCGGAGGTCGACTTTATTATAAGGATCAGATGTTACGTGAAAACTGAATTAAAAATGTTTTCATCGTGGAGATCATTAAAAGAAACCACGTCTTTAATTAGTAAATTTACAGTCGTGCAAGTGTTTACGATGACTCATTTGATGGTTTCAAAAATAAATTGTAAAACTCAAGGATCGAGTATCACAACTACAGCAATATTCTATTTTTTGCGCGTTATTCTTGTAAATGAGCAATACTTACGTATAACAGTCCACGTATTAGTGTATCATGTACCTATTATGTGTGTATTCAATATATTTTTACCCATTATGTATCATCATTTACCTTGTTTTTAATGTCTGAAAATGTGATACCGATTGGACATAAAATTTACGACATACATCGCGGAGACATCACAATTAAAGTTATTTATTTTGTTGAAAAAAAAAATTGATAACATTCATGTTCGATATAGACTATTGCCGATGAATCTTTTTGATTTAAATGGTATAAAATAATAAAATATGATTTAATGTGGCAATATATTTTGTAAATAAACTTATTTAAGTAAAGTACATTACTAAATTTTATCGAAAGCGTTTGAGTTATGATTTCAGAAAAGCTAGAGAGAAACTATAACGTTTACTATAATTTGTTACGTTCTATTAATGTGATATTTGTACATTTGAAATGAATATGTGCTCAGACGACTGAACTGATATTATGGTCAAAATCGTATTTAAAGGGTCTTGCAAGATGATAGTAAATAATAATAAGTGACCGGACGAAAGCGCAGCGTTTCCCTTTTATTTCCTCAAGTCCTTAGAAACGGCCGAGATGAGCAGAGAAGTTTATTAACGTTGACTTTCCTATCTACTGACATTGGTCGCATTAAACGCAAAGAGCACTTGAGCAATGTTTATATGTGGCTAATGCACTAAACCACTGACGGAACATCACGTCCAATATTTTACAGCGGTACTTTATATTGTTTGGTTTAATATCATGAACATATACTTATTCTGTCTAATCCCTCGATAAGTCAACAAAACTAACAATTTCAGTACGCATTATCCATACTCGTATTATTTTATTTTATACACTTCAATGAACTTTTATAAAAACAAAAAAGTTTAATTTTTTATGCCTATATGAAAACCTTATAATTAAACGCCATTTTTATGTGCTAAAAAGCAAATATTTTTTGTATTTTTATTTAGAGTTTTGGGGTTACAAATGAACACTAAGGGTAATCTATAATCCGCACGATTGTTTGGACTGTTCAAGCGTAAAAAGTGTTTTTAGTAAAATAAATATTAATGTGGAGAATAAGTAAATTTTTGTTAGTAGATATTTTTCTACCGCACATTTTTTATAAAGTAGATCTTAAATGGTTTAAAGATAAAATTATTATTCCTCCATACAGAATATCAGCTCCACGAAGTGATTGTATTTTACAGTAAAAAAATGCAGTTGTCAATTAGCATATCGTACCATAAAAAGTAAACGAAATATTTTGCAATAAAATGTCTCGAATGGATGATGAAATAAATATGTCAGAATCTAAAATTACTGTTTAATAATGCATTTGTATTTTCTATTTTTTTCAAGGTTATGAGGTGTTTTATTTTGCGAATTGTCGTATAAAATTAGGCAAGCCGATGTCATCGATAACAGGTGGACAACAATAGTTCAATCAAATAAAATGCAACACGTACAGCTATTATCAATGCAAGGCAAAATGATGATTAAAAAAATTCTCGAAATTTCTACACAAAAGTAAATTGCCTTCGACGATTTTTTACAATTAATAAGCTATTTGAAAATTGTTCATTGAATTATAGGTGTAGATTTGTCAATCGTGTGGCTGACAACACTTACCTGTGTTATTGGTCTTATTACTTACAACGGGTGTCTTGGCCTCTCGATGTGTGGTCTTTTAGTAGTCAGGTCTCCCGTTGTACTATCGGTCAATTACTTAAAAGGGACACCTTGACTGCCGATCCCTTTGCGCGTTATTTGGATGTTTATCTGGATACGTTTATTATTGAAAACGAGTAGACAGGGGGTATGTTCTTTATCGAAAAATATTGTGCAACAAAGTCGTTATGTTTTTTTGTTGGTATTCAATATGCCGTCTACTCTCGCTCGACACGCCGCAATGGCTATTATAAAAACACCCGTCGAAAGGTTTGGCGACGGCGGTGGTAATAAAAATCGATGCTTGTTTTATCGATTAGCCATGCAAGTGGCGGCTTTGGGTTACTGTGCTAAGGTCAGTTACCGCGTGTGTGGTCGAAAAAAACTCACTGGATTGTAAAACATAACTTTGACGTTATTTTACTAATATCCTTGTAAATGCCAGTGACTACGTATTACGCTAATGGTTTAACTCTTTTTATAGTATCTAAGAGTGAGCTTCATGTCAGAATCAAGTAAATATTATAAAAATAATTTATAATGTTATAATTGTATTTCCCTGTTTTTGTTTATATTTTTTTTTACAAATTATAGTTGTACGTTTTATATTAAAACAAAAGATGCGTCGGGCCAAGTTTTATTTTTAATTTCTACCATTTACATAACATACCCGTGCGATTAAGTGATTCCGGTGGAATATTGGAGTATTAATAGGGTACTTAGCAAAAGATCTTCAGTTCAGTGTGTCCCTATTACTGAAATAGCAGAGTTGCCTAATAATTTGAGAAATTAATTCAAGTATTAGGCGATTCGTAAGGAGGTAGTGATTATTCTACAGTATGAATGTTAATGAATCGCTTCGGATAAGTATCGTCAGTCATAAATACTAGTTAAATTTCGTAACGCTATCTAGAGCTTTCAAAATCATGCGACCTTTATAATCGCTACCTATAACCCTTGGTTGGACCATACGGGCTTTTCTACTAATTCCCCGCTTATGCGTTCCGTGTATTATCCGGAGAACTCCACAGGGACCGAGCCCATTGAAAACTTTCGTTGATATCTACCAATATTCATTACTTTAACGCCGACAAAACCTTTAGGTTAATTATCGCCGCGTCCCATTCAATCAGACTAAGTGCACAGCGCCGTTTTACACCTTTGTCGGTAATACAGTATATCAAAGGCTTTCGAGCGAGCAGACGTGACACCCCACAGAACGCTATTATGTCCATGCGCGGGTCAGTCACACAGTAATAATGTGTGATTGAAAAAATTCGTCGAAAAGGGCTCCGTCGAATAAGCCACCCAGTATTTACCCTTCGTGCTCGATTTAACACTTATAGTCAATATGGCAATAAAACCCGTTCGGCCAATTATACCTCCGACCGTTTATTGTAAATGCGCGGTGGAGTTAAGATAATGATCGAGACAAACGATCTTATCTTTAAAAATGTGTTGCGGCAATTGTGAGCTAATCCTTTCCAACCACTGGTTTTTGTTGCTGTATCATTGAATGAGATGAACTAATGGCATGCTAATTTACCTTTGATTGATTGATGTGTAATAATTAGAAAAAATCAGTAGTCAATCCTGTGACGTTTTAATTACAATATTTATGACGTCGCTACTTTGAATAATGACCATGATGACTCGTTCGTTTAATTCCAATTAAATGTTGACGGTTAAGATTACTACGTTATGAGGCAATATCTTTCGACCTGACTTTGTCGGTGGTCGGAAGTGTTGACAGAGTAAATTAATTGGAACGGACACGCTGACGTCTTATTATACCACTGGCATACAATTTCCCTTATTTTATGTACACAAGTCCTTCACCAGCAAATATTTGCGGGCAAAAGTCTTACAACAATATGTGCTTGAGGGTTTATGAAGAAACTGGAGCAAACAAGTACCTTTTCTCGAATACATAAGGGATCCGATGTCCGAGCACAAAAACCAGTGTTAGGGTTGATTAGAGTAGGTCTTAGATTGGAATAATAACGCGGTGTACCACAGCACCTACACAATACGTGTTCACGACTTGACTGACTCTCCTTTCCTTTATGTTATGATAAAGTTTGCTATTGTCAACAGATCAGCTGCCTTAAAATCTCCTAAGCTTCCTTCATTGTTTGTGTCTCAAAGGTAGTCCGTCTCGACTGGTCGCCGGTCCACTGGAGCGTCCCTATTTAGTATTCAGGGCGAGCATAAGTTTAGTAAACTTCTCCAGTACACAACGTAACGCCTCGGGACAGTTATTTGAATGACGCCCAAAACAATAACCGTGTAGACAAACTTGAAATGTTTGGTTAATAACATCACTTTTAAGTTTCCGGGGATTAATCTAACTAATGTATTCGTTTTGAAAAGCCGTCCAGAATAGACGCGAGCCGGTGATTTCCCACAACACCTACAGGTACGTACAAAAGAGAGATGTTTTCCTCAAAGCGCGTACACAATGTTTGCATGAGTAAGTAAATCTGTCGTTATCCAGCAACATTGTTACTATCGTGTACTTACTGCAGACGCAGAGCATTTTAATAATGTTTTCTGGACGAACGACTTGGGCACACGTGATGTCTTAATGGACCCCGTGGCTTGTCATGTTTAATTACCGTAAAACCAGCTGTTTTAGCTCGCATATTATAAACTCCAACTCCAACGAACTAATAACCACTACGCTACCAACAACATGCTTAATGGTCGTCGTGTTTTTTATAGTGGATACTATAAAATTTTCATTTGTTAAAACAAATAAACTATTTTAATGTTATTTATCTACATGCACACCAATTAAGTATTAAAAATCTGTGTTATGATCCAGATGCACTGTATGTATTATTATTATACGCGTATTAAATATATGTATAAAAAACGTACTATGTTCACAGAATGTTTTTTAATGACTAAATGAGCGTTTAAATGCAATGTAAAATGTATTTTTAGTACCTTTGACATTTATATATTTTAAAATGACATTGTTTTTTTAATTGATTAGCTTATGACATAATTTATAAATTCATATTTTACTTCTGCTCTCGAGTAAGTCGGTCTACGGTTCTTCTCCGTAAAGTTCTATGTAATCTCTTATCATTTTTTGCCGATGATAGTAAAGTGCAAAAGTGATACCAACCCATATCAACGAGTAAATTACAACCACTGTGACTAGCGCGTAAAAAATACCTTTTATGTACTCCATTAAAAAATAAATAGCCGTAATTATATTGTTTGAATTATTTAGTTGCTATGGATAGGAAAAATTAACGCGTTTTATTATGTGTTAAACTAATACATCATAGTAATATTGTACAAAAGATATTGTTTGTTTGTTGGATGCCTGTCACTCGCCTTTGCCTTTGAAGAATACTATAAGATGAAAAGGGATGACTTTCCGGTTGAATTGATGTGTCACATCAATATTTTTGCTTTGGGTCCAGCAACCACATGACGAATCGCCCCCATGTTTGTCGTCTGATCGCCTCCGTTGCACCGTCACCGGTAGCACCTGTTTACCGGTCACGGTGTACTGAGGATCTCTCGGCAGCAGTGTGAATATTATGTTTAGGTACCGTGATGATTGATGGTGATTATATTATATATAATATTACTTCTTTTTGTTGATATCTTCTGTCGAGCGGACCGTGGGAACCGTTTGCGCAACAGCAGAACTGTTGATCCGTGAAAAAGTAGCCTCAGGTCGCTGTTCTTCGATAAGTCCATATGGTTAAACAATAAATCGTATTAACGATTAATACATTTTACATTAATACATTATTATTTATATTAAAGCGAACACGAAAAAACGCTGTCCAAGTCGGTGTTCCGTGAAACCGTAATGACATTTAGTGAACCAGAAAGATCCAGTTCGACACAATTGTCGTGTCTGGTGCCACGCATTGTCCAAAAGATACCACCTCGGACGTGTGTCAAAAGATTTTGCGGTTGC
Source organism: Daktulosphaira vitifoliae (assembly GCF_025091365.1). Lineage (NCBI taxonomy): Eukaryota > Metazoa > Arthropoda > Insecta > Hemiptera > Phylloxeridae > Daktulosphaira > Daktulosphaira vitifoliae. Next base: position 34,621,143 of record NW_026099574.1, read on the forward strand.
ATCATAAGCCATTTCAAGTAAATTGTCGACGTGCTTGTGTCGCGTGATTTACGAACGCTTTTTATTATATTTGTGATGTTACTCTGAACGAGCTACCTGATTGCAGCCACAGAGTGTGTCCATAAACCGCACTATTTATGTTTATAAATTACAATCGGTACTAATCCTACGCGTTTTGTGGACAAAAGAACAATTCAAATAGGTACGGGGCATACATAATATTTTATGTCGCATCGACTGCGGTGCTCGCCCAAGAATTCTATTCAAAACGCATTCCATTTAAAGTCGTAAAAACATTCCCGTTCGAACTCGAAATCGAACAAATAGTTTTACCGATTAGTTTTTGTTCATCAAAACTGGATATTCGAAACGCTATTGAATAAAGCACGTGTTGAATTGGATCGCGTGGCGGCCCATTTGGGAACCCTGACGGCGTTGCGCGTGGAACAATGACGGTTTTGCATATTGTGCGAAGAACAGGATCACGTAATCGTCGGAAGATCTATAAATTAAACACGCTTAAGCTGTTAATGGTGAAAAACATGTCATATTCGGTGTCGATAATGACACAAACACAATGTAGTATTTTACAATCGGTTTATGACACTAAAATTTCAATCGCTAAATGATGTTTGTTTAGGTTAAATGTACCGAAACCGGAGCGCTGTTAATAGTTTTGTTCCGTCCAATCCCACATAAATAATCCGACACCGAACGGTAGCCGGTCGCGCTCGTAAATACTTTAATAAAATCCGTCGGGTCGGAAATAACGTTATTTAGTGGCCATTCACGTCACGTCCCGGGCCGGTCAATTTCGGCAAAAAGTGTACGTCCCGGCGATACTCTAAAATGGCTAGCCGTTTCTATTGTGAACCGTCCACAATAGCGCAGTGTCCACGACGGGTGGGGGTTGGAGGGAAGCGGACGACACAGGGACTTAAACTTTGATTGGACACGGTCGTGTCAAACGCCACTCACACGCGAGTCGTCTAATTGTTGCAGCTGATGGCCACTCGGACATCGCGGGGGGCGTCAGTGATGGGTATGCTTGACGGACAGGTATACAAAGCGTAATCGGAAAATATAACTTCGAGTACCGAATACGACACACGTGTAACAATAGAGCACAACAATGTCCGTAGGGTGAGTTGCTGTCCAGCGCAGTCTCCGTTTGTAATTATTGCATGCCACCACCGCCGTAATGAAATAACCTGTGCCGATGGTCATCGACACAAAGGGACGCGTGGCCTTTTACTTGGACTCAATACGCGAGCGGCACATTCATGCGGACGGTTGACTCGGGTTGTTACGTTATTGGAAGGAAAGCCAGACGCAATTAAAAATACCCCAATGTGATGTCTCAGTCGCATTGCTGACGAATAAAAGTTAAGCGCCGATAGAAATAATTTGTCGCCAATTCATTCGGGGGGAGAATCACTAGAAGTAATTATACTTTTTCCCGTACAACCGTTTCCAACGGATGTTTTATTACGCGCGGCCCAGTTACGGACTATCGAAGTGTTCTCGTTTACTCGAGCGGAGTACTAGAAATAGTAATAAGCAAATATAACCGACACAAAAACTTTGTACGAAGACGATTTTTTTTTATTATTATCGGAAAAAGTGTCGCGGTACTGCAGTAGTATCATTTTGTCACCGTTCGTTGAGTGTATTCGAATTGAGCTAGGTCATGCGTGCACTATAACGTAAAGTTTTACAATGGAATTCTAATTAAAATGCGCAGAGCGCTTGGCGTTTTGGATCGAATGCTTGGGACCGAATTAATTACTCGTATAAAACAAACGAAACTAATCACTGGCGGATACGGTAGTCGGACAGTGCTGCAGGTCTGAATGCAATAACACTAAACGCGTCGGCGTCGCGGTACATTGGGCGACAGTCGTAAAAAGCGCCTACGCCTATAAAGTTCGGACGGCCACAGGGACGTTGGACCGCGTCCCCTTTGAAATGCGACGGCAGCTGTTGTCCGGCGCAAATCCCCGTCGTTTTATCGTCACGTCCGGTTACGATTGTTTAGCATACGGACGCACTGCGGCAAAGGTTTTTATGCGTTCCAGGTCACCCTCAGGTTTATGACACGGATTTGTACAGACAAAAAAATGCGAATAATAACACTGGAATCGGATTCGGGAATTTTATGAACGCCAATGGGTCGGCCGCAATGCCATCAGCTGTTCCTGGATGTCATTTCTATGGCACGAATACATTATGTTTTTATGTTGTTTTCGGTGTAAAGCTCTCGAACGACCGCCGCTTCCCTCGATCNCGGATTTGTACAGACAAAAAAATGCGAATAATAACACTGGAATCGGATTCGGGAATTTTATGAACGCCAATGGGTCGGCCGCAGTGCCATCAGCTGTTCCCGGATGTCATTTCTATGGCACGAATACATTATGTTGTTTTCGGTGTAAAGCTCTCGAACGACCGCCGCTTCCCTCGCAGTTTGTCTTTGCCACCGGCCCCTGAACGGCACTTCGTTTTGCATTGAACCCAACGAATGAAAAATAAAATCCGACCGGTGCCGTGCCGCTAATTGTGACGGCGGCATTCCAAGAACACCGAGTGGGAAATCTAAATGAATAACAACATACTTACGATCTCAGATGCAATTCAGCACTCGAGTGTCCGTACAAGTTTTAATACCGTTCGTTTCGTTATTTATGACGCCATTACACGTATATTTTAAAACAACCGGCGAGGACCTCTGTAGGGAGGCCTGATACGCGCATGGAAGAAAATTCGGCGGAAAGATTTATCTGTGGACTTATGTTCTTAGCCGGATAATTGACTGCCGCGGCTCGTGTAATCCGTCAAAGTTTTCGACCCGAGGAAATAAAATACACCCACTGTAGTGACAAATAACGGCGAGAAACCGTTTAAGATGGAAATACACACATACACCCACGCATTGTACATAATATTTATAGACACCGAACGGAGCACGACGTGTGAGGCGAATACGATAAATTTATGGCTGTGCCGTTTTGCGAATACGCGGCCTGGACGTCGGAGGGTGTGCAAGGCGCTGTGAAATATAAGGGGAATAAATTAATTTACGACCGGTTTTGGAAAAAATGACACGAATTGTGTTTGAGTCGATTTAAATATATTGTGGGCGAACCGCGTGCGCCAATGATAAATGACACGATAGTTCAAAAAACGACGTGAAAATGCAGTTTGAATTTTTATCAGAAGGATTTAAATATGTGTAAAATGTTTGCAGCGTCATATTTATATTGGGCACCGACATTTACTGCGCTTTGTAAACAATCGTTTGTATTTTTATAAACTCTATTCACATTTTGTTGATTATTGGTGTTTTTTGGTTAACGCAAAACTCTGTTTATTTTAATAGCGTTACGTTTGCACTAGACTCGCATCCTTCTATTATCCAACTGTATACTTCAAAAGAATAGTGAACCACTTATTTTGAAAAACTTCGTAAGTCACACATTTTGACACGTCGAGTTTTAAAGTGTATTGTATTTTTTTTCTGGACAAACGCGATAAGTTTCAAACAAATTTTGAAATAACGTATTGCATAAACTACTTACTTAAGTTCAATGCGTCACCACAAGTTGGAATTGAGTAATTTTTTTTTTGTATTTATTTGGTATATTTCATTGAGTACTTACATTTGGTCATCTCAGGGATTCGACTTGGGGATGGAGATATACATAAGAATAACTTTTCGCTTCCCTTTCCAAAACGAAAAAAATTGTACTTTCGCCACATAGAAGAGGTTTCAACGGGGCGTGCTAATCGTAGTTTGAATATAGTTTTTTACTGGTTTCTACTAGTTTCATATAGCGGATTTACGTCGATTCTCTAACAACCCAGACAGCATTTCTTTTAAAATAATGTCATACAAATGTTTTTATACCATTATCTTTAAAAGTTGTTGCCTGGAAAGTGATTCGAATCTCCTTATTAGTTCGCAAGCGCCCAACACATAAATTGCACTCTAAAAATCAAAGTGGAAAAAAAGATGTTGCTAAAAAAACCAACGGCTAACTAACTTGAGTGATGATACAGTGTGGATAAACACAGCATGTAAAGTTCACATTTTGATCATATTTTAGATCTGTTCCAAAATCTAAAATATGATCAAAAGTCATACGTATCGTCGTTGTGTGATTTAGTTGAAAACGAGGGGCATTCGACTTGTCTGCGATGTTATTTACATTTGATACTAGAAATATAATACAATATTATTGTTGTCTTTTTTTCCAATTCGAAATAAGAGGAGTAGTTATTGCGCTTCGGTAGCTTTTGATGGTCGTCGTTAAAAATAACGACCGCACACTACTGCCGTGCCGTCTGAGATCAAACGGATATGATATTAACGAAGAAAAAATAAAAATAATAACGTTGAGTACGTATGTGCATTTGGCAAAAAGGGACACGACATACTGATCGAAACAACAGGGGGACATCAAAACATTTGTGATTAAACGTCGTAAACATCATCAGAGCCGCCGACCGATATTTTGTGTCGTTCGAGAGAGAATTTCCGAAAACAGTTATCGTTACGATGGAACTTTGGTCGTAACTTGGAGCGTCAAAAGGGGCGAAAACCGTGTGCATATGTGGACGTCCGTTTTTGTCACTACTCCGAAGACACGTTAAATAAAAGGGATTATTATCTGTAAGTTATGACGAAGAAAAGAGCTCGTGCACTTGCAGTTTAATTGGTTTTCGTGTATACACACCCACATACGGCATGGGGAAGATGCTTTCCCTTTCAAATGTTATTTACATTTAAGTAATAAAATCTACTTTTGTTGGAAACTGGTAAATTTGTTTTCTTAGCCGCAAGCTATGCGTGTATCCTTGTAATTATTATTGCTTTTCACCAAAGTGTTGAATAATGTATCAGAGCGCTCACTGTTTTGCGCCAAAACAAATTCGTGGGCGATCCTATAACTCCACACCTGAGATAATTGCTCGCAATATAGAAGGCCTAACACGCACTTTTTACGCTCACCTAAATGGTTCTATGTAACCACGTGTTACAATTTATGACTATTCACGTAAAAATTATTACACTTGATCACCGGGTTTAATCTATTAATTTGTTTTTTCAACATACCAAAAATAAATCCCATCGATAGTTGCTGTGGTCTTAAAAAAGTTACTCTCCAGATATTTGCGTGATGCAACATAAAAACGTGGAGATAACGAATTAAGTANATGCAACATAAAAACGAGGAGATAACGAATTAAGTAATTTACCGAACGGTATTTCATTTGTCGAATCCAACGACTGTTCTCGGACGAGTGTCTATTAAAGTTCTATGCAAATATGTTTGGTTCCTTTCATTTTCATTTAAAGCTTCCGGGTGTTTAATGTCATGTCGGTCCACCGGTACCGTTTGCTTTAAATACAATGCTATTTCAAGTTTTGGAGTTCGGGTAACGACGTTAAGGTCCGGTAAATGAAATGCGTTTTGGTAGAATGTCTTTCCGTGCCCTTTCTTACACGTACCGTCAACGGTAAACAGTAAGCCCGAGGGCAGACAGTTGGCGCAATAATCCCCTGAAAACTATCTCCACTCGTACAGACGCGCTATCAGAATGTAGCCCCTCGATAATAGTGTTCTCCACTCTTCCGCCGCCGACCATTGTCTCCTATATGCGAATAGTTGCGTATATATATACATATATAAATGAGATCTCTTGTCACTCCTATAACATTCCGGATCTCATAGTATCTGTGAGGTTTTATCGCCGCCCATGACGACGACCTGGAACGCTATTAAAACAAAACGCTGGTGAAATTTGCCCGTGGCGGCCATAGCCGTTCCACTAATATCTCGAATCGCTACAATAAAATCACACGTGTAACGCACATAAACACACGCGCTCTGTACGTTCCTGTGACGTTTATCGAGAGCTTTCGAGTTGCTGTGTACATGCATAATAGCCGCTGCAGTAAATATATTTTAAGCTTCTCGGTTCTAACGACTCTCATACTTCCCCTTGAATATTATAATCCTCCGAGAACGACCGTAGTCGGATTATACTGCCGAATAACGTCACTCGTTCAGTAGACTCGACCTGAACAACTTTTCGGAACGTACAGGTTTACAGAAGAGTCGGGCAAATATTTTTCGATTCTATTTTATCGATTAATTATAACGCGTACGAACCTCGAGATCTTATAGCATTTTTTAATCAACAGTATAATTATTTCGATATAATAAAATAACAACTTTTTTCACGCGAACAGTTCATTTGTCGAAATTTACACTTCATGTAATGCGCGGAAAAATCTTAGAGGCAATAGCGATTTACTAGTGAACCGATTTATTATTGAATGAATAGAACAGATCTTAAAAATCTCTTTAGTGCAACCGTAATTGTTTATAAATATATTATTATCGACTACTGAATGGTATTGTTGTAAACGCTATTATTGTTATTAACTGTAAACGATAAGGTGGTGATGATTACAATTTTCCAACGTTTCTATATGTTCCGTACAGGTCTCAGTCAATAATTCGATAATCGATAACAAAGGCGTTTTCGACTAGAACTCTCCCCTGGCCGTTTAAATAAATTACAATGCACATCTACCTGCTATTTCTCGGGGCACACCGAGTGCAATGAATGTAAATACGGCGGTCGGCTTCTTTCGGATTATTGTTGTTGTTCCGATAGAACGAAATGTGTGGGCACTTTGCATAATTTTCGCATCTATATTGGCGGTTTACCCGAATCGAAAGAACCGAGACCATATTTCAGGCGCGACCCCGTCGTCTCCCACCAACTTACTAATGAGGTCATTGCAACTTGGGTGTGTTTAATGAATCACGGGTTTTGTAATTGGAAAACACCTATTGCAAGACGGCGATTCTAAGATCGCCGACGGAGACTGACCCCACGGTGGGGCTACAATAGAAGTATTCGGCACTAAATTGACTTATTCTGACCAGCCCACGTAAGTAATAACCACTAACGAGTTATCATACAAAACGATTTTTATTGTAATGCTGCGAGAATAACAGCTGTCGTTCGTTTACCAACGTTAGAGTTGTGATGCAAAACCAAGACCGTGTGAGTTTCCGAGTACGGCCAATGTTTTTATTATTTTGGCATAATTTAGAGGTCGACCGAAGCTCTTCATATTTGACCCATGTGAAGTTTCGTAACGCAAAAATGAGTTTCTAACTAAATAAATTTTAGTCGTATTAACTTAACAACGACTTGACAAATAAAAAATCACCAACTTAAATCGTTAGTAACAAGCAAGTTTTGGAACACTTTACCTCGCAAAAAAACATTGATTGGATTTCACATAAAGTTCGAAAAGGTTACTTTTCAAAAGTAATAAAAAAATTAATACTAAATTTATTTTTCAATACTATTGAATCTCTAAGAAAACAACGCACTAATTTATCGATGCAGTAAATTTCAAAAAAGAATTTGTATTTCAGCATTAAATTTCTTGCAAACACTTAGATATCGGATAATATTACACTAGTCGTGCATGCCATTTGTATGTTAACTTGTTTCTCCATGTTTGTATACATCGTAAAAACGTTGTAAGATGTATGCCGTTTGTGTGATACGTTGTCAGTCACGTCACTGTATAAGATAAGTCGCGTTAGATGTCTCAAATATTAATTAACTGCACACAATCCATTTAAACGCAAAGACCGCTGCAATCTTACACGCAACGTATAAGTACTCTATTGTCTGGGGATCGTAAAATAACAGTTTTACGATTATTAACAACTTCCATTCAAACGAATAATATTAATATTAATAAATGGCAGACATTTATTGGGTCAGCCGACAACGAGCGGCGGCATCAAGAAACGGCGGAACTCGTGAAAAGGGATAGCGGCTGCGATAAGGCATTTTTTATTTTATTATTAGTGACCTTTAAGTTTTACTGCCCGCATATAAACGGTCGGATACTAAAATGAAAACGACCGTTTTATATTCGCAGGCCTTTTGTCGTCGCGTTCGGTTGCCGTGCCGTCGAAATGTGTGCGACGCAGCGCACCAGTAGCTGACCATCACGTTTCACGTTGTAAGTGCTTGTTATTATTGTTATTACTGTTATCATCGTCATCATTATCGGTTATTACTCTCGAGGAGATTTAATGCGAGCGCGCCGTTTAATCAACCGGGCGGTAGTAAAACGGCCGATTGTAAAATTTAACAAAAAAAACGAAATTAGATCACCCCTAAGTCGTCAACGGCCTATAAGGGTTGATGGTTCCAGCGTTTATTGTGTTATTCGACTGTAGCAAACTTAATCCTGACCGGCATTGCGTGACCGTGTAAAATTAATCCTAATAAAAAGCTGAAATAAAACAATTGTATTTTTTTTATGATGTGTGTTACCACTTGTTACGATAGTCGAGTGCACTTAGTCGAGTTACTCTAATTTAAAACTGCTTGCCGACAACAAAAGAGCCGAGAAACGTTTACGCAACGTCCGTGTTAAAAAACACATTACTATCATTGGCGCGTTATTAAATTAGGTAAAAAGTGCGGGCGATAAAACGGCAACAATCTTTTTACTGGTATAAAAAACAAACAAACGAGTGATTTTTAAGTAGTTGCTATTTTTTTAANTTTTACTGGTATAAAAAACAAACAAACGAGTGATTCCTAAGTAGTTGCTATTTTTTTAGTACACGAATGGGAACAATAGCGGCTAAACGCGTACGGGTGTGACGTTGAATAAGTTTCTACGTAATTTGCTTATACCTGGCAAAGCTTTTCTTTAACGCTTCTGTTAAAAGATTATAACATGTTCTCGATTTGGGTCAAGGAAACAGTGTTCGCTCGGAGAATTCAATGCAAAGATTAAAATTTTACAATCGTTTACAATTTATATTACTATCAATACTTGATCTGCACGACGCAAAATATTTTTTTCCCAAGAAAATTAATTCCTACGAATAATGTTTCGGTAAAAGTTTTATTTGTACATGTTTTCTGTCTGTTTGGTTTATTTTTCGTACAATTTGGCTGGTCAATCTAATCCCTGTTTTGCGATGCTCTCGCGTTTGTGATTAACGAACTGCGAGTGTCACTAGACCGGTGTGTACATGACACACAATAGCTTAATGTGCATAAGCCCATTATAGCGAATTTAACGATAGGTCTATTCCGAATGATAATTAATGAGCAACAGTTTTACGATCATCCGAAGTTGCGTCGTTATTCGCAAGTTGAAGTGGCAGCTTATACGTGGCCTGTCCACCGGATACGGTTTGAGATGCTGCGTTAGTAGCACATTTTATGACTAGATCCAAAGTTATTACTGAAGAGTACCTTGTAATTGCTACGAGTGCTTTTGTGCCGCTTATCGTAAAGTCTGCTGCAGATCTCCTTAGATGTTATTGCCTATTGTAATTTAATTAGATTTTACTACACCAGAACCGTCGTTATTGAAACGTTAAGTTCAGCGTGTTCTCGTTTTAATCAAATATTATGAACTGGCTCTTAAAACTTGTGGACCAGTGTAGGAAAAAGTTAATTTATTGAGTGGGTACCGTCGTTATTTTGATATTGAATAGGTTCCCGAGTAACGAATCGTGTTTTGAGAACGTATTGTAATTAATTAAAGGACTATAAACGCGACAGTCCCGTTAGGAGTTACTTCTTTTGATTCAAGGAAAATGAAAAGTCGCCTTAAAAAAGCCTTAAAAGTAAAACTTTTAGAAGAAATTTCATTACGCCATTTAACTGGAAGTGCTTCAGACATGGGTCAAATTCAATGACATATAATATACCCACGGGGAAAATCGCATTACCAGCAACAAGAGACAATGCGGTGACTGCAAGTTTCATAATACTTCCACTGAAGCGACATGTCCGTCATACTAGTGGCCTTTGGCATGTTTAGTTTCCATCAGAGAAAAATGAACTCGACGGCCGCACTCGAAAAGCTTTTAGACGAACTCTTGTTTTTTAAGTCACCACGCTGTGCAGAACTCATAATTAGTGCAGTGGACGGTCGTCATTTGTGTCAACAGAAAAGAAAGGTAATGCGTTAGAATTGAAATGTAAAAAACCTTTTTAAATGTACTTTCCACTACCCTATCATTCAACCGAGAATAACTTTAATTCTACGCTATACGCTCTTTTATCGGCCGCAGGGCCTTTGATGGTCTTTTTTTCAAACTAAAAATCATCCGGCAAACAAATTTTATAATTAGCGTTAATAGCCCCCAAGCGTAATTTACGTATAGCTATGGTTAAAAAACGGAGACTAGTTCTCGTCAAAACAAAAGTTCTGTTAGACGCATTCTCTTTTAAGCGGTATACACAAATACTAGTCGGGAGAGGATCAAAAAGCTATCGTCATCAAAGCAGATGAGGATTAATTCCGACTATCGCAATGCAAGTGACAAAAAAAATAACCAAATGGATTGTTGTGAAAAAAATGCGTAAGGATATCTTTTGACGTTTGTTAAGTAAAAAAAATTGAATTTGTGCATCCATTGAAATTTATTTTTTTAAATACGATTGTGTATTGAAACAAATCAAAGAGAAATAATCACCTCTAGGGGTTTTTAATGACAGTTACACTATTGTCATATAAATTAAATAGTATAAAAAAAATCAAATCAAATTATATTTTGAAGCTCATACTTATCAAATGGTGTACCATTATGTAATGCAATATTTAGCATGTTCAGTAAGTAAGGACACGGTTTCTATTTTTCTCATTGTTTGTAACAATTTACCTGTTTCCTTACTTATTAAACCACCTATTTAAAATTTCAAATAAACTCATAGGAGTATTAATTAAAACCAATTCCCTTTACTTATTTATTCAGTTGTCCAACATTTTATCAAGCTATACATTTTTTCTTGCTAACGATTTTAAAAGAATAATTAAACAGTTGGTTTGTTTGAATTTCAAGTAGTACTGGAATAGTTTTGTTTAAATTGATTATGAAATGTAAAATCCATTCTTTGTGTTTTCAGATCAGTTTCTGCGATGTTTTATTATGTTCAATCACAGCACGATCCAAATGATTATATTCATCAATAAACTTCAGTGAAATAAGGTGTTATATGCGTCTCCGATACTACTTCCATGATAGGTGTTGATCTTTCAAATATATTATTAACCTCCCAACTCAGATGAAGTAAAATGACAAAGAGCATATACACTACCCGTGGCGTTTTGTGTTGAATACAACAATAATATCATATAACACTGTTAATTTGAATGCGATTTCGGTTTATTTCTTGAGGATAGAACAGAAAAATTTTAATTTTCACATTCACTGTTGGCTTAAGTCACATCAACAACAAACAAAAGAACTCCATACATATAAATTGTATTTGTACATTTGTTATTATTAGTTCGTTCTTGAATAGATTAGGTCTGTGACTTATTATTACGGTTAGGTGATCGCAACTCATTACAACTGTATACTATTCCTAAAAATAGTAATGATAGAGCCTATTCGAGTCGTTAAACTTTTACGATCCAGTTGTCTGTGGTAATAATTATTATTTTTGGAGTGATTGTAATGGTTGACACAAGAAAATTGATTCTGCCTTGTTCGTCCCTCCGGGCAAATGTCAACGGCAAATGGAAGCAGTTTGCTCTTGTAATTTACTGGAAGTCACTGTTTTTTTCAACAGTATATTTTAGATGTAATTAAAATAATTTCTTATAAAGCAACAGGTCGACGAATAAAATTAACCGTATTCTTTCAATGTCATTGTAGTTGAGACACCCTCACGATTAATTCACTACTTCTATTAAATTCAATGAAAAATTAATTAACTTAGTAATTAAGATACATAAATTTAATAAATATATAAATTCTAACAGTGAATATAATCTCAATGTTCATTATATTTACCGAATATCGAATTATAACTAAGTTATTTGTTATTTTAAATTATTAAATATTTAATTTAAAAAAAATCAGTTTAAGTTAATAACAAAAAAATTTAGTTTTAAAAACGCATATTATCGTATTTGTTATCTTTTATTATTAGTTGCTTGAAATTAAAATTTCTATAATTTATTCTAAGTTGCATAAATAATTAATACTCGTTCAACTGAATTATCTATAGTATATTTACCTTGTGACAATAACATTGCTACAAGGTTAGTTTTACTATTAAAATAATATTTATGCTGATCATAATCTCGATAATTAACTGCAAAAATATTGGTGTGGTGTGTTGTGTAAAACAACGATGTGTATCCTCGATTTTTTAGTCTTTGACATATTAATTATGTTCTTCCATGTAATGCGCATAAAATTTTATGTCTCTTAATGTTTCAAGTAAACTAGTAACCTTATAACTTAGTAAATAAAACTGTATATTTTTTAAAAGAACTAAATTAAATGTTGAATAAAGATTATCTTTAGGTGTTTAAAACTTAAAGTTAAATCCATTTTTCTTGCTGATTTGTACGAGGGTCGTTAATTTAAATTCAAGTTGAATAAAATTAAAACTCAACTATTCATTTTAACTGGTAGGTGCATTTTTATTTGACGTTATTTTTACTCAAATCAGTATAAATTTTTCTAAAAAAAAAAAAAAAATGTGTCCATTTCAATGTATTTTCTCAAATTGTTTCATTACTCGTGAAATATATTGGGTCGGAAAGTATCAAGCTGCACGTTTCTCAAACTTAAAATATAGACTTCATGGTGGCGACTCCGGCTTTTTGTACTCAAAATAGCTTCTGCCGAATGATTAACTTGGGTGGAGAACATAAATTAAAAAAAGACCACAGGGTTCGAGGGGGTTGACGTGATTTTTGTGGTTCGGAATAATTGGCCCGAAGTGCTCCACAGACCGCGATCGGAACATAAATCCATGCACGTCTGCCATCTCCTAATCAACGGCAACCCGAGTTACCGTTACCGGGGTGGGAGTGATTTACCGGCCGTGGTGGCAGCAGATCGGAAAGGGGAATATAATACGTTTTGTTCAGACGTAATTAGCAACAATACGTTGCGGGCGGACACGGTGGTAGCAGCTGGTGATTTACGGTCGTCTGTTCCACGTTTCCTTAGCTTCTGTTACCGTCGACCGGCAGCAACTTTTCGGCGAGACCCCATGACGGAATCTTTCTCTCTCCTATGTATCAGAGGTCACAATCATCCAGTTTCCCAAACACCGACGAGATATATTTGTCTGTAGTCCGAAAAACCAGATCACCCCTTTAGAACGCAATGAAAACAACGGAAATAGCTGCCCGTGTCCCGTTTAATTGTCGTTCTCGGATAATTACAATCGTTCCCTACACCACAATGTCGAAGCGCGTCTGCAACTATATTCTTGGGATTTTTCCAGGGAAAAGAAAAATTTCCATCGCGTGTAGCAACTGGTTATTGAAAAAAATATTTCACTACCGGAGATAAGAGAATGAAATAAAGTATTTCCATAATCCCGTCGTTTCTATCAAGTCAAATCATGTGTGATAACCTCTTATTAGTCGTTTTTTTTCGGTAATGTGTTTTTTGACGATAACAATTTACGTCATTGTTACCTCTATTGAATGTCGTTTTGGAACTTAAATACGCCTATTAATCCTTTCAGTAAGTTATACATATTATTATTTTATCCTATAGAAAATGTACTCCTGAAATAAGCATTGAATATGAGGGGGATATGGTATTGATAAGAATGAATACGCGTATAGAATATGTCTTGTAATAGCTTCGTTTTTACATAAACACTTTATGAGCTTCAAATAAAGATATATTATTAAGATAATCTTATACTTAAGTAAAATTATTACTCTAAGCCTCAATATTAAAGAACCTTTGGCATTGATAATATACACATTTATGTGAAATGAAAAATCAAATATTATACTTTTTTTTTTATAGAAATATGCTCCACAATACCATTGTGTTTTTCATGATTAGGTTGACATTATCGTCAACATGTACACTTTCTGTGGACAACATTGTTTTTTTCTGGGTTTTATAACGCAAACAAATAAAATAAAAATGTACACTAAAATNTAACGCAAACAAATAAAATAAAAATTTACACTAAAATATAATACTAATATCTAGAAAATACTTTATTTTAACTATCTACTATTGATTGCGAATTCAACGAGTATAAATAATCACTTGAAATCTATAGGCACTCTGTACTATAGAAAATTAATTTAAACTTTAGTTTGAAATGATGGTATGAATGAACACAAGTGAATTGAACCAAAAGCTTATACAGAAAAGTTTTATAGAAATATTTTCGAATAACATTTGGAATTCGATTTTAATACACTTTTAAAACACACTATTGTTGTATTGTTATGCGCTCCATAAAGTTTAAGAGTGCCCGGAACACTGTAGACGGAAAATATTTTATATTGTCGTGTAAAAAATAGTGAAAAAAAGTTGAATATATTATTGAAAACAGCCGGACAAGACTTACCCTCGTAAATAACTCACTCGAGCTATTCGGGCAAAACACGGTTTATTCGTTGTATATTCTTTTTATTTCGTTTTTTTCATCGAATAATAATTTGGAGCGGACCTCCGGGGCCGACTGAAGGGAAACCATGGATTTATTGTCGGGCGATAATTCACTTGTACACACAACAACTGCACCGCGAGGATGCAAAACGGTCGGAAATGCACACACGGGGTCACTTTACCACCGGACTCGGAGAGAGCGAGATGAATTATTATTGTACAGAGACGTATGCGAGTGTAGTCAAACACCCGGCGGACCCTTGGGCGCATTAAATCGCAACAAATATAAGTAAAGTCCTACTGTCCGAGAGTCAGTAAATCATCTCGAGCCTAAATACGCTGTAGATATGGAAATAATGGGCTCGAGCCGTCTTCTGATTTACGACTGTTCGGCCGACAAGTCGCCACGCCGCTTACAACTCCTGTTGTTGTAAAAAATAATATTGTCGCTATTTACAAGTCCCTATGAACGTGCAGGGCTATGAAGGTCACGACCATGTGCAAATTTCCGTTGATTTGTGACGGACCTATGCTAAACAATGGTTTATTTGTAAGTTGCAATTTAGCAAACGTCAAATTTCGACGTTTAATGTTCTATGTTTAACACTGTTCGTTGGTTTTAAATAAAAATAAATTTGATATTTATTATGATATTTCTGAAAGGGCCCCCTATAAGAGGGGCTTGTCATTGAACACTGCGAATCTGAAACCACTGTGACCTTTGCGGGTTTTGTGTCATCGAATATTTTTATACTAAATCCATGTGCAATTTGTAAAAATGAAGTTTCAACGGTACGTCATATTTCGTTTGAGTTTTTGAAAAAACAACTTACCACAAAGTCCCTACCGCGATGCTGCTGTTTGGAAAATTTTAAAATAGCTTTTGATGAGTTATTAGTTACGTTATTGTGGACTCGGTATTTTTTTAAGGCGTATCTTACACCAGCCAGGGATTACACTTTATAGTTCTAAAGACTGCAGTGGTGTAACTGCAACACACAAAGCATCTATAGGTATTGGTGAACCAATGACTCGCGCGCAACAAAAACGATGAAATTTTAATCCGCAGACAAAATATGGTCCTATAGTCGTTATAAGGATTATTTTAATGGATATGGAAGTTTCAAGAATGCGATTCAGTGGTATGGCGACGGATAGTTTGTTTAATAATATCTATACAACAATATACATGTATTTATTTCAGTGGATGAATAGGACTATTGGATTTAACGACCGCGTTAAAATCTGGCTCCGTTACGACAAGTCGTTACCGTAAAAACAAATATAAAGTATTCCAAAAACTGTTTAATCGAATTTTTCTTAAAACAACGGACACATTCTGCGTTACAACGGTGACTTTACAGTGGCGACCCAGGTGTGATGAGTGCACACATACAAATCCCGTTTTAATATGCAACAATACTCTAATACCCTGAAAAGTTTTTAACATAACGACGGACAGAAAAAACACAAGCTAAAAGTAATCTTGGGCATAATAATTTTCCTAAACGAGCAATTAATGCCGCACCCCGAACACAATAGTTTGTTTTTATGGTTTGCTAATTTTTTTCTGGCGGGGTGCGAGATCCTTTTATGGCTGCCCGATGCAAAACGCGTCTTGGAATTTTTCCGTTTTCTTGTGTTCGTTATAGACATATAATTTGGTTAAAATATATTATGCGCTCATTATTTCTATAAAAATGTTTACCTTGAGTACATACTTTGATTTTTAGGATTGTTAAACTTTTTTTATTATTTTAGTAATTATAAATATAAGTACTATTATAAAAAATAATCATCAACTAATCAGTTGATGATTATTATTTTATATTTTTGAAATGTTTTGCGTTATCAAGATAAAAAACACTAGTCTACATGCATAAATTTAAAAATAAACTGTAAAATACTTGTTCTTTGCCACTACAGAACAGCGGAAAGATTTATGTTTAGTTAAAAAGGTGCTAATAATTAGCTGTTCTGACTTACAGTAAAAAAGAAATTGTTATTAATATATCACAAACGAAACACAAAACACATTCCCTTCGAAGGCTTAACTGTACGTTATTAACAGTTTATTTATTTATTTATATACGAGTAAAAATATCGGTTCATTAAGTTTTTGAAAAACACGTTGTAACAACTAAAAAAAGTGTTCTTTTTAAATAAACAATCGTTAACATATTTAGATGGTAATTATATTCTGTATCGAATGTTTCTAAAGCTATTAACTGCACTGAACCGTCAAGTTTGATAAACTCTGAAGCATAAATTATTTCACTTGTAATGATATTCTACACATGATAATATATTATGTGTATGTTTACTTATTAATCGTATATACGTAAGTAATAATTTGTGATCGTACACAATAGGAACAAGGGTGCAATAAAATAACGTCATGTGTATTGTAACTACACAATATTGTACGCAGCAGTGATTTGTTTTTATACTTCCTGTGTTAGTTACAAGACGCACATAATAAACCGAATTTCATTATAACACGAGTCCGTATGGCCATTGTCGCCCAGTATCCGTGTTAAAATATTAGTCCAAATTTATGTAGTGTTACACGTCTTTTGTGGGTCTCATATTTTGTGTTGTGTGGTTGATTATAAGATCCCCAACGTCAATTGATAGTCATTTACTTGATACGCGTATTGTGACGGGATCCAATAAAACGTATACAAACATTTTGAAATAAAATAACCATTTTTTTAACATTATACTATTTTGTTAGTCGTAAACCTGTTAGAAAAATGAAAAATAATCCCCATAGTAATAGAACTCGTGTACTACACCTGTATAATCTTAATACCCGACTGCCGATGGCCGTACATTAAGTGTGTTTACACAAGTAGTATAATGTACGTTGTTTATTGTACCTCACGTTTTTTGGGGTCTTTTCCCAGCCCTCGGACTAACCGTATACGCCAGTTATAATATAGTGACTGT
Source organism: Daktulosphaira vitifoliae (assembly GCF_025091365.1). Lineage (NCBI taxonomy): Eukaryota > Metazoa > Arthropoda > Insecta > Hemiptera > Phylloxeridae > Daktulosphaira > Daktulosphaira vitifoliae. The sequence goes on from NW_026099574.1 coordinate 34,638,563, forward strand.
GTACACAAACGACTCGCACCTTATCCGCGTCCCCATCTGCGCCGTATTTATTAAAATATAATTTACGATTGCTTGAATTAGGTTACCTAATGGCGCATAAAGGTAAATGACAACGATTCATCCTTACAACGCTTCCGTGGTACACTGAAAGGTCAAAACACATCAGTTGCGTCATTCGTCTGCCATGGAAATCAAACTAAAACTAGGAAAAACAGACGCGGTTCATTTCTATCGCAAAAACAATTTTTCAAAAAGATTTAAAACCGAGATAGTGAAAACGAAAGAGATTTAGGTCAACTACGACTCAAGACGATTGACTCTGAAACACATATATCTTTCAATTAGGGATTTTAACAATTTAAGGATTTGTGTCGGCCAAAGAGATTATATCGAATTACCAAACACATCACAATCTGCGATTGTCATCTACAGTAAAACGGAATCCCGAATAGAGCAATAAATCATAACTAGCAGACGGGTTAACGTCGATTCGTGCGTATAGATATAGTCAGTGCGTGTGTGTGATTGTGTATGTTTTTTGTGAACGCTGTCAGTTACTACAATTTAACCGCTGTACAGCAAGATCGTCTCCAGTTTCTCGTCCGGATCGGGTATCACACAACCCTGCAATGGGTCATTGTTTGCCATATTATCACACTAAAAGGTTACTGTACCGAAATATCGTTCAATCCCTGGCACTCTGTGTGTCACGCCTCCAGTCCGTATTCAACCGGTTTTTTGAACAATAAACAGTGCATAGAACGCTTTGCGCACAGGGACGGTTCACAAAAGATCTAGGCGTTGTTATTATTTTTAGTTTATTTGATCACCCGTCTCGGCGAAGAAAAGAAGAAATAATAATTGTAATAAAACGTGTACAGAAATGCTCTGTCGCGTCTGGGTACTTAAGTGTGTGTCATGCTCGCTTTTTTTGTTTGGTTATTTTTTTTCTAGGGATGTAAAGCGATTCGGTTGGAGGACCAAACCTAAAAGTCGCATGTCCGCTGTACTGTCGGTCAGGACCACTTGAAAACATCACTTGTCTTCTCTTTGGATTCTAATTGCATTGTTCACGATTCCTAGAGGCATTTTACTGTATTGACGTATTCGTACGATTTATATGCGCTCCCCATAGCCCGAGGAAACAATTAGTGAAAGACTTTTTGAAACTGCTCTTGTCTCGGATTATCGGAGTGTCTCCTCACTTGCAATATGCACTTAACGAAGATGTTTGTTGTTCAATACACCGTCATTCATATAACGAGTCTTTCAATGTTTCCGCAGGGCACGACAATTTTCGGTACACTCTGAAAAGCTTACGGAAAGTTCAATCAAATTAAACTATTATTACATAAAAAAATCTCTTTCTCTTTGAAAAAAGTTGGTTTTTTCAAATCACGTGCATTGCTCACATTTAAATTGCATTCGATTCACAAAGATTTTTTTGACTGATTAACGTATGTTTCCCATGGTTCTAAGTGCCTAACCAATTAATCATACTTTGCGATCTGTTTTGGACAATTTAGATTTTTTTGTTACAACATTTACGCTTTTTAATATTGTTTTATAATTCAATATTATCGTTTGTTTGAAATTCAATTTTTCCGATGATATCATCCCCTTTTAGTCTTCAACCGAACACACCATGCTGAGCTCATAGTGTAGTACATTTAGTGAATCCCCGTGGCACGTTCTTCTCTATTGAAGATTTGCATATTTTCGGTGTCGTTAGCAAGACCGCCGAGCCGTACTAAAGGCAACGAATAACCCTAAATCAGTATCAATGTCGTTGGACGCCGCCTGTGCATGTGTGTGCGCTCACAATAAACGACTGAGCCAAATGCACGCGCGTATTTCTTTATCAAAAAAACATACTCGCACACATAAACATGCTCCCCAAAGTCTTGGGCGTGTAACCCTTTTAAACGCGGCGTAAGGATCCCGATTACCGTTGGCTCGGAAACGGTTCGCTGTCGCATAAAGGGACCTCGGTAACAAGCCTCCTTTTGTCGCCGTCTACTGGCGACAGAGAAGAGATGTTCTCCCGTGTGAAAACTTCCCCTCATATGGTCTTTACCANAAGAGATGTTCTCCCGTGTGAAAACTTCCCCTCACATGGTCTTTACCATTGAGTGCAATCGCATTGTCCCTCAGCGGCTTCCATTTACTCGTGCATAGTGAAAACACGCGGAAGACACTTATTATTATGCTATATTGTCCTTATTATACTAAGTCACTAAAGCCTTAACGTATCCCTATAGAATACTTGAAAAATAAAGGCATAAAACAACTACGCGAAACGATTTCTGAATCAATTAGAATTTCTATGTATTCGGACTAGCTTATTATGAAACCAGTAGACACGTCTTTTTACGAGTAATAAATAATAAAAGCTATTGTTTTTTTTCTTACATTAAATAGTACTAAATTATATATTACCACGGAAATAATCCAAACATTCAATTAATGTAAAATATATTATAATAAGAAAATCGTTACTGTACATAGACATCGGCATTATTTGACTTGCAGTCTGTCTGTACGTTTCAGTGAGTTCTATGTACCGGAATACCTCTTGCAGTTTGACGGTAAAGTACAAGCCACCAGTGGTTGTGATGTTTACACGAGTTAATGGACTGAAAATAATAAAAATCCGGGTCCTCTTTCATGTGTGTATTGACTGCAGCGTATGGTTTTTATTGGGAGATAGAATATGTTAATGATCATAAAATATGTCAAGAGACGTCTGTATGCGTGCATGTATATATTATATCAAAAAGTCTGTGCAGAACAATCGTAAAACTTCCATTGATAGTGTAAAATGAACGCGGTCGGTATATTTTCGATATTGTGGACAAAACAAAACAATAAGATTGGTCGTTGGATATTGCAATCGTATAAAGGGCACAGTAAAAAACTAACAATGGATGAGTTACAGGAGCGCGCAAAATTAACAGGCTATATAATATTAACTTTACAGCTGACAATTCGATTAATTCGCCGTGGACAATAGGCAATAGGTATTGTGAGTGTTTTACGGATTTTATGATGGTAAAAAAAAAAAAAGACATAAAACTAGAGGATTTTACGAGCTAATCGTCAAAAAGTCTATTTTTTGGACAGACACGCCAAAAACGTCTTCATCCCTCGGACGTACACACATACATTTTTTGTAGTAAAATATACGCAATAAAAATGCCACCGATGATACGTGTACATTATTTTTATCCCTACGCAGGCGGTCGTAAAACGCTGATTTGTTTTTCACCCCGTGCGGTTTAGCATATAATGAAATTTTTCATCACTCCGCCGCTTTTTATTATGCGAAAATGAGCGCACAACGAGACGCAAAGTACGAGATCTGTGTGATTGACGACAGGCCGATATTATTATCATCGTATCGGTGGCACAGCACAACGACTACTCCGGTGAGGTTTGATGAAATATCGTATTGGGGTTTGATAAGACTAATAATTTCAGTATCCGTTTTGGTGCACATAAACGAGCTCATATATTTTTACAGGCATTACGAAAAAATGCATTTATGTTCAACAATGAATGAATAAAGTAGAGAAATATTTAACCGCACAGCTGCGCGGTCGAATTTTAAATATTAAACTGCATCCATTCTTCTTACAATAATCATGTTAAACGGTATGAGACCGACTCGAAAATTATTTATGGTATTTCATTTAAATTTTAAATCAACACGTGAAAGCCATTATCAGGTTAATAAAATGTTACGTTTCTGTAAAATAAGAACAACTAAACGGTTGCCTTATTGAATACTATAATATATTTTTATAATTTATGTATGTGTAAAACATTTTTCTTATGGCTAAGATTTACATTCGTTAATTTTATGATCATCTATTAAGTAAAGTGGAATAATTTCACACAATCATGTGATCCATTTAGTATATTAATGTCGAATGTACTTAATCCGATGTTGTATTAAAAAAAAATAAACGTGTATTTTTACATCTCATTAAATATGCCATAATCCAATAATTGAAAAACAGCAAAATCATGCTGAACGTATTAGTGATTTAAATTTATTTTAAAATTGTTTAATAGTCAACTTTGTTTAAAATTAGAGCGATAACATAATGGGGTCAAACTAGTGTTGAATTATACGCCACAATTTAAATCGAAAACAGGTTAATGTGTTCAATAAATTATTTCATTTGCAATTATAAATTTATCATTTTCTATCTGTTTGATAGTAAAATACAACGTAAATATCTTACAATTATTTCACATCAAAATTATGTAACTAAAACAGTAAAAATATTACATTTTTGAACAAATCCTAAATTATAACTACAATGTCGAACTTCATTTTTATTTATTTAATTTCTCAAATAATTTTTTAGTGATTATGTAAAAATGGCTTAAAGTGCTTTAGTGATGACTGTTTATTAACATAAGAAGAGTTGACATTACAAACAACCACTCGGTTGTTTATTACTATTAAGGAATGACACCTTTACTTGATAATTTTACAGCACTGCAGATATACACCCTATGAACACATGTGTCATACTATTACTATCGGTTGCACGTGGCCTCAAACTTTTTTGTTGTTATTTCATTTTACGACTGTTTCAGATGGTTTTAATTTTTATTTAGACCCTTTGGTTAAATGAGTTTGATGGCTCCTAATACCAATAGTGATGACAGGTTTTTTAACATTTCTATACGTTTTATCATTTTTTTTCTTTGTACTTTTGTACTTAGAACAAAAAAATATTCTCAAAGTATTTCCTTCTGATAATATTCTAATCTCGAGTTCTAAAGTGCCCCCGTGAAATTTAATTATTCGACACAAAAATCATTTTGTGTGAACACTTGTTAAAATTATTATACTGATGTGTTTCATTATTGTAGAACCCGTATGGTTAAAAAAATGCAACTGTAGTGCATTATAAAAACAAGAATACTTGGTATTACAATATTATTAACATTTTGTGATATGTACACGTGTTAAAAAATGAATTAAGTAGTGAAAATAAAATTCAATGTCAAACAAATATTCAAATCGTTTATACATTTAAAATTAACATTTTTATTTTACATAATTTTTTTAGAAGTCTTAATATTATTAAGCAATTTAACATTACAACACACCAAAACCACGACAAAAAAATATATAAACTTATTTTTTCTCTTTTAAAATAGAACAGGATTACCATAAAATTTAAGATTTATGACTTTTTCTTATATAGTGACACATGTTTATTATAAGGGGTTAACTGTTAACATTATACTTTTACTCATACTAAACACTCAACTAAATATTAAAAACAATTTTTTTCCGTGTGTAAATAAATTACTGTCGACTTAAGGAAAAATATATATTGATAGAGGCGTCAACAATATAGTTTTTCAGTACTACAACAAAAAATGATCAAGGACACAAAACAAAAACATTCATATAGTAACACATAACTTAGTAAATGATATAATGATTAAACTAGTAGTTTAATCATTATGTGTAATATTTTTTTGTTTTAATTTATTGCCAATTTAATTATTATTCTAATTGTATATATTTAATTAAGTTATTCGAAACTGATAATCGTGGCATTGAAATTTTACTAGTTGGTTTTTATAGAGCAAAACTTTGAGTTAATTGTTTTTATTTCATATAATTAACTTATAGTTATATTTTTAGTTATTTATAGTTCAATTAAAAATAATAAAACTTGAAATTTTTCACATAGTCAAAATATGTAAATAAAAGTCTATTTTAGTAAAAAAAAAAAATTTAATATGGTAAATTTTAAATTAAAAAATTAACTCACAAAGGCAGATTATTTATTTTGATTAATTTTATTTAATTACAAAACACTTGGCTTCTAAACAATCATTATTTTTTTAATGTCTGTAAATAAGTTTATAATAATTATGATTTTAATGAGATATAAAACAGATTCAGTAAATTCATAGGTTTATTTAAATTGAATTGTTAATTGTATGAATAATTATTACAAAAATTAATTTTTTTTTAGTTAAAAATATTTATAAGATATAAGAATCTTTAAATGACCAGACTATTTCTATATTATTTAGTGTCTCAAGGCGTTTAACGTATGCAATTTCGGTCCATGAATGCGTTGGAGTACAACTCAGGTAATATTTGACCATTGTCCACTCTACGAGTAGGTTGTTATAAAAACAGTTAGATTATCCTTTTTCGTTTTTCTATTTTTATAATATATTATTTTATTAAAATTTACTACAATCAAAAATGTCGGTTATCGTCGAGGGAATATTTTTTACGGTTAAAATTGAGGAGATGTATTGTGATGGCAGTATACTAAACAAAATAGGATCGGAAACATATATTAAATGTTCCCTCAGTTTAATGTATTATATGTGTAAGAGATTACTGTAAGAGAGAACTAGATAGGAGGAGCAGTAGATACAAAGGGGTATATACGATAATTCAGTAGACGTTTGGGAATTGATCAACTGAACTAGCGCCGACAACTACAATGTATTTGTGTGTTGACAGTTCACCACACTGCTGTTGGTCAGTTTTCTAATTAACCGGATTTGCACAAATGCCTTTGATTTACTTCTGATTTGCACAAAGTCGTATTACAGGGAATAGAAACTCCATCAAATTTGATAAATTACAGTGATGATAATCGAGTATAAATAAACGTAGTGAGACACTACTTCAAAAATCACTGCACGATGAAATATTGTTAATCGAAAACGCATAACGTCGTGTTAAAATCAAAATGTCAATTAAGAATAATTTGTTAATTTATTTGAAATTGAATGTAATTTTTTTGTTTAATAATCATTATAAATATGCAACTATGTCACCTAGTTTATTTCGATCAGATAATAAATATTTTTATAAAAATGAATATTTTTAAATAGTTGATAAAAAAAATCATACATTTGAAATAATGGTTATTTTCATATTTTTATTCTTATTCATTACTTAAACGAATAAATGAATAACAAATTTAATTACTTAATGTTTGCTCAGTTTTATGGACAACGACTATTCCCTTTTCTCGTGTAGACATCATATCCAACCCAGCGTTGGATGCAAAATTTAATGAATACATCAACTGTTTAATCAAACGTTTCCTACTAACCAAACCTCGGTGGACATAAGGCAGGCAATAATTTTCAGCACAGTTCACCTTTATTCACTGACATGTAGGCTTTCTCGGTAGAAATTATTGAACGAAAAGGATGAGTTAAATGGCTGTGGTCAACCCGTTTCCTCCCTCGAGACTTTGACCTTCTGTTTTCTAATTTAACACTTTTGATTTAGAGACTAGGTCAAAATCTTTAACCAGATTTAAAATATTAGAAAAAATATTGTTTGAAAAAGCAATGCTTTTTTAAATGAACAACAATTTTTCTGTAAAATAAAAATATTAATAGAAATATTAATGATAATTTTTTGTTACATATTATCAAATGATACAACTCTGGAAAAACTATGTTGAACAAAAAATAAAAAAAAATCCTAGTGACAAGATTAATCCTCATAAATCTATCTAGAGCTTCCCTATTGGTTTGATTTATATTTTTTCATTAGACGCAGGTAAAATTGGTTAAAACGTAACAAAAGAAATAAAGCATTGTGTGTGTTCAATTGACACACGTACAAATTCCAACTTCAAAATGAGAAACCGCTGGTACACAACAGCAAGTGAAGGGTGGTAGGGTTATACTACTATTGTGAAAATACTGTTGTAGAACATTTATAGGACTGTGAGGGCGAAAGTAGATTTTTATTCCCTGTACACTGTCATTGAGAACAATTGTCGGTTAGACTGTTTAAAGCTTCCCTCGGCGATGACATTTGAATATTCACATTTTGCTCATGTACGTGCCCGACTGTTTAATTGAAAAGTTTCTTCGGTGGCAGAATATTATTATTTCTGTTCTACCGTCGTCCATTAGCAAGGACGATTAAGTGTTGAGGCACATCGGATATATTATCTCCAGTAATGTTTTTACCCAGAACCTTATTTTGTACTGTCAAAGTTTTCCTGACAAAATTGCGTTTCCCTCCATTTACTTCAT
>NW_026099574.1:34646726-34717013 GCF_025091365.1 Daktulosphaira vitifoliae
TATTGTGGGCGAACCGTGTGCGCCAATGATAAATGACACGATAGTTCAAAAAGCGACGTGAAAATGCAGTTTGAATTTTTATCAGAAGGTTTTAAATACGTGTAAAGTGTTTGCAGCGTCATATTTGTATTGGGCACCGACATTTAGTGCGCTTTGTAAACAATCGTTTGTATTTTTATAAACTCTATTTACATTTTGTTGAGTATTAGTGTTTTTTGGTTAACGCAAAACTCTGTTTATTTTAATAGCGTTACGTTTGCACTAGACTCGCCTCCTTCTATTATCCAACTGTATACTTCAAAAGGATCANCACTAGACTCGCCTCCTTCTATTATCCAACTGTATACTTCAAAAGGATCATGAACCACTTATTTTGAAAAACTTCGTAAGTCACACATTTTGACACGTCGAGTTTTAAAGTGTATTGTATTTTTTTTCTGGACAAACGCGATAAGTTTCAAACAAATTTTTAAATAACGTATTGCATAAACTACTTACTTAAGTTCAATGCGTCACCACAAGTTGGAATTGAGTAATTTTTTTTTTGTATTTACTTGGTATATTTCATTGAGTACTTGCATTCGGTCATCTCAGGGATTCGACTTGGGGATGGAGATATACATAAGAATAACTTTTCGCTTCCCTCTCCAAAACGAAAAAAATTGTACTTTCGCCACATAGATATTTTTGTCGTGGGAGATATGACACCTACCCCACCCCCTAATTACAGAAGAGGTTTCAACGCGGCGTGCTAATCGTAGTTTGAATATAGTTTTTTACTGGTTTCTACTAGTTTAATATAGCGGATTTACGTCGATTCTCTAACAACCCAGACAGCATTTCTTTTAAAATAATATCATACAAATAGTTTTATAGCATTATAATTTAAAAGTTGTTGCCTGGAAAGTGATTCGAGTCTCCTTATTAGTTCGCGAGCGCTCAACACATAAATTGCACTCTAAAAATCAAAGTGGGAAAAAAGATGTTGCTAACTTGCTAACTAACTTGAGTGATGATACAGTGTGGATAAACATAGTTTGTTAAGTTCGCGTTTTGATCATATTTTAGATTTTGGAACAGATCTAAAATATGATCAAAAGTCATACGTATCGTCGTTGTGTGATTTAGTTGAAAACGAGGGGCATTCGACTTGTCTGCGATGTTATTTACATTTGATACTAGAAATATAATACAATATTATTGTTGTCTTTTTTTCCAATTCGAAATAAGAGGAGTAGTTATTGCGCTTCGGTAGCTTTTGATGGTCGTCGTTAAAAATAACGACCGCACACTACTGCCGTGCCGTCTGAGATCAAACGGATATGATATTAACGAAGAAAAAATAAAAATAATAACGTTGAGTACGTATGTGCATTTGGCAAAAAGGGACACGACATACTGATCGAAACAACAGGGGGACATCAAAACATTTGTGATTAAACGTCGTAAACATCATCAGAGCCGCCGACCGATATTTTGTGTCGTTCGAGAGAGAATTTCCGAAAACAGTTATCGTTACGATGGAACTTTGGTCGTAACTTGGAGCGTCAAAAGGGGCGAAAACCGTGTGCATATGTGGACGTCCGTTTTTGTCACTACTCCGAAGACACGTTAAATAAAAGGGATTATTATCTGTAAGTTATGACGAAGAAAAGAGCTCGTGCACTTGCAGTTTAATTGGTTTTCGTGTATACACACCCACATACGGCATGGGGAAGATGCTTTCCCTTTCAAATGTTATTTACATTTAAGTAATAAGATCTACTTTTGTTGGAAACTGGTAAATTTGTTTTCTTAGCCGCAAGCTATGCGTGTATCGTAGTAATTATTATTGCTTTTCACCAAAGTGTTGAATAATGTATCAGAGCGCTCACTGTTTTGCGCCAAAACAAATTCGTGGGCGATCCTATAACTCCACACCTGAGATAATTGCTCACAATATAGAAGGCCTAACACGCACTTTTTACGCTCACCTAAATGGTTCTATGTAACCACGTGTTACAATCTATGACTATTCACGTAAAAATTATTACACTTGATCACCGGGTTTAATCTATTAATTTGTTTTTTCAACATACCAAAAATAAATCCCATCGATAGTTGCTGTGGTCTTAAAAAAGTTACTCTCCAGATATTTGCGTGATATTGAATGCAACATAAAAACGAGGAGATAACGAATTAAGTAATTTACCGAACGGTATTTCATTTGTCGAATCCAACGACTGTTCTCGGACGAGTGTCTATTAAAGTTCTATGCAAATATGTTTGGTTCCTTTCATTTTCATTTAAAGCTTCCGGGTGTTTAATGTCATGTCGGTCCACCGGTACCGTTTGCTTTAAATACAATACTATTTCAAGTTTTGGAGTTCGGGTAACGACGTTAAGGTCCGGTAAATGAAATGCGTTTTGGTAGAATGTCTTTCAGTGCCCTTTCTTACACGTACCGTCAACGGTAAACAGTAAGCCCGAGGGCAGACAGTTGGCGCAATAATCCGCTGAAAACTATCTCCACTCGTACAGACGCGCTATCAGAATGTAGCCCCTCGATAATAGTGTTCTCCACTCTTCCGCCGCCCTCCATTGTCTCCTATATGCGAATAGTTGCGTATATATATAAATGAGATCTCTTGTCACTACTATAACATTCCGGATCTCATAGTATCTGTGAGGTTTTATCGCCGCCGATGACGACGACCTGGAACGCTATTAAAACAAAACGCCGGTGAAATTCGCCCGTGGCGGCCATAGCCGTTCCACTAATATCTCGAATCGCTACAATAAAATCACACGTGTAACGCACATAAACACACGCGCTCTGTACGTCCCTGTGACGTTTATCGAGAGCTTTCGAGTTGCTGTGCACATGCATAATAGCCGCTGCAGTAAATATATTTTAAGCTTCTCGGTTCTAACGACTCTTATACTTCCCCTTGAATATTATAATCCTCCAAGAACGACCGTAGTCGGATTGTACTGCCGAATAACGTCACTCGTTCAGTAGACTCGACCTGAACAACTTTTCGGAACGTACAGGTTTACAGAAGAGTTGGGCAAATATTTTTCGATTCTACTTTATCGATTAATTATAACGCGTACGAACCTCGAGATAATATAGCATTTTTTAATCAACAGTATAATTATTTCAATATAATAAAGTAACAACCTTTTTCGCGCGACACAGTTCATTTGTCGAAATTTACACTTAATGTAATGCGCGCAAAAATCTTATAGACAATAGCGATTTACTAGTGTACCGATTTATTATTGAATGAATAGAACAGATCTTTAGTGCAACCGTAATTGTTTATAAATATATTATTATCGACTACTGAATGGTATTGTTGTAAATAGCAATTATTGTTATTAACTGGAAACGATAATTACAATTTTCCAACGTTTCTATATGTTCCGTACAGGTCTCAGTCAATAATTCGATAATCGATAACAAAGGCGTTTTCGACTAGAACTCTCCCCTGGCCGTTTAAATAAATTACAATGCACATCTACCTGCTATTTCTCGGGGCACACCGAGTGCAATGAATGTAAATACGGCGGTCGGCTTCTTTCGGATTATTGTTGTTGTTCCGATAGAACGAAATGTGTGGGCACTTTGCATAATTTTCGCATCTATATTGGCGGTTTACCCGAATCGAGAGAACCGAGACCATATTTCAGGCGCGACCCCGTCGTCTCCCACCAACTTACTACTAATGAGGTCATTGCAACTTGGGTGTGTTTAATGAATCACGGGTTTTGTAATTGGAAAACACCTATTGCAAGACGGCGATTCTAAGATCGCCGACGGAGACTGACCCCACGGTGGGGCTACAATAGAAGTATTCGGCACTAAATTGACTTATTCTGACCAGCCCACGTAAGTAATAACCACTAGCGAGTTATCATACAAAACGATATTTATTGTAATGCTGCGAGAATAACAGCTGTCGTTCCTTTACAAACGTTAAAGTTGTGATGCAAAACCAAAACCGTGTGAGTTTCCGAGTACGGCCAATGTTTTTATTATTTTGGCATAATTTAGAGGTCGACCGAAGCTCTTCATATTTGACCCACGTGAAGTTACGCAACGCAAAAACGAGTTTCTAACTAACAAATTTTAGTCGTATTAACTTAACAACGACTTGACAAATAAAAAATCGCCAACTTAAATCGTTAGTAACAAGCAAGTTTTGGAGCACTTTACCTCGCAAAAAAACATTGATTGGATTTCACTTAAAGTTCGAAAAGGTTACTTTTCAAAAGTAATGAAAAAATTAATACTAAATTTATTTTTCAATACTATTGAATCTCTAAGAAAACAACACACCAATTTATCGATGCAGTAAATTTAAAAAAAAAAAAATTTGTATTTCAGCATGAAATTTCTTGCAAACGCTTAGATATCGTGTAATATTACACTAGTCGTGCATGCCATTTGTATGTTAACTTGTATATTACGTTTCTCCATGTTTGTATACATCGTAAAAACGTTGTAAGATGTATGCCGTTTGTGTGATACGTTGTCAGTCATGTCGCTGTATAAGATAAAGTCGCGTTAGACGTCTCAAATATTAATTAACTGCACACAATCCATTTAAACGCAAAGACCGCTGCAATCTTACACGCAACGTATAAGTACTCTATTGTCTGGGGATCGTAAAATAACAGTTTTACGATTATTAACAACTTCCATTCAAACGAATAATATTAATATTAATAAATGGCAGACATTTATTGGGTCAGCCGACAACGAGCGGCGGCATCAAGAAACGGCGGAACTCGTGAAAAGGGATAGCGGCTGCGATAAGGCATTTTTTATTTTATTATTAGTGACCTTTAAGTTTTACTGCCCGCATATAAACGGTCGGATACTAAAATGAAAACGACCGTTTTATATTCGCAGGCCTTTTGTCGCGTTCGGTTGCCGTGGCGTCGAAATGTGTGCGACGCAGCGCACCAGTAGCTGACCATCACGTTTCACGTTGTAAGTGCTTGTTATTATTGTTATTACTGTTATCGTCATCATTATCGGTTATTACTCTCGAGGAGATTTAATGCGAGCGCGCCGTTTAATCAACCGGGCGGTAGTAAAACGGCCGATTGTAAAATTTAACAAAAAAAAAACGAAATTAGATCACCCCTAAGTCGTCAACGGCCTATAAGGGTTGATGGTTCCAGTGTTTATTGTGTTATTCGACTGTAGCAGACTTAATCCTGACCGGCATTGCGTGACCGTGTAAAATTAATCCTAATAAAAAGCTGAAATAAAACAATTGTATTTTTTTTTATGATGTGTGCTACCACTTGTTACGATAGTCGAGTGCACTTAGTCGAGTTACTCTAATTTAAAACTGCTTGCCGACAACAAAAGAGCCGAGAAACGTTTACGCAATGTCCGTGTTAAAAAACACATTACTATCATTGGCGCGTTATTAAATTAGGTAAAAAGTGCGGGCGATACAACGGCAACAATCTTTTTACTGGTATAAAAAACAAACAAACGAGTGATTCCTAAGTAGTTGCTATTTTTTTAGTACACGAATGGGAACAATAGCGGCTAAACGCGTACGGGTGTGACGTTGAATAAGTTTCTACGTAATTTGCTTATACCTGGCAAAGCTTTTCTTTAACGCTTCTGTTAAAAGATTATAACATGTTCTCGATTTGGGTCAAGGAAACAGTGTTCGCTCGGAGAATTCAATGCAAAGATTAAAATTTTACAATCGTTTACAATTTATATTACTATCAATACTTGATCTGCACGACGCAAAATGTTTTTTTCCCAAGAAAATTAATTCCTACGAATAATGTATCGGTAAAAGTTTTATTTGTACATGTTTTCTGTCTGTTTGGTTTATTTTTCGTACAATTTGGCTGGTCAATCTAATCCCTGTTTTGTGATGCTCTCGTGTTTGCGATTAATGAACTGAGAGTGTCACTAGACCGGTGTGTACATGACACACAATAGCTTAATGTGCATAAGCCCATTATAGCGAATTTAACGATAGGTCTATTCCGAATGACAATTAATGAGCAACAGTTTTACGATCATCCGAAGTTGCGTCGTTATTCGCAAGTTGAAGTGGCAGCTTATACGTGGCCTGTCCACCGGATACGGTTTGAGATGCTGCGTTAGTAGCACATTTTATGACTAGATCCAAAGTTATTACTGAAGAGTACCTTGTAATTGCTACGAGTGCTTTTGTGCCGCTTATCGTAAAGTCTGCTGCAGATCTCCTTAGATGTTATTACCTATTGTAATTTAATTAGATTTGACTACACCAGAACCGTCGTTATTGAAACGTTAAGTTCGGCGTGTTCTCGTTTTAATCAAATATTATGAACTGGCTCTTAAAACTTGTGGACCAGTGTAGGAAAAAGTTAATTTATTGAGTGGGTACCGTCGTTATTTTGATATTGAATAGGTTCCCGAGTAACGAATCGTGTTTTGAGAACGTATTGTAATTAATTAAAGGACTATAAACGCGACAGTCCCGTTAGGAGTTACTTCTTTTGATTCAAGGAAAATGAAAAGTCGCCTTAAAAAGCCTTAAAAGTAAAACTTTTAGAGTAAATTTCATTACGCCATTTAACTGGAAGTGCTTCAGACATGGGTCAAATTCAATGACATATAATATACCCACGGGGAAAATCGCATTACCAGCAACAAGAGACAATGCGGTGACTGCAAGTTTCATAATACTTCCACTGAAGCGACATGTCCGTCATACTAGTGGCCTTTGGCATGTTTAGTTTCCATCAGAGAAAAATGAACTCGACGGCCGCACTCGAAAAGCTTTTAGACGAACTCTTGTTTTTTAAGTCACCACGCTGTGCAGAACTCATAATTAGTGCAGTGGACGGTCGTCATTTGTGTCAACAGAAAAGAAAGGTAATGCGTTAGAATTGAAATGTAAAAAACCTTTTTAAATGTACTTTCCACTACCCTATCATTCAACCGAGAATAACTTTAATTCTACGCTATACGCTCTTTTATCGGCCGCAGGGCCTTTGATGGTCTTTTTTTCAAACTAAAAATCATCCGGCAAACAAATTTTATAATTAGCGTTAATAGCCCCCAAGCGTAATTTACGTATAGCTATGGTTAAAAAACGGAGACTAGTTCTCGTCAAAACAAAAGTTCTGTTAGACGCATTCTCTTTTAAGCGGTATACACAAATACTAGTCGGGAGAGGATCAAAAAGCTATCGTCATCAAAGTAGAAGAGGATTAATTCCGACTATAGCAATGCAAGTGATAAAAAAAATAACCAAATGGATTGTTGTGAAAAAAAATGCGTAAGGACATCTTTTGACGTTTGTTAAGTAAAAAAAATTGAATTTGTGCAACCATTGAAATTTATTTTTTTAAATACGATTGTGTATTGAAAAAAATCAAAGAGAAATAATCACCTCTAAGGGGTTTTTAATGATAGTTACACTATTGTCATATAAATTAAATAGTATAAAAAAAATCAAATCAAATTATATTTTGAAGCTCATACTTATCAACTGGTGTGCCATTATATAATGCAATATTTAGCATGTTCAGTAAGTAAGGAAACGGTTTCTATTTTTCTCGTTGTTTGTAACAATTTACCTGTTTCCTTACTTATTAAACCATCTATTTAAAATTTCAAATAAACTCATAGGAATATTAATTAAAACTAATTCCCTTTACTTATTTATTCAGTTGTCCCACATTTTATCAAGCTATACATTTTTTCTTGCTAACGATTTTGAAAGAATAATTAAACTGCTGGTTTGATTGAATTTCAAGTAGTACTGGAATAGTTTTGTTCAAATTGATTATGAAATGTAAAATCCATTCTCTGTGTTTTCAGATCAGTTTCTGCGATGTTTTATTATGTTCAATCACAGCACGATCCAAATGATTATATTCATCAATACACTTCAGTGAAATAAGGTGTTATATGCGTCTCTGGTACTAGTTCCATGATAGGTGTTGATCTTTCAAATATATTATTAACCTCCAAACTCAGATGAAGTAAAATGACAAAGAGCATATACACTACCCGTGGAGTTTTGTGTTGAATACAACAATAATATCATATAACACTGTTAATTTGAATGCGATTTCGGTTTATTTCTTGAGGATAGTAACAGAAAAATTTTTTTTTTTCACATTCACTGTTAGCTTAAGTCACATCAACGACAAACAAAAGAACTCCATACATATAAATTGTATTTGTACATTTGTTATTATTAGTTCGTTCTTGAATAGATTAGGTCTGTGACTTATTATTACGGTTAGGTGATCGCAACTCATTACAACAGTATACTATTCCTAAAAATAGTAATGATAGAGCCTATTCGAGTCGTTAAACTTTTACGATCCAGTTGTCTGCGGTAATAATTATTATTTTTGGAGTGATTGTAATGGTTGACACAAGAAAATTGATTCTGCCTTGTTCGTCCCTCCGGGCAAATGGAAGCAGTTTGCTCTTGTAATTTACTGGAAGTCACTGTTTTTTTCAACAGTATATTTTAGATGTAATTAAAATAATTTCTTATAAAGCAACAGGTCGACGAATAAAATTAACCGTATTCTTTCAATGTCATTGTAGTTGAGACACCCTCACGATTAATTCACTACTTCTATTAAATACAATGAAAAATTAATTAACTTAGTAATTAAGATACATAAATTTAATAAATATATAAATTCTAACAGTGAATATAATCTCAATGTTCATTATATTTACCGAATATCGAATTATAACTAAGTTATTTGTTATTTTAAATTATTAAATATTTAATTTAAAAAAAATCAGTTCAAGTTAATAAAAAAAAAATTTAGTTTTAAAAACGCATATTATCGTATTTGTTATCTTTTATTATTAGTTGCTTGAAATTAAAATTTCTATAATTTATTCTGAGTTGCATAAATAATTAATACTCGTTCAACTGAATTATCTATAGTATATTTACCTCGTGACATTAACATTGCTACATGGTTACTTTTACTATTAAAATAATATTTATGCTGATTATAATCTCGATAATTAACTGCAAAAATATTGGTGTGGTATGTTGTGTAAAACAACGATGTGTATCCTCGATTTTTTAGTCTTTGACATATTAATTATGTTCTTCCATGTAATGCGCATAAAATTTTATGTCTCTTAATGTTTCAAGTAAACGAGTAACCTTATAACTTAGTAAATAAAACTGTATATTTTTTAAAAGAACTAAATTAAATGTTGAATAAAGATTATCTTTAGGTGTTTAAAACTTAAAGTTAAATCCATTTTTTTTGCTGATTTGTACGAGGGCTGTTAATATAAATTCAAGTTGAATAAAATTAAAACTCAACTATTCATTTTAATTGGAAGGTGTATTTTTATTTGACGTTATTTTTACTGAAATCAGTATAAATTTTTCTAAAAAAAAAAAAAAAAAAATGTGTCCATTTCAATGTATTTTCTCAAATTGTTTCATTAATCGTAAAATATATTGGGTCGGAAAGTATCAAGCTGCACGTTTCTCAAACTTAAAATATAGACTTCATGGTGGCGACTCCGGCTTTTTGTACTCAAAATAGCTTCTGCCGAATGATTAACTTGGGTGGAGAACATAAATTAAAAAAAGACCACAGGGTTCGAGGGGGTTGACGTGATTTTTGTGGTTCGGAATAATTGGCCCGAAGTGCTCCACAGACCGCGATCGGAACATAAATCCATGCACGTCTGCCATCTCCTAATCAACGGCAACCCGAGTTACCGTTACCGGGGTGGGAGTGATTTACCGGCCGTGGTGGCAGCAGATCGGAAAGGGGAATATAATACGTTTTGTTCAGACGTAATTAGCAACAATACGTTGCGGGCGGACACGGTGGTAGCAGCTGGTGATTTACGGTCGTCTGTTCCACGTTTCCTTAGCTTCTGTTACCGTCGACCGGCAGCAACTTTTCGGCGAGACCCCATGACGGAATCTCTCTCTCTCCTATGTATCAGAGGTCACAATCATCCAGTTTCCCAAACACCGACGAGATATATTTGTCTGTAGTCCGAAAAACCAGATCACCCCTTTAGAACGCAATGAAAACAACGGAAATAGCTGCCCGTGTCCCGTTTAATTGTCGTTCTCGGATAATTACAATCGTTCCCTACACCACAATGTCGAAGCGCGTCTGCAACTATATTCTTGGGATTTTTCCAGGGAAAAGAAAAATTTCCATCGCGTGTAGCAACTGGTTATTGAAAAAAATATTTCACTACCGGAGATAAGAGAATGAAATAAAGTATTTCCATAATCCCGTCGTTTCTATCAAGTCAAATCATGTGTGATAACCTCTTATTAGTCGTTTTTTTTCGGTAATGTGTTTTTTGACGATAACAATTTACGTCATTGTTACCTCTATTGAATGTCGTTTCGGAACTTAAATACGCATATTAATCCTTTCAGTAAGTTATACATATTATTATTTTATCCTATAGAAAATGTACTCCTGAAATAAGCATTGAATATGAGGGGGATATGGTATTGATAAGAATGAATACGCGTATAGAATATGTCTTGTAATAGCTTCGTTTTTACATAAACACTTTATGAGCTTCAAATAAAGATATATTATTAAGATAATCTTGTACTTANACACTTTATGAGCTTCAAATAAAGATATATTATTAAGATAATCTTATACTTAAGTAAAATTATTACTCTAAGCCTCAATATTAAAGAACCTTTGGCATTGATAATATACACATTTATGTGAAATGAAAAATCAAATATTATACTTTTTTTTTTATAGAAATATGCTCCACAATACCATTGTGTTTTTCATGATTAGGTTGACATTATCGTCAACATGTACACTTTCTGTGGACAACATTGTTTTTTTCTGGGTTTTATAACGCAAACAAATAAAATAAAAATTTACACTAAAATATAATACTAATATCTAGAAAATACTTTATTTTAACTATCTACTATTGATTGCGAATTCAACGAGTATAAATAATCACTTGAAATCTATAGGCACTCTGTACTATAGAAAATTAATTTAAACTTTAGTTTGAAATGATGGTATGAATGAACACAAGTGAATTGAACCAAAAGCTTATACAGAAAAGTTTTATAGAAATATTTTCGAATAACATTTGGAATTCGATTTTAATACACTTTTAAAACACACTATTGTTGTATTGTTATGCGCTCCATAAAGTTTAAGAGTGCCCGGAAGACTGTAGACGGAAAATATTTTATATTGTCGTGTAAAAAATAGTGAAAAAAAGTTGAATATATTATTGAAAACAGCCGGACAAGACTTACCCTCGTAAATAACTCACTCGAGCTATTCGGGCAAAACACGGTTTATTCGTTGTATATTCTTTTTATTTCGTTTTTTTCATCGAATAATAATTTGGAGCGGACCTCCGGGGCCGACTGAAGGGAAACCATGGATTTATTGTCGGGCGATAATTCACTTGTACACACAACAACTGCACCGCGAGGATGCAAAACGGTCGGAAATGCACACACGGGGTCACTTTACCACCGGACTCGGAGAGAGCGAGATGAATTATTATTGTACAGAGACGTATGCGAGTGTAGTCAAACACCCGGCGGACCCTTGGGCGCATTAAATCGCAACAAATATAAGTAAAGTCCTACTGTCCGAGAGTCAGTAAATCATCTCGAGCCTAAATACGCTGTAGATATGGAAATAATGGGCTCGAGCCGTCTTCTGATTTACGACTGTTCGGCCGACAAGTCGCCACGCCGCTTACAACTCCTGTTGTTGTAAAAAATAATATTGTCGCTATTTACAAGTCCCTATGAACGTGGAGGGCTGTGAAGGTCACGACCATGTGCAAATTTCCGTCGATTTGTGACGGACCTATGCTAAACAATGGTTTATTTGTAAGTTGCAATTTAGCAAACGTCAAATTTCGACGTTTAATGTTCTATGTTTAACACTGTTCGTTGGTTTTAAATGAAAATAAATTTGATATTTATTATGATATTTCTGAAAGGGCCCCCTATAAGAGGGGCTTGTCATTGAACACTGCGAATCTGAAACCACTGTGACCTTTGCGGGTTTTGTGTCATCGAATATTTTTATACTAAATCGATGTGCAATTTGTAAAAATGAAATTTCAACGGTACGTCATATTTCGTTTGAGTATTTGAAAAAACAACTTGCCACAAAGTCCCTACCGCGATGCTGCTGTTTGGAAAATTTTAAAATAGCTTTTGATGAGTTATTAGTTACGTTATTGTGGACTCGGTATTCTTTAAAGGCGTATCTTACACCAGTCAGGGATTACACTTTATAGTTCTAAAGACTGCAGTGGTGTAACTGCAACACACAAAGCATCTATAGGTATTGGTGAACCAATGACTCGCGCGCAACAAAAACGATGAAATTTTAATCCGCAGACAAAATATGGTCCTATAGTCGTTATAAGGATTATTTTAATGGATATGGAAGTTTCAAGAATGCGATTCAGTGGTATGGCGACGGATAGTTTGTTTAATAATATCTATACAACAATATACATGTATTTATTTCAGTGGATGAATAGGACTATTGGATTTAACGACCGCGTTAAAATCTGGCTCCGTTACGACAAGTCGTTACCGTAAAAACAAATATAAAGTATTCCAAAAACTGTTTAATCGAATTTTTCTTAAAACAACGGACACATTCTGCGTTACAACGGTGACTTTACAGTGGCGACCCAGGTGTGATGAGTGCACACATACAAATCCCGTTTTAATATGCAACAATACTCTAATACCCTGAAAAGTTTTTAACATAACGACGGACAGAAAAAACACAAGCTAAAAGTAATCTTGGGCATAATAATTTTCCTAAACGAGCAATTAATGCCGCACCCCGAACACAATAGTTTGTTTTTATGGTTTGCTAATTTTTTTCTGGCGGGGTGCGAGATCCTTTTATGGCTGCCCGATGCAAAACGCGTCTTGGAATTTTTCCGTTTTCTTGTGTTCGCTATAGACATATAATTTGGTTAAAATATATTATGCGCTCATTATTTCTATAAAAATGTTTACCTTGAGTACATACTTTGATTTTAAGATTGTTAAACTTTTTTTATTATTTTTTAATCATTTATATATAATTATTTTAATAATCAATAATTATTTTAATAATCATCAACTAATCAGTTGATGATTATTATTTTATATTTTTGAAATGTTTTGCGTTATCAAGATAAAAAACACTAGGCTACATGTATAAATTTAAAAATAAACTGTAAAATACTTGTTCTTTGCCACTACAGAACAGCGGAAAGATTTATGTTTAGTTAAAAAGGTGCTAATAATTAGCTGTTCTGACTTACAGTAAAAAAGAAATTGTTATTAATATATCACAAACGAAACACAAAACACATTCCCTTCGAAGGCTTAACTGTACGTTATTAACAGTTTATTTATTTATTTATATACGAGTAAAAATATCGGTTCATTAAGTTTTTGAAAAACACGTTGTAACAACTAAAAAAAGTGTTCTTTTTAAATAAACAATCGTTAACATATTTAGATGGTAATTATATTCTGTATCGAATGTTTCTAAAGCTATTAACTGCACTGAACCGTCAAGTTTGATAAACTCTGAAGCATAAATTATTTCACTTGTAATGATATTCTACACATGATAATATATTATGTGTATGTTTACTTATTAATCGTATATACGTAAGTAATAATTTGTGATCGTACACAATAGGAACAAGGGTGCAATAAAATAACGTCATGTGTATTGTAACTACACAATATTGTACGCAGCAGTGATTTGTTTTTATACTTCCTGTGTTAGTTACAAGACGCACATAATAAACCGAATTTCATTATAACACGAGTCCGTATGGCCATTGTCGCCCAGTATCCGTGTTAAAATATTAGTCCAAATTTATGTAGTGTTACACGTCTTTTGCGGGTCTCATATTTTGTGTTGTGTGGTTGATTATAAGATCCCCAACGTCAATTGATAGTCATTTACTTGATACGCGTATTGTGACGGGATCCAATAAAACGTATACAAACATTTTGAAATAAAATAACCATTTTTTTAACATTATACTATTTTGTTAGTCGTAAACCTGTTAGAAAAATGAAAAATAATCCCCATAGTAATAGAACTCGTGTACTACACCTGTATAATCTTAATACCCGACTGCCGATGGCCGTACATTAAGTGTGTTTACACAAGTAGTATAATGTACGTTGTTTATTGTACCTCACGTTTTTTGGGGTCTTTTCCCAGCCCTCGGACTAACCGTATACGCCAGTTATAATATAGTGACTGTGTACACAAACGACTCGCACCTTATCCGCGTCCCCATCTGCGCCGTATTTATTAAAATATAATTTACGATTGCTTGAATTAGGTTACCTAATGGCGCATAAAGGTAAATGACAACGATTCATCCTTACAACGCTTCCGTGGTACACTGAAAGGTCAAAACACATCAGTTGCGTCATTCGTCTGCCATGGAAATCAAACTAAAACTAGGAAAAACAGACGCGGTTCATTTCTATCGCAAAAACAATTTTTCAAAAAGATTTAAAACCGAGATAGTGAAAACGAAAGAGATTTAGGTCAACTACGACTCAAGACGATTGACTCTGAAACACATATATCTTTCAATTAGGGATTTTAACAATTTAAGGATTTGTGTCGGCCAAAGAGATTATATCGAATTACCAAACACATCACAATCTGCGATTGTCATCTACAGTAAAACGGAATCCCGAATAGAGCAATAAATCATAACTAGCAGACGGGTTAACGTCGATTCGTGCGTATAGATATAGTCAGTGCGTGTGTGTGATTGTGTATGTTTTTTGTGAACGCTGTCAGTTACTACAATTTAACCGCTGTACAGCAAGATCGTCTCCAGTTTCTCGTCCGGATCGGGTATCACACAACCCTGCAATGGGTCATTGTTTGCCATATTATCACACTAAAAGGTTACTGTACCGAAATATCGTTCAATCCCTGGCACTCTGTGTGTCACGCCTCCAGTCCGTATTCAACCGGTTTTTTGAACAATAAACAGTGCATAGAACGCTTTGCGCACAGGGACGGTTCACAAAAGATCTAGGCGTTGTTATTATTTTTAGTTTATTTGATCACCCGTCTCGGCGAAGAAAAGAAGAAATAATAATTGTAATAAAACGTGTACAGAAATGCTCTGTCGCGTCTGGGTACTTAAGTGTGTGTCATGCTCGCTTTTTTTGTTTGGTTATTTTTTTTCTAGGGATGTAAAGCGATTCGGTTGGAGGACCAAACCTAAAAGTCGCATGTCCGCTGTACTGTCGGTCAGGACCACTTGAAAACATCACTTGTCTTCTCTTTAGATTCTAATTGCATTGTTCACGATTCCTAGAGGCATTTTACTGTATTGACGTATTCGTACGATTTATATGCGCTCCCTATAGCCCGAGGAAACAATTAGTGAAAGACTTTTTGAAACTGCTCTTGTCTCGGATTATCGGAGTGTCTCCTCACTTGCAATATGCACTTAACGAAGATGTTTGTTGTTCAATACACCGCTATTCATATAACGAGAGTCTTCGCAATGTTTCCGCAGGGCACCACAATTTTCGGTACACTCTGNTATAGCCCGAGGAAACAATTAGTGAAAGACTTTTTGAAACTGCTCTTGTCTCGGATTATCGGAGTGTCTCCTCACTTGCAATATGCACTTAACGAAGATGTTTGTTGTTCAATACACCGCTATTCATATAACGAGAGTCTTCTCAATGTTTCCGCAGGGCACCACAATTTTCGGTACACTCTGAAAAGCTTACGGAAAGTTCAATCAAATTAAACTATTATTACATAAAAAAATCTCTTTCTCTTTGAAAAAAGTTGGTTTTTTCAAATCACGTGCATTGCTCACATTTAAATTGCATTCGATTCACAAAGATTTTTTTGACTGATTAACGTATGTTTCCCATGGTTCTAAGTGCCTAACCAATTAATCATACTTTGCGATCTGTTTTGGACAATTTAGATTTTTTTGTTACAACATTTACGCTTTTTAATATTGTTTTATAATTCAATATTATCGTTTGTTTGAAATTCAATTTTTCCGGTGATATCATCCCCTTTTAGTCTTCAACCGAACACACCATGCTGAGCTCATAGTGTAGTACATTTAGTGAATCCCCGTGGCACGTTCTTCTCTATTGAAGATTTGCATATTTTCGGTGTCGTTAGCAAGACCGCCGAGCCGTACTAAAGGCAACGAATAACCCTAAATCAGTATCAATGTCGTTGGACGCCGCCTGTGCATGTGTGTGCGCTCACAATAAACGACTGAGCCAAATGCACGCGCGTATTTCTTTATCAAAAAAACATACTCGCACACATAAACATGCTCCCCAAAGTCTTGGGCGTGTAACCCTTTTAAACGCGGCGTAAGGATCCCGATTACCGTTGGCTCGGAAACGGTTCGCTGTCGCATAAAAGGACCTCGGTAACAAGCCTCCTTTTGTCGCCGTCTACTGGCGACAGAGAAGAGATGTTCTCCCGTGTGAAAACTTCCCCTCATATGGTCTTTACCATTGAGTGCAATCGCATTGTCCCTCAGCGGCTTCCATTTACTCGTGCATAGTGAAAACACGCGGAAGACACTTATTATTATGTTATATTGTCCTTATTATACTAAGTCACTAAAGCCTTAACGTATCCCTATAGAATACTTGAAAAATAAAGGAATAAAACAACTAATATGTTTACGCGAAACGATTTCTGAATCTATTAGAATTTCTATGTATTCCGACTAGCTTATTATGAAACCAGTAGACACGTCTTTTTACAAGTAATAAATAATAAAAGCTATTGTTTTTTTTCTTACATTAAATAGTACTAAATTATATTTTACCACGGAAATAATCCAAACATTCAATTAATATAAAATATATTATAATAAGAAAATCGTTACTGTACATAGACATCGGCATTATTTGACTTGCAGTCTGTCTGTACGTTTCTGTGAGTTCTATGTCCCGGAATACCTCTTGCAGTTTGACGGTAAAGTACAAGCCACCAGTGGTTGTGATGTTTACACGAGTTAATGGACTGAAAATAATAAAAATCCGGGTCCTCTTTCATGTGTGTATTGACTGCATTGTATGGTTTTTATTGGGAGATAGAATATGTTAATGATCATAAAATATGTCAAGAGACGTCTGTATGCGTGCATGTATATATTATATCAAAAAGTCTGTGCAGAACAATCGTAAAACTTCCATTGATAGTGTAAAATGAACGCGGTCGGTATATTTTCGATATTGTGGACAAAACAAAACAATAAGATTGGTCGTTGGATATTGCAATCGTATAAAGGGCACAGTAAAAAACTAACAATGGATGAGTTACAGGAGCGCGCAAAATTAACAGGCTATATAATATTAACTTTACAGCTGACAATTCGATTAATTCGCCGTGGACAATAGGCAATAGGTATTGTGAGTGTTTTACGGATTTTATGATGGTAAAAAAAAAAAAAGACATAAAACTAGAGGATTTTACGAGCTAATCGTCAAAAAGTCTATTTTTTGGACAGACACGCCAAAAACGTCTTCATCCCTCGGACGTACACACATACATTTTTTGTAGTAAAATATACGCAATAAAAATGCCACCGATGATACGTGTACATTATTTTTATCCCTACGCAGGCGGTCGTAAAACGCTGATTTGTTTTTCACCCCGTGCGGTTTAGCATATAATGAAATTTTTCATCACTCCGCCGCTTTTTATTATGCGAAAATGAGCGCACAACGAGACGCAAAGTACGAGATCTGTGTGATTGACGACAGGCCGATATTATTATCATCGTATCGGTGGCACAGCACAACGACTACTCCGGTGAGGTTTGATGAAATATCGTATTGGGGTTTGATAAGACTAATAATTTCAGTATCCGTTTTGGTGCACATAAACGAGCTCATATATTTTTACAGGCATTACGAAAAAATGCATTTATGTTCAATAATAAATGAATAAAGTAGAGAAATATTTAACCGCACAGCTGCGCGGTCGAACTTTAAATATTAAACTGCATCCATTCTTCTTACAATAATCATGTTAAACGGTATGAGACCGACCCGAAAATTATTTATGGTATTTCATTTAAATTTTAAATCAACACGTGAAAGCCATTATCAGGTTAATAAAATGTTACGTTTCTGTAAAATAAGAACAACTAAACGGTTGCCTTATTGAATACTAAATTTTTATAATTTATGTATGTGTAAAACATTTTTCTTATGGCTAAGATTTACATTCGTTAATTTTATGATCATCTACTAAGTAAAGTGGAATAATTTCACACAATCATGTGATCCATTTAGTATATTAATGTCGAATGTACTTAATCCGATGTTGTATTAAAAAAAAAATAAACGTGTATTTTTACATCTCATTAAATATGCCATAATCCAATAATTGAAAAACAGCAAAATCATGCTGAACGTATTAGTGATTCAAATTTATTTTAAAATTGTTTAATAGTCAACTTTGTTTAAAATTAGAGCGATAACATAATGGGGTCAAACTAGTGTTGAATTATACACCACAATTCAAATCGAAAACAAGTTAATGTGTTAAATAAATTACTTCATTTGCAATTATAAATTTATCATTTTCTATCTGTTTGATAGTAAAATACAACGTAAATATCTTACAATTATTTCACATCAAAATTATGTAACTAAAACAGTAAAAATATTACATTTTTCAACAAATCCTAAGTTATAACTGCAATATTAAACTTCGTTTTTATTTATTTAATTTCACAAATAATTTTTTAGTGATTGTGTAAAAATGGCTTAAAGTGCTTTAGTGAGGACTGTTTATTAACATAAGAAGAGTTGACATTACAAACAACCACCCGGTTGTTTATTACTATTAAGGAATGACACCTTTACTTGATAATTTTACAGCACTGCAGATATACACCCTATGAACACATGTGTCATACTATTACTATCGGTTGCACGTGGCCTCAAACTTTTTTGTTGTTATTTCATTTTACGACTGTTTCAGATGGTTTTAATTTTTATTTAGACCCTTTGGTTAAATGAGTTTGATGGCTCCTAATACCAATAGCGATGACAGGTTTTTTAACATTTCTATACGTTTTATAATTTTTTTTCTTTGTACTTTTGTACTGAGAACAAAAAAATATTCTCAAAGTATTTCCTTCTGATAATATTCTAATCTCAAGTTTTGAAGTGCCCTCGTGAAATTTAATTATTCGACACAAAAGTTATTTTGTGTGAACACAAAATTATTATACTGATGCGTTTCATTATTGTAGAACCCGTATGGTTAAAAAAATGCAACTGTAGTGCATTATAAAAACAAGAATACTTGGTATTACAATATTATTAACATTTTGTGATATGTACACGTGTTAAAAAATGAATTAAGTAGTGAAAATAAAATTCAATGTCAAACAAATATTCAAATCGTTTATACATTTAAAATTAACATTTTTATTTTACATAATTTTTTTAGAAGTCTTAATATTATTAAGCAATTTAACATTACAACACACCAAAACCACGACAAAAAAATATATAAACTTATTTTTTCTCTTTTAAAATAGAACAGGATTACCATAAAATTTAAGATTTATGACTTTTTCTTATATAGTGACACATGTTTATTATAAGGGGTTAACTGTTAACATTATACTTTTACTCATACTAAACACTCAACTAAATATTAAAAACAATTTTTTTCCGTGTGTAAATAAATTACTGTCGACTTAAGGAAAAATATATATTGATAGAGGCGTCAACAATATAGTTTTTCAGTACTACAACAAAAAATGATCAAGGACACAAAACAAAAACATTCATATAGTAACACATAACTTAGTAAATCAAATAATGATTAAACTAGTAGTTTAATCATTATGTGTAATATTTTTTTGTTTTAATTTGTTGCCAATTTAATTATTATTCTAATTGTATATATTCAATTAAGTTATTCGAAACTGATAATCGTGGCATTGAAATTTTACTAGTTGGTTTTTATAGAGCAAAACTTTGAGTTAATTGTTTTTATTTCATATAATTAACTTATAGTTATATTTTTAGTTATTTATAGTTCAATTAAAAATAATAAAACTTGAATTTTTTCACATAGTAAAAATATGTAAATAAAAGTCTATTTTAGTAAAAAAAAAATGTAATATGGTAAATTTTAAATTAAAAAATTAACTCACAAAGGCAGATTATTTATTTTGATTAATTTTATTTAATTACAAAACACTTGGCTTCTAAACAATCATTATTTTTTTAATGTCTGTGAATATGTTTATAATAATTATGATTTTAATGAGATATAAAACAGATTCAGTAAATTCATAGGTTTATTTAAATTGAATTGTTAATTGTATGAATAATTATTACTAAAATTATTTTTTTCCAGTTAAAAATATTTATAAGATATTATAAGAATCTTCAAATGATNAAATATTTATAAGATATTATAAGAATCTTTAAATGACCAGACTATTTCTATATTATTTAGTGTCTCAAGGCGTTTAACGTATGCAATTTCGGTCCATGAATGCGTTGGAGTACAACTCAGGTAATATTTGACCATTGTCCACTCTACGAGTAGGTTGTTATAAAAACAGTTAGATTATCCTTTTACGTTTTTCTATTTTTATAATATATTATTTTGTTAAAATTTACTACAATCAAAAATGTCGGTTATCGTCGAGGGAATAATTTTTACGGTTAAAATTGAGGAGATGAATTGTGGTGGCAGTATACTAAACAAAATAGGATCGGAAACATATATTAAATTTTCCCTCAGTTTAATGTATTATATGTGTAAGAGATTACTGTAAGAGAGAACTAGATAGGAGGAGCAGTAGATACAAAGGGGTATATACGATAATTCAGTAGACGTTTGGGAATTGATCAACTGAACTAGCGCCGACAACTACAATGTATTTGTGTGTTGACAGTTCACCACACTGCTGTTGGTCAGTTTTCTAATTAACCGGATTTGCACGAATGCCTTTGATTTACTTCTGATTTGCACAAAGTCGTATTACAGGGAATAGAAACTCCATCAAATTTGATAAATTACAGTGATGATAATCGAGTATAAATAAACGTAGTGAGACACTACTTCAAAAAGCACTGCACGATGAAATATTGTTAATCGAAAACGCATAACGTCGTGTTAAAATCAAAATGTCAATTAAGAATAATTTGTTAATTTATTTGAAATTGAATGTAATTTTTTTGTTTAATAAACATTATAAATATGCAACTATGTCACCTAGTTTATTTCGATCAGATAATAAATATTTTTATAAAGGATGAATATTTTTAAATAGTTGATGAAAAAAATCACACATTTGAAATAATGGTTATTTTCATATTTTTATTCTTATTCATTACTTAAACGAATAAATGAATAACAAATTTAATTACTTAATGTTTGCTCAGTTTTATGGACAACGACTATTCCCTTTTCTCGTGTAGACATCATATACTCAGCGTTGGATGCAAAATTTAATGAATACATCAACTGTTTAATCAAACGTTTCCTACCAACCAAACCTCGGTGGACATAAGGCAGGCAATAATTTTCAGCACAGTTCACCTTTATTCACTGACATGTAGGCTTTCTCGGTAGAAATTATTGAACGAAAAGGATGAGTTAAATGGCTGTGGTCAACCCGTTTCCTCCCTCGAGACTTTGACCTTCTGTTTTCTAATTTAACACTTTTGATTTAGAGACTAGGTCAAAATCTTTAGCCAGATTTAAAATATTAGAAAAAATATTGTTTGAAAAAGCAATGCTTTTTTAAATGAACAACAATTTTTCTGTAAAATAAAAATTACCATAGAAATATCAATGATAATTTTTTGTTACATATTATCAAACGATACAACTCTGGAAAAACTACGTTGAACAAAAAATAAAAAAAAAAATCCTAGTGACAAGATTAATCCTCATAAATCTATCTAGCTTCCCTATTGGTTTGATTTATATTTTTTCATTAGACGCAGGTAAAATTGGTTAAAACGTAACAAAAGAAATAAAGCATTGTGTGTGTTCAATTGACACACGTACAAATTCCAACTTCAAAATGAGAAACCGCTGGTACACAACAGCAAGTGAAGGGTGGTAGGGTTATACTACTATTGTGAAAATACTGTTGTAGAACATTTATAGGACTGTGAGGGCGAAAGTAGATTTTTATTCCCTGTACACTGTCATTGAGAACAATTGTCGGTTAGACTGTTTAAAGCTTCCCTCGGCGATGACATTTGAATATTCACATTTTGCTCATGTACGTGCCCGACTGTTTAATTGAAAAGTTTCTTCGGTGGCAGAATATTATTATTTCTGTTCTACCGTCGTCCATTAGCAATGACGATTAAGTGTTGAGGCACATCGGATATATTATCTTCAGTAATGTTTTTACCCAGAACCTTATTTTGTACTGTCAAAGTTTTCCTGACAAAATTGCGTTTCCCTCCATTTACTTCATTCACTGATATAAGTAAAGCTATGCCTCGATAATTTAATGAATATTTGAAAATATTTTAATTAAAAAAAGAAAACTAAATTAAAATTATTTCTAGTCTATACACCCCAATACTATTTGAATAAAAAAAAATATTTTCTATTAGAATTTCTCATAAGTTTAAAAAATAAAAGTATATTAATAGTGGTTGATAAAGAAAAAATTAATGAAAACATTTTTTATATGTTATATTAAATAATTACAATAATAATTTATGAAAACATTTTTTTTTATCTATTAAGAATATTATCAGCAGCGAAAGTTACAGGTCCGAAGTTGGAGCTATACTGTCGACTTAAGTTGTTTTTGTAATTTATAATGTTGTTATATTTGTTATTATTTTTATTTTTTGTTGTTGTTGTTGTTTGTTTTTATCATTATCGCTGTTTTTGTTTTTATCGTTGTTGTTGTTGTTGTTGTTATTACTGTTTATTTTTTAAATGGTAAAAAAGACAATTTAAACTGGTTCAAATTTTCTAAATTGTTTATACGAACTTGGGGCATGGGCAAAAAAATAATTTAAATTTTACATTTATTAAAAATTATATGTATATAATTTTTATGAATATCAGATACCCTATTAAAAACAGTATTTTAAAATGAAAAAAACCACCAGTTTTACTTTTTTTAAAAAAAAATAACACTATTAAAAGTAAAATTATAAAAAGAATGTTTAAAATCATTTAATTTAAGGGAAGTCGTGGTCTTGCATTCACTCTTTTTTTAATACTATGAAAATCGTATAAAATCAAAAGAAATATCATTTTTTAAATTTTTTTTTATAAATTATAAGAGTTAAAAGTAAAAAAAAAATAGAAAGGATTAGTCCCTTCTACCCCGTATTTTAATACACCAATGAAGTTTACAATAACTTCTAAAAACATTTTAAAACAAATTTTTTTTGGATTATGCAATTTTAAAATAAAAAAATTACTTTTTTCTCTTACTTTGGTGTCAATTATCACAATAGAGACAAGTCCAGAATTAAAATTTTTTTTTTTAATAAAATATATCACATGATCTTCAATTTAAAATATATTTAAAATATTTCCTAAATGTTTTTAATAGTTAAGTTGAAAAGTTCAACTTATACACATATTTGACGTATTGAATGTCCCTAACATAGAAATGGGATTAGATTATCGAAAAAAGGATGTCGATTTAAGAAACCTTGTATTAAATTAATATAAAAAAATTGTAGCACAGTTATGTAATAGCATAATATGGACGTGGCATAGTTGTAACAAGTATAGATAATATCTGACAGAGATTTAAATCACTATCATAAGAAACGCTTCAATGCAAATCCGTAGATAGTGTTTAATTTTAAGAAATTGATGGATTATTCCAAAAATAACATTAACTCATACTACCTTAATTATTCTTGATTGTTAATTCTTTGATTTATAAGTATAATATATTAATAAGTACTTATTATAGTAAATAAATTTAGTATGTGGATAGGTATAAGGACAGATTTTCAAATATATACTAAATAATAGGAAATTACCAAATGTAACAAAAAAAAAGTAAATTGTTTAATTTATCTATTTTCTAAAAGTTATGGCAGTTTTAAGTAAGAATAACGTAAAAATTACAGATTTAAAAATTTCATTTTTTGGAGATTTATCCCATTTATAGGGAACGGAGAAAATTTTTTCAATTTTTGAAGGTAATGTTTTCAATTAAATACGATTTGTTATCTTTTGACGTATTTTTCATCGTAATCGGTCCAGTGAGAGCTGAGAATAAGTGGTAACAGACAAAATAATAAACACACCATAGTAAAATTAGTACCTTTTAGTTTCATATGGAAGTTAGATGAATTTTTAACTTAAAAATTTTACACTATAAAATTGATAGTTGATATTTGAAACAGGTATTTTAAAAAAAAAACATGATAGATCATACGTATAGGTAACAATGTTAAATGTCTAGGGCACTTTTCTCATATTGATAGAATTACTTGAAAATGAGTCACAGCAAAGGTCAACATTTGTCTGGAATGTATATCTACTCACTGCAAAACTATTTCGTACATTCTGTTTTTTATCGATTCAGTAGTTGCTTAGATTCCGGACGTTAATGCAAACAAACTAAAATATAGCGATCTAGATAACAGTCGGCGTGTAGGAATGTTGTAGTAATATTTGTAGTTTAGCACTTCTTTTATCAACCCTCTTTAAACGTGTCATATTATACAAAAGTGAACACATACACAGACATGTGCATCTAAGATAAAGTTCACATTTATTTTACAATATTTTCTACAGCTTTATTTGTTGCGTTAAGATAAAAGAATTGTTTATTTAAATAGAATATCTGAATTTGAATAATATAATATAAAAATGTTTTTTTTTNTAGAATATCTGAATTTGAATAATATAATATAAAAATGTTTTGTTTGAACCATAACCGAATCTTGTAACAAAATATAATATTTTTATCTAATATTGAATTTGAGTTAAAGCTTAAAATAGTTACAGATATATTTGTCAATCAGTGTAATATTTCATTTTTAATAACTAAAAACTTTTAAAATCTATACTTAATATTAATATATAAATAGATCAATTTTAGTTTCCTAATTAAGGTTTGATTTTACTCAAATTAGAATATTGACGATAGATTAGATTGAAACGATTGAGTAAATAAAAAAGAAAATAATTTTTAAAAATTATTAAAAAATATGTATATTTTTAGCATTTGTTCACATAATAGGACATTGTTCTAAAATAAATCTTAAGTTATCTTAAAACACGTTACGCAATTTTTTTATTTGGTTTAAATAACATTGAATAGGACTATAGTTTTCTAGTCAATTGAAAACACATTTAATGTTTAACGAGGACGTGCACTTTTTAGCGCTCAAGAAGATTAACACATGGCCCACGACCCCGTAAAGTCCCCTAGGTTAGAATCCTGTAGACCCGTGAACGGTGTTATGCATTCATTAAACTTCTTATCGCAGTATAGTGGACGTCGACGACCCTATTACTTCTTTTCTTCAAAAAAACACACGTGTGCTGTGACAAGTGACCAAGATGAATAGCTTATTATTATTTTTGTTTAAACGTTTATGTACACATCTCTTTCAAAGACAATTAGCTCCAAAATTTATTTATAAAAAAATAAATACTAAGGAATTAAGTTTTTATTAAAAGTTATGAACACTGAATTATAAATTGGTGAAAACGAGGGACAAAAAATCTAAGATTTGCTTAACATTTAAACATTTTAATCTATATGGAGTTAGATTTAAGTTCAATTTTTATTAAATCAAAATGATTTATTATACTCTGGTATATAATTTAATAATTAAAAAATTCTATAACTAATTTTAAAATTTCATATTGAGCTGTTTTATGTATTGAAATGATATTACAGCAAAAGGTTTTTTGTAAGCTTCGTGTTAATAATTCAAACTAAACTGGATGTATAAAAACACTATAAGTTTCAATTTTGGTTAATCGAATATTTTGAATGATTCTATACAATAACTTTTAATTATGGCGTTAAAAATACGACAGCTGAATTTTTTTTTTTAAATCCATCTTAAATTTTAACTGTTATTTTTCGCTTCTGAAATGTACAATGTATATCTTACGATCTGAAAAATAAATGAAAATAAAAAATGGATATTTTGTTTTGTCTTTTCTATTTTATAGTATTACTTTTTTTATTTACTGTTTAAGTATTCTTTACTTTTGTTATTCCTCAAAATATTGGCCGAATTCCAAAGCTTTAAAACTCGTGTTTTAAAAAATACCTACCAGGCGCCGTCGTTAAATATTGAAGGATAAAAGTTGGCACTCGCTGTAGATCACTGCATTGGTCTGGGTGATCTAATATATTTTTGTGTTTAACACGTGATGACCCATATAATTCTGTTGACAAGTAATAACACGACCAGAGGGGATTTTTCGTGACTTTTCTACGCACAATTATCGTATGAGTGATGAAATGAATCTACACTTGTTTTATATTTTCAAGGCACATTTGAAAAAAGTAGCATAATAATCGCAAACATTGATAATTAATCTTTTAGTTATAAAATAATACTGGTAAAACAACGTTCCCATCTGTATATTATTTGCAAAAGAAAAGTTATTAGTATAACAATAATCTTACGCGAATAAACAAAACCGATTACGTGCTTTCCATTTTAAGGTTTATTGTATAAAAAATAATTTTACAGATTTAGTTTTTAGGACGTTCAGGGTATACTGAACGCTCCATTTGCGGATTAGTCATTAGTAAAGCATTAAACTGAGGGGATTATAACGTCATAAAAAATATATATACATTTTGTCCCTCGTTAAATTCGGATTTTTTTTTCGAGTGCGTATTCCGTCTCAAGTTTTTGGTAAGAAGATTTATTGGGCATAGGGTCCAGCGATATGTCTTACTTTTTTCTTACTGCTCGCTGCGAATATATAAAAGACCTACTCAGTATTTATGGACAATTGCCGGTAAAGAAAAACCGCATCCAATTGAATTGTTCGGGAAAAGAAAAACTTGAGCTTTTCGAAATTTATCTACGTCAGGTGCTGACATTCCCGCACGTTATATGTTTTATGAGTATTTTGCGATATAAAACAAACGATAGTATCATAAAATATCCGTTTCTTCTTGACTATGTATATGTTAACACTCGATGGACAATATTTTACTCACCCTAACCGTATTATACTATTATGGAATAGATCCCATTTGTCATACTATTATATGTATAACAAACATTGCTCCACTGTTTGTAGACTTCAAGAGGTGATCACAAAATTTGTACATTTTCAATTTTTACAAATTTTTTAAATGTTGTTTAATAATCTTGCTTTATGACTTAAAAACTGTAAATATATTATTTAAGATTCTGATATAGTTAACTAAATTTTAACTAATGTTGTTTCCTATCGTAACTATTGTTATATTAATTTATAATAGTAGGTAGCAGCTTGTGTTGTAAAATTAGAGTAAAAAATTACTAACAAAATTTATGATTTGTTTGGATTAGAAACTATATGAGGTATTAAAAAGAAATCCTGCGTTATGGAATGTCGATTTAAACAATATTCAACTAAGAGTATTAAACTAAACGATTATTGCGCTTAATAGATTCGTATAATGAAATGAAAATCTGATCTCGTATAATCCAACGGTATCAAAACCGTTCACATTATACACACTTCTCCATTGTTTGAACGACTTGTGTTTTACATAAATATAAACAACGCTTCATTTTATCATTGTTTAAAATTCTGCATATTAATAGAAGTATACTCATATAGTAGTATTAGTATAGATGTGTATTAAATAAATAGGTTCAGAATAAATTAATTCTATAATACTTAATAGGCAAACCTTTCAACAACTGTTACTGTTATTCGTTCTATAGAAAGTAGTATGTTTATCTAGTGTGCAATATTATTGCAACCCTTCATATATTAGGAAACTNTTATCTAGTGTTCAATATTATTGCAACCCTTCATATATTAGTAAACCAATTTTTTTTTTTATGTAAAAGTACCTGTCCCTGGGATATTTTTTCCCAAATATCCAATTATTTTTATATTTTGATACTCTAAAGGCCAGCTTCCCTAAATTCTAACATATATATCTAATAATAGTATTCTTAGTAAAACCGCCTAATTGCCGACCGATTATACCCAATCTCAGTGTCCGAGGGAAACGTATGAAATCTCCTGCTGTGATCTAGTGCAAGCTGCCATTAAATTGCGATCAGAGGGGTGAAAAAAATAGTATACATAATATCAGTCCGCAGACACCTTGTATCGGGTTTCAATTATTATATTTTTGTGGTGAAACGAATGATCCCTCCTCCGGACATGATGACCAAATAATAATAATAATATCTGTCGGTGCGATTTATA
Source organism: Daktulosphaira vitifoliae (assembly GCF_025091365.1). NCBI lineage: Eukaryota > Metazoa > Arthropoda > Insecta > Hemiptera > Phylloxeridae > Daktulosphaira > Daktulosphaira vitifoliae. Next base: position 34,675,188 of record NW_026099574.1, read on the forward strand.
ATGATGTGAAAAATATAAATTTTTTTTATACATACATATTCGCAGGTCAATGAAGAGGAAGTGCAAAAAGAGGCCGAGGATGTGAACGGGTGTCAGAATACAACACGAATCGGCTATTTTTTTACTAACGAGAAGGGTCGTTTCCGCGATGGGGTATTCATAGAAAACCACTGTAAAAATTTCATGAATGTTAACCTTACTAAGCATTCTAACATGAACAGTAAAACAACACAAATTATTAACACGTTTTGATTTACATATGTTTTTTCTCTCACAAAATACTTCATTGTACAAAGTATTATGTATTTAAAATAACAAACATAAACTTAAAAGTATTTGTTTTATTTCAATTACCTATTTGTAATTATGTATATTCGTTTTTAGAAATTTATATTATTGTAATTAATTTTAATATATTTGTTATAAAAGACTAGATTTATGAACTATTTAAGATTTTTTTTTTTTGTGAGAAATATTGATTTTTATTTCTAATTTTAAATTTTATATTCCCTTGCTAAAGAAACGAAGTCAAAATTATTATTTATGTGCTTTTTCTTAGGGCATAAAAAGCATAAAGAGCTTTTGAAAAAAGCTCTAATTGAAAATTCGTATTATAAACATTCATAGCGAGTAATAACTGAAGATAGTACTGAAAAATATGGCCATTCCATTCTGGGGTTGATTAAAAATAAAAAAAATTGACTTTGTAAAAGGAAAAGAATTGAAAAAAAATAGCTAGTAAAGATTATTACCAAAAAGAAGTAATCAGTCGTTTATTGTTACCCTCTGTCCGTATACATTATGCATTTGTTGACAAAAGGCACTTTGGCCCTTCGTGTCTTACTCGCAAACGTCACCCTTCTCGGCTTAGACCGTATACTTATAAGTGTTCGTACAGCGCAAATTTCACGTGCAATTCCATTAACATGTCATTCGGACATGGTTAAAAAACGGAATTAAAAGTACCTCCATAAATCAATTGACCCCATCCGGGTTATCTAGAAGTTTTTTGCCCCTCCTATCTTATCCCTTTTACACGACGGACGTTCAAAACAAACATTTATCGCTGACCATTGTCCCAGTCCGTCGGATAAACGAGAGGACGGCGGCAGAATCGTTTAAAACCAATCATTAATAAAGCTTAAGATAGCGCTGACGACACGAATCCACCGACTGCAAAAGGGTAGGCGTCGACATAATAATACATTTGATATGCAAATGTCCTGCAGCAGGTATAATTATATTCGATTAAAACTGGACTTAGTTCGGAATCCCTTTGCGACGGATTCACTACGTGACAATTACAAACGCACGTGAATACTCGTTTATATTATTATAACAATATGATTTGGGGAGAGGGTTGTATTCATCAAACTTTGAAATTCTTTGGCGCAAATTAAATTGCTGCTGTCCCTTGTACCTTAAAACTTTAGACGCCTAGCAAAAACAGCGAGCAACTGTTTAATACTCGCCTGTACATAATATGAACATCTTGTAACGTAATTAATGACCGCCTTTCGTCAGTTTTGTGTAAGACTACTGAAGTCATTGTCGTTGACTTGTGACTAAAGAGGCATACTTTGGCGGGTACTGAGGTAATTGATTACTATTATTATTATGATAGTATAATATCTCATTTTTATTTATTTTTATATGTTTAAGTACATTATTTGTTATAATGTCGTTAACCGATTTTATTACAGACAGCCAGGTGATAATTACATCGAAGAATTAACCAAAAACCTCAAAGGGCCGCTTTATTTGTGACAGCCATACAAAATCCTTGTCGTTAATACTTAAACGGCTTCAATGGTGGACTTAATGGCTCAAAGTAGTAAAATTTTTATTGACTTTTAATCCGTTTTTATCTAAATATTACTGCCACCATTTGTTGTAAAATATTGGAAAAACTATATTTTTACACAAAAAATAATAATAAAAATGCTGTAAAACGATTGAAACAAATTTTATTAATATGAGTGATATTTTTACTAGCCAGTTTTGACGGCGAAAAACATTCAGCTGTTTGTCTCAATAAACACCGTGACAGACTGGTTGAGAGAAACCATTATGTGTTATTTAAAAATAGGGCCCCCTTTTACCTAATTTTACGCGTTAAAAGTTACATGTCATTTTTGTTTGACGAGTCAGTAATGTTTCTTGGAAAAATCGGTTTTAATTTTAGTTTTGGTTCAAAAATATTTTTAAGTTTGCCAAAAGTCCTTGATTTTTTGACGGCACAACAATTTTATCATTACTAGTTTTGTTTTCTATTTTTGTTTAAGTTCAAATGTGTCAATACGAGTTCTGGAAATACATTTAATGTCATTGATTGTGCATTCATATATCATGTTGTGATCAATCAATGCAAACAAGAAGTACATATATATATATATATGACCGTCTATTAGTCAGATAACCTCTTATAGCAGCTCGATTAAGCGGAATAATAAGGCTTCTGTAGAGTTTGATGAATTGAATGTCAAAGGATTGTTGGAAGTTTTGGGTGTAAAGGTGAAATCGAGTATCTTTAATGGGTTCTGTTTTGAACAGTTGTTGGCATACAAAACGGATTGTCGATAGAACATAACTACGCACTTAAATACGTCGTGGTTACAGATTATAAATTAATTAGTTCGATGGAAAATGAACGGACCTTTGGGAAGGGTCTTTAGCACAAATACCACAGTCCATCCTTTTGAAAAAGGACATAGACCTGTTGTATCTAGTGTATTATTAATATAATATGTTAAAACGGCCTGTACGATAATGGCGGGTAGTGACTAAACTTAAAACGCCGGAAGCTTCACATACACACGTTCATAAAGGTTTTAATACCTAAAGAGTTAGGGTGTAATGACGTTCTTTAAGCCTCCACAAATGACCACCGCCACCTACGTTGACAATTTAATGCTCGTAATTAAATAGTCGATGGACGAGTACTATTCACGGTTTGGGTTAAGGGTTTATAATTCTCTTATCGCTCGTGGGCTTCATTTTACCCCCTGCATTTCTCCTCGGTTGTCTATTAATTTAATGACCTGTCACTGGCCTAAACATTGCTGTTAAGAAATTTAGTAGATGGTGTAATAGTGTTTGTAAAATTCTTTACTTAAATGTTTTATGCATTTACTCATAAACGTTAGCTCAGATAATACAATTTATCTCTTAGTTTCTACTATAAATATCTTATTAAAATTTCTATTATTTGTCTAATATAAATGCTCATATGACTATGAAATATGGTTTCAACAATGGTGGCTTTCTCAAACAGATGTCAAAAATGGTGAAAAAATAACAGATACAATATTCTAGTAAAAATCGATAAAAAAAACATTTTATTTTGAGTCTTAAATTTAAAGGTATAACACTAAATTTATTTAAATATATTATAATCTAATTTAACGATACACCAATGTGTAACCTTTTTATATAATAGACCGTATAATATATATATATATATATATATATATTAAGTTTTATTGATCATAAAATATTTATAGCGTTAGCAAAACAAACGGTTGCTATGGATTTAACCGACATACTTTTTAATTCTGGTCGATTTCCAAAATGACTCAAAGGGTAATTATTTCACTGGTAAATTACGATCATTTTTCATTTTTTCACAGTCAAATACTATCTACTTTTTTCTTTTAAATAAATTAAATATTGATCAAATACCTTTATTTTGATTCTTAAATTAAAAACAAGACTACAATTACATGATTACAGAGTGGCCCAGAGATGCACTTGTTAATTTTACAGATTGACTGATACTGTGCGTACTACAGATCTCAATAACCTCAGTTTCTTTAGTAGATTAATATATATTTTGTATCCCCGCAGTGTTGCTGTAAATTACATCACTGACTATACTTAATTAAATTTTGATGTTAAATGTTAACTCGCAATGACAATTAAAGCCAAGGCGTATTCTCATGAGGCGCAGCTGCATTACAATGAAATTTCCTTGAAAAATATTCTCCACACATTTGTAATGTCCGCCATCAGCTTAAATACTTGAAGGAACTTTGGCTATAACTTATCGTGGAAAAACAGAGTTGGTAAACTCATATTAAGTCACGGCGGTCTCGAACCTATTAGGTAAGTATTTAATACTTATGATTCGTCTGGGCGCCGGTCGTGTAATCGAATGGAGAGATTACCACTCGTTACCACCGCCACCATAACTGTGGTTGAGGACATGTGTTCCCTTAAAGAGTTTTAATATCCCCCGGGGTGACGTTCTTATATGTTATACACAAATAGTTTATTATTATACACAAACGCAAAGAGATGCCGTATATTGTAATATAAAGGATTAAAACGTGAGCTTTTACGGCGGTGGATATGTGATGGAAAAAGGGTCGCTAAAAGACGAGTGATGATAGAGTTGAGGAGAAGGGTTGCGCTTTGTAATGATAATCCTTCAACGGGAGGTTTTTGTTTACCGGCGAGCTGTAACGGCAGTGACGAAATGCCGCTGAGTACTTCTTTATAATAATAATAATGATAATATGTGGTATAACATATTAATCCAATGGCACTGTTTTTTCGCGGTCGATGGGCTTTCCGGACGACTGAGAATCCATTTGCAAAAGACTGCAAAAGCAAACTATAATTCGAGCGTTAATACGTGAACATGTAGATAGTTGAGATGGTAAAATATTTTAAATTCTGTCAACCGTTTCTTACCCAAACAAAATTTGTAATAATTACTACAGTGAACTGGTGCAAGTAGAATATATTTATTTGTATTGATATTTCAATGAGATATTCTTATTTAAAAGAGCGGATAATAAACAAAATGATGTACCAATAAAAAATAAAATCTACATTTACACAGTATTACGTTCCGAAAATATAGTAATTACAAGTTATTAGAAATTAATCACCATGAATTTTTTATTCAAATAAATTTCAAATATTCTTATTCAATACAGTCGAAATACATTTATGACTCAGTAGAAAAAAGTGTATGGAAATCATATACATAAAGTTTGGTTGTTCTTTTATGTGTCATGATCATTTTATTTATGACGGTTGTTTAAAAATTTAAGATACTAAATTTTAAATCACCAGTTTATTCTTTCCGTAACTCATTCCCAAACATATGTATTTATTCATAATCGTTATTTTAACGTTACATGAAAAAATAATCTCAATTGTTGTAAGGTAATAATCACAATAAATGTGCACATTAAAGGGAAGTCTCGGTGACAGATTTACGAATCACGCTTCGCCGAATAACTTCTCTATAGCTTTTTTTTTTTGCAAAACAAAACTGCGTTCACTCTTAGCGAAAGGGTAACCCTCCTGTTAATAAATATAAAAGTAATGTTGAAATAATTGAATTTTAATCGTTACATAGATCATACGCTTAAGAAGTACATAAGTAATTTATGGTAAAAAAAAATGAACAAAGAAGTTAAAAAACTAAAATACATTTTGAAAGATGTAATGGGTAAAAAAATATTGATTTTGGGTGTCATTAAAAGGCTTATAATAGCTTACAGCCCATAAATAAAACGTTATGAAGTTAGTTAAGTGAATTTTTCTTTATACAATTATGTTTATTGTAAAAAAAATGACACGATAATCATAAATAAAAGTTAATTTAAAATTTGAATTTATAGTATCCATTAAAAATTAACACGGCAAAAAAAATATATTCTATAGTTCAGAGTGTTTAAATCAAATTAACATTAGGTTTTATTTTATAAAACACTTGATGCTTAGTTAACACAATTTTTCTATTAAAATAATTCACAAAGACACATGTTTTCAAAAATGTAGAATTTGTCTTATATGAGAATATAATATATTCTCTAATGTCTTATATTAGAATATGTATTTATTAATTAAATTTTTGTACGACAAAACGGTATTTGCTGTACACATAAATATAAAAACAATAACTGAATATTATATTGCATTCATAATATACAGTTCATTTAGAGATGAAAAAAATTTTTTGTAAATTTTAAAATATTATCAAAATTAACTGAATTATTAAAAAGTTTCATACTTCTATATAAGAACGATGAGTAGCTATATTTGGTAGAATATAAAATATTTGATGAGACGTAATATTATAGTTTGATGGTAGATTTATGAGCCCATTGGATAATTTGAAAATAAACATCACTTCATAATAATTTCTTATTTTGCGCAGTAGATAAATTAGCAAATTTATATTAAATTTTTCGAACTTTGTCTAAAAATGTAATTTTAGTTAAACTCCAGGCAACACATTCATATTTTAAATCTCAAAAACTTCAGATGCTTTATTATAAAAAAAAATTATATGCGAATTAAAACACAAGTCTGCTGAAAAAAGAATAACAAGATCCTTTAATCACTCAATTAATAAATTATTCACCAATACTATAGTTACAATTTATCTGATTTTTTATGAGAATAAGACATAAAATTATATTTTTATCAATCAATTCAGGAATAAAATGATGGTAAGTCATCAGATTGGTAACAATGAATTTTTTAGATCGAAAACTAACATCATACTCATGTTTTGATTAAAAAAATATTTACTCGCCATATAAATTATACTCTATTTTGTTAGTCATCAATTTGATCTTTTTATTTATTACTACATCATCGCCAACTGCACGTGGGTCCACCAGAGGAGACCAGTCATCACACAGTAGCTGTTGGCACAAACATTACGTCTCTGATGTCACTGGACGTTTTTATTTTTACTGAAGTCAACAACCACAGTATTTTTTTACTAACCATCGCCTGTTAACACTTTGTTAGGGCTCTATCTGCCAATTATTCACGATACAAATAGTGAATTTTGTGTTTATTTTCTTTGTGTGAATAAGAAAATGTCAAGAGATGGACTGAATCCAAGGCAATAACAGTATGAACATTTGAGAACATTGACACGTTGTATAACCGATTATTAGAATTATAGACTTTGTTTTTATAAATAAAATGAATGAATATTATTTTTAATCAAAACATAATCCCCGCATAGAAAAAATTAAACATTTTATAGTCCAGACATGATTAATTTTATTCTTACAAGACTTATCGCTTTTTATTGTTTAATAAATTTATTAAGTATTTTAAAGAGTAAAAAAATATACTAAAATATTTATTTGTAATTCTTTTTCCACCATATCATCCAATTTTAAAAATAAGGATACGAAAATTGAAGTCAATTTTTATTCTCAAAAGTATGATAAAAAGTTATTTAATTATTCGATACTATAGTTTTTTTGAACCAAATCAATTCACAAATTAAATACTTTTTATAGTTTCTGAATAGTCAGTGTCTTATGTTTAATCAATCACTTGAAATATATATATACACTTCAATACGATCATTTTATTAAAATTGTTAAATATAGTTACTGAACTGGTGAATGAAAATCTTATTTAAAAATTATCACCCCAAAATGGTCTAATTTCTAAAATAGTTATTTTTGGGCAAATACTATTTAATTAACAAAGTAATTTAACGATATCAAAATTATAATTATCAATTCTAATTTTTGATTTTAAATATGTGGTACCCTTAAATAAATTTAACGAGTCTATCATGATAATTTATTACATATTTATGTAATACTAAAATGCATAAAATGTGTATATCACTTGTTCGTCTCATACATTGTATGTTATGCATAAAATTATGTGTAAAAAATTTTTTTCTCGCATCGATCCGGTCGATGATTCATCTGGTAGTGTTTGTGTGTGACGGTGGCGAAGAAATGCTTGGCCAGTGTGTCAGCGGTAGATTAATCGTTACCTCCTCCACCGCTATATTTTAAAAAGCAGTACTCTCAACGCATAAACACACGTGACACATACGTCGACGTAGTATATAGTAGTAGTCGTAGTACTATGTACACCTGTTGAAAGGGACTGTAGTAGAAATGGTATGAGTCATCCACCAACGGCCAAGGTTGTAAAAAGTCATTATAATGCACGCTCGAGGCACTGTACTATAAAAATAGGTAATATAAGAATAAAGAATACACATCAAAAGAAAAAGCGACATTAGATATCGAATGGGAAAGAGCTCTTTATTTAGCGATTCGACAGGTCCTCAAACCCACTTGTCTCAAAAATATACACCTGCTATTACTATTTTATACAACTGAAGTGTTCCACTAAATATACAATCACATTTTTTCGACCAAATTTTGAAAAGGGGAATAGTGTTATTTTATAGTGTCGGTTAAGCTGGAAAACAACGACTGCACGAGTTTATTCCAAAAGACAACAAAAATTGTTATTACCCAAAAGATATACTATTATTGCGTTTGTCTCCCGCCGCGTTGACGGAAACGTCTTCACGCATGCCGTACAGACGACGCCTAAAGGATTTCGTTCGCTCTTAGCACGGCCATAACGCCAAGAAAGGGTAAATCTTACTTACATTGGGTTTTTGACGCGGTTTAAGTATCGGCGGCACAAGTTGTAGATGATATCTCGTCGGCTGTGGACCGTGAATCGGAAATGCGAACGGCAGAGTAAAACAAAGACGATAGTGGAGCTCGACAAATGCGATTAAATGGCTCGAGATACGTAAATGAGCTTGTAAAAACTTTGGCGTGAACACCGAGCGTGAGGCACATCCGTTTCCTGCGTCTTGGGTGTTTTCTTCGTTAAGCAATTACATCGACGAAAGAAGGTTCACATAGAATCGTTAAAATGGCTCGCCAGCTTCGAATTAGTCAAATTAATCGAGCAGACATGCGATTCGAATAAATTGCGTTATCCGCCGTGTGTTGGGTGCGCTCAAAAATGTAACGTCGACCGAGGGGATGTAACCGCGACCGTTGCACTAGTTTAAACAAAACAATCATAAGTCAAGAACATTCCCATTGCCACAGATACGTCTTTACGTGTGTTTTTTTGCCGTTACGCTGTCGATATGAGTCAGAAAGTTTGTTTACTACGTTAATTAATTATTATTATTTTTTAGCTATGCGTGCTAGCGTTTGTTTATCTCACCGAGGCTTTGTTACGACAAAAATAACGCTGAATAGTGTCTCACATTTCTCGTTGTTATTTTTTTGCTATCGCCATTAGTGGGCCTGATTTAATTCCGGAAGTGTATTTCTCAGGCTCTTTTGTGTTTCGCGCAAAAACAATACCATCTTTGTAAGACTTCTAAAAACGTATTAACACGCCAAACTATTGTGTATTGCGTTTGTTTGCCAAACCGTAATAGAATTAAGTACACCACCGTACTACTCGACCGTTTAAAACCCTGTAATTTCAATAACGTCATGTTCTTAATTTATCATATCGCGGATATTGTGTGTATATATATTTTTTTGTTGAATATAAAAAATGTTTAGAGTTATTTTGTTCAGAGACCCTTTCACGTAATATTTCGACATGTGTCCGTGATAAATAAGTACAACACTGTTAAATTAATACTTAATTTTGTGGGATGAAATTTAAATAACAAAGGCGCCCATAGTTACGGTTACGATCAGCTTATAGAACGAGATGCACAGTAAGAATAGTGTCAACAGACAATCGTGCTAAGTAGGGTCTCTTATCCGAGAGATCATATCGCGCATTCAACAAAGCAGAGCAGGAAAAATGTATTAATCTCTGTTAGTATAGGACAAGTGATTTGTTTTTTTTTAATATATAAATCTAAAATGTTGTTTTTATTCTCTTGGTTTATTTTACGAACAAGACATGTGTTTCAACATAGTTATATTATCATTCATTTCTATACCCGACATAACTTTGGTCAGAGCAACCACACATCAAGATTTATACAAATATTTTTTCAATTTATTTATATAACTTACTGAGCTACTTAAAAACTGAAAAATATATCAAATAACTAAAATACAATACTAGAGAAGTTGGTAAATGGGAACAAAAAACAAAATGTAATTTCAAAGTAAAACCAAAGATGACTCAATTCATTTTCTTATGATAATAAAGTTAGAGGCTGCAAATAAATGTAAATGACAATTGACATTGATTGTCTCTGTTAACTATATTTCAATTTACGTCATACTAGGCTAGTACTGTATTTGCTTCTTTTCTAAGCAAAATTCTAGAACACATTAATTTTCTGCAAAATCTTCAAATAATAGCTTAATGATAGTCATAAATATTAACTTACGGAAGTGTATAATGTTTGAAAACAGTTCAGGAACACTTTAAAATAAAAAATACGTCGAGGAAGTTATAATTTTGAAAATTAGCATTAAAAACTACTATATAATAGTAAAAAAACTAATGGAGATAATTTTTATATAATTAGTAGTCATAAACATTAGTAATGATGTTTAGTTGTTCATTCATTAATAGTTCAATTTTATGACAACAAATTTCAACTAACTATAATCATAATAGGTAAAAACACTTGACTACAAAGCAATTGTCAATTATTTCAAAAAAATATTATTTCTGAGTAACTATAATTATTTTTAATGTTGAATGGTCAAGTTCAACGATGATCTCATCAGAATACAAACACGGAAACGATTCTGGTTGGTATAATAATATATTAGTCTGTACTTAATAGACTATTTATTGATATTTACTTAGCATAATAACAGTTATTATTGTAGAAAAATGTGTCATAGCAATTTAAACAACGTGTCCAAGTGTCTGGGTTTAATTCAACGATGGTTAATTTTTTTAGAGTTAGTGTTTGTGGGAGTATCGTTCGTTAAATACAGTTTAATAATATTAAATCAATAGAAACAATTCCTAATGATGATTCCACTCTCACGTTTATTATATTCGTTTGTCACAGAAATCTGTTGCGGACCTAATCGCACGTACACAATGAACTCATTGCCGTAGCAGTGCTGATTGTGTTGGATAAATGATTAATGTTGACTCGCGAAAGCTTTGCCGGAGCGTTGGAGTTTTCGAGTATAGTGCACACGCACAATTGACACGATATTATTGTTATTATTTTAAACAGTGTAACGAATGATAACAATGATAATATTATTTCCGTATAGCAATATTAATACTATCAACTGGCCTACGTTAATTAACAGCGAACAACGATGGTTCATTAATTATTTGGGTTGTCACAGGGAGGCGCGTGCGACCGACACGTTTTCTCTATATTTTCTACCTCTCTTTTAGTGAGAATTTAAAATGGAAAACTGATGCGATTGCAATAATAATTTTAATGTATGAATAATGATAGAAATTTTAAAACTTGAATTTTATATTTTTACTTTTTGTTAGTTTTACCTTTAATTTACAAATTATACACTGTATATTTTAATAAAACTATTTACACTAAAAACGTTCAAATAATTAAAATCTTTCAAATAAATAAATGTAAGAAAACAATTTTCTCGTTAACTAATTATGCAAGTAATTTCATTAAAAAAATGTATGTAAATATATTTGCACATATTAAATCTACAAGATTAAATTTAAGTTCAAAAAATCGAAAAAGTTTTACTCAACTGAATTTTGATTGCACCTATCATATTTAAATGTTAATATTAGAGCCATAATTTTTGCTATTTCGTGAGCTCCAAATCACTAAAAACACACAACTTTCATGTTTGAGAGTTTAAATTCTATACAATACCGTTGTTGTCACTTATTAGGGTGTTTTCAGTAACTTGACCAGTTACCCTATAACTATTTGGGTAGATTTTTAACATGTAATTGGCTAAATGGCTTTTATATTATTTCCCTCAATTACACATTGATGCCGTTAACGATATTAAATTTATTTATTAAGTTTAACATAAGAAAAAAATTATATTGAATGACACGTTTTAATAAATATTTACTCTACAGACTTTCGGTCCTGAACCGGAAAAAAGTTTCAAAACTGTATCATTAATCAAACGCTCATGTGTATGGCTCAATATTTCATTTAGAAAATGGTTGTGTGTCTTTGTAGATTGGCGAGTCATTGCAAACATAGTTATAATAATAAGTCTAACGACGAACTTCCGACATGGTTCGGCACTTAAGAGATAAAAAATAACAAGAAAGACACCTAAATACTAAGCTCTTCATAACGATGTTAGACCGTCAAAAAAAGAAATCCATTAATAATGTTGCATGGAATGGGATGGGAAAAAATGAAGAAAATCATAATGTATTATTACACGGAAATGAATATTTACATAGGGTTTCGCAATTTCAATGATAAATTTTCACGGTTGTCTTTTTATAAAATCATTAGGCCACAACATAATCCTTTAAAAAGTAATTTAACATCTGTTCTGAATATATTTAAAAGCGGTGTCCCAACGGGGCGGCACCGCCAAGATGGATTCCTGATGGTAATTAAGGCGACAATTCGGTAGCAGTACTGCATGATTTACCCTCGGACAACCGTGACCGACATAGGTTAATGGTTGGGGCTCTTTATACAGCCATTATTATACTCCTAGTTTATTTGCTTAGTCTTAATCTCTTTTGAATATCACCAACTAAAAAAAAAACGAACAAAAACATGTAATACAGCTCCCGTAAGTTAAATATAAAAAAAAAAACGTTCAAAGCCATTAGACATTTGCAAGATTTTTCTGTACTGGTTTATTGAAATATGATATGCTTCCATAAATTCATGAAATGAAGTGTATATATTTTATTGGCAGCAAAGCTAATTTTTTTGGCAGATCGAACAATTTAATATAATTAACTGTAGCACAATTAAATATACTTAATTTATTGAATAATAATACTATCAATAAGTTATGCAATAATATGATTTTAATATAATTATATATAATCATTTGTAATTGAGGTCTAAAATAATTAATGGAACTTGAATTCCATAATAGCATAAATAATTTTATCTTAAAAACATAAAAATAACTAATAACTTTCGAATCTGTACTCCTGTAGTTATTAATATTTTTATTTCAGAGGTGGAAAAGGAATGCGCCCGAGAAATTATAAAAATGATATAATGATAGATATAGCTATACCCCCCCTCTTTCTCAACCTAAATTTTAAAATCGTTATAATTACCTAAGTAAAAGTTGTTATTGACCAGTCATTTTCTCAATTAGATCATTTCCTATTTTATAAGCTAGTTAAATATATAGTAGATTATACCATTAAAAAAACAGTTGACACTCCTAAAAAATATGAGTAGAAGGACCGTAAAAGTACTTAATGATTGATAAATGAATAAATATAGTTTAAAAAACTAAAAAAACACGCTTTTAAAGTACATCGAACTAAAAAGTTAAAAATAATTTTTAAAATAATTATGAACAAAAAATACTAGTATTATTGTGATAAAAGCGTCGGGCGCTCAATATACGAAAAATATGGCACAAAGCACCCACGCTTTTATCACAATAATACTAGTATTTTTTGTTCATAATTATTTTAAAAATTATTTTTAACTTTTTAGTTCGATGTACTTTAAAAGCGTGTTTTTTTAGTTTTTTAAACTATATTTATTTTTTACTTTTTAGTTTCATGTTATGATAGTAGTTACTATCAATATCATGGTTGTTACGGGTAACGGGAAATCAGGGTTCGATTCTGGGGAGGGAGTCTGAGAAACGGCTACCACATCCAAGGAAAGCAGCAGGCGCGTAAATTACTCACTCCCGGAACGTGGAGGTAGTGACGAAAAATGACGATACGGAAATCATCCCTCGTAATCGGAATGAATACTTTATATCTCTTAATTAGAATAAATCGTGTTAATATATTAATTTTAATAGTAATTAGAATATATATATTTATACAAATAATGCGACTTAACTACGTAAAAGTATCATGCACTAAGTATAGCTGTGTTTTATGGCCGGGCGGGTCGGACTAACGTTATACCCGAGGTATAAACGGCGGTAGGAATATATATATATATACGTAAGGCGCATTAGACGCGGGCGTTATTGGTCAGTCAAAATAAAAATTTGTTTACATATATATAATATTGATGACAAGCACGCGTGTACGGGTACGATAACTAAAAATAAATTTTTATAGGAATAGTGTACCGTCGTATTGTGAGCGAGGCGTGGGGAGGGGTGAATGCGTATAACAGTCTAGTCTAGACAACGGAATATGCGATAACGCGTGGCGTTTGGAGAGTTACAAACTTACAAACAAACAACAAACATACACGTGAAACTAATAAAAGCGTGTTAAAAAGAATATGTATCTAAAGGAGATTTAAAATTTATAAATCTCCAAAATTATTTTTATTTTCAAAGTAATTGGCTGTATAAACAAAGCATTCTGTATAATGACACATGATTTAATTTATACCCCAAAATATTAGATTATTAATGTTTGTCATTTGAAGTTATAAATTATTAGATACTCTTATGTTACTCCATATTAAATAAACCATAATTCTACAAACAATTTAGGTATATTCATGGAATTTGTTTGAGAGCATTTGCTCCTTTTTCACTCAATATTTTAATAATAATTAATACAGAGGCATAATATTCAAAGTAAGATGAAAACCTCTATATTCAAAAATATTTGTTTAAGCATCAACGTTGTTGACAGCGTATACATTCAAATCTCATTTCTTTGATAACTGGTCAAAAGCGTTTGTTCATATCAGAGAGACAAAAATAAAAAATGTAACTACTGATGATACTCAACTGAATGAAAGGGTTGTTTGTGTATCGTCTGTAAAGGGTTTTCGCATACCGTACAATAATAATAATAAAGTGTGTGCGTATAAAAGCTTATGGATGAAACGTATGGGAAATCAAGCCGGTTGCGCCTTTGCGTTTATATTATTTTAAGCTTAATTTATTTTATCGGGCCTTTGACGGTTACAAAGGTACTAAACCGACGGCAGTCGTGGATTAGCATTTACGGTTTTGATTACCGTGGAAACACAGCACACCTGAGAACTCATTGCCATACCATCGTCGACTTTGAACAAACTGCATAGTGCTGATTTGAAATTCTTTCCTGTACTAACCCTCAGTACAGGAATTTTCTGTTTTCCAAAAATACTTGTTTGAATGACTACCCTCTCCCTCGTTTTAGAATGTGGGTCGTTGTTTTTTACGGTTATGCTCCCACTTTATGCTGCTGTTTTTTCACTTTACTCTCGGACCTTTGCATAAAACAAACATAAAGACTTTTGCACGGTTGGAGTAATCAACCCTAACTGACCACGTAATTATTTTTTATCTTTTTTGATGGGTTCCGAAGTCAATTTTGTGGGAAGCCGTTAGGAAACAATAACGCAGCACCCAAATACTCACAACACTTAAAGGCACTTTCGAAGATTACGGTTTTGCACGGGGTAGTTTGGCGGTCATGAATTAATTTGCAGTAACGACACCAACATTTTTGGATTTTCCACCATGACTTTTCATTAAAAACCGTGATAATAGTTATTATCATCGCTTTTTATTCTTGGTTTAATTAAAATGTATTTTTGTAATATAAATATTTAATCCGTGCCTTACACGTCATTTTATTAAAACGTTTTGACTATACTCATTAAAATAATGGTTATTATGCATTTGCTAAGCTTTTGTTTAGTACCTAAGTAATAGCATTTGTTCATCACAGTGAATGTATAAGCCATTACTTTAACAATTTTTTTTTTAATATTTATAATATTTAGTATCAAGTAGAAAACATAAAAACAAACAAATTTATTTCAACTGTAAAATTATTATTCCTATATTAATAAATAATGGTTCATAAAAATAAAATANTTCTATATTAATAAATAATGGTTCCTAAAAATAAAATAATAAAAATAAGCAAAACTTTGCAACCAAATTTTTGTCTTTTTAATAAAATATCTCATGTATATTTTTTATTTAATTATCTACAAGCTCACACCTAAAAAGTAAAAAAAATATAAAGATATTTGTGGCCATTGTTTATCTATATATCTACATTACTTATTTACAGTCGCCTTAAAATCTTTTTAGATATAAATTTAGGATACGGAAGATTGAGAGCTCGCTGAAATTGAGCTTATATAAAGCTAATGATAAGAGTAGCAAATTTTAACGACGCCTAAAAGATTTACTCAGTCGTATGAATGTTTTAGGAGCTTAACATGAAATTACGTGGTGTATAGAGATCTTTTAGCGTTGACTATGATACGATGAACCGATTCCGCTCGTCAAAACCATCGTTGGTTTCTAGTTGAGAAGAAAGGGTTGTAAAATAAGGGTGTGGGGATATATCATGATTTTGTCATTAAGAAGCGGCGGATTACGTTTGTGAACGTTGATTTTGATTTATCACTTTTGTCGGCGTCCAAAAGACTGGCAGAGTAAATTCGCGCAAACACAAATCGAGGGGAGAAAGGGTTAGGCGACGACGACTTCATTTGATTTGCATAAAAAGAAGGCGTCTCCCGTGGCATACCGGTGATAATTAATCGTTTGGAGATTCTGAACTAGTGGTATTGGCGGCAATGAGAAGATTTATGCACAGTTAAAGCTATGAGGGTATTTTTATAACATTGTTTTTTTTAATCGGATCGATGGTGTGGAAAAAAATCCGTATACAATTAACCAGTACTGAAGACGTTGTTTATAACGGGTATTTAACTATATGGAGTATAATATTGTATGATGGGGAAAATGTCGGAACATGATTTGAATTTGTAATTTCATATAGACTGATGTCAGTAAGTGATTTTGTTAAAAACGATTTGCAATGTGCAGGCGCCCTAACAACAATAATATTGTGACAGTATTGATGGTTGATATAAATAATGATTTATTTATTACAAATTTTTAAACCACATTATGACATTTAAATTAATTATTATTGGGTTTAATAAGATAGATTAGGTTTAATGGTAATAATTTAGCTTATTAATAAGCTAAATGATTACTACCGATATAAATTTTATATTGATTATGAAAATTCTTTAATTTAATATTGTTAAACTGTAACTTAAAACATGTTTGAAAACAAAACAAATATGATAATGGTTATTTTATTTTTAAATAACTTAGAAATTAATATTAACATTAATCAATAAATGATAAAAAGATGTTTTTAATGTCAGTAATTATTGAAGACCAACATTGATTTTATCAATGTTACAAATGATCCTAATAACATGCTAAATGAGTACATTCCACAAATAGTCAGTCTTCTAAGTATTCTGAAGTCCTTTATGACATAGACTTGAACGCAAGTTAAGTATAGACCCTTATTATTTACGAAATCTCAATGAGAGTGAGTGAACTGGTCGAGTGGTTTATCTTATGCTTTGTGCGTGAATTAATATTCAGTGACGTGTACAAGTTTCGGTAGCTCATTTTAATTATGAGGGTCATTCGAAGTTTGTCTGTAAATAGTTTATAACTTCAGATCAATATTCCTGTGGTCGTCGTGTATAATTGCTTTGAGATTTTGATGTAAATTTCTCTCCGACATTCAACGATACCTTTACTATGATTGCCATTATTAATATATTAAGATGCGTCGGAATGGATTATCGAATAGATATTCATTAATTTCCATTTAAACCACTAACAAAATATAACTTAATTGTAATAAATACCACATATTATATATAATAACGGTATGCACCACATAAGAAATTATTTTAGGGTAAATAGTCGTTGAGAAAAATTAGCATCATTTTAACCAATATAAATAAATTTGATAAAATATTTAAATTTACTCAGCTATTAATACTTTTTAAGTTCTTTTGGGAAAAAGTTAAAAAGCAATTTTTTATCTGACACATTTCTATGGATTCTTTTAAATTTTGATTATTTCTAGGAATTCTTTTAATTCTACACATTTTTATGACTTCTTAATCTGCCAAATACAATCAAAATAACAACGATTTTCAACGACGGATCACAGAAAATTCTCTTTAAACTGACAGACGTTCTCCAGTAAAATTAAAAACTCGCTTTAGATTCTTTTCATTCTGAGGTATAATTCAAAGTTTTTACAGTGAACACTGATGAAGTATTTGAATATAACCTAGAAGTTTCGTATCATATTAATTGTTTAATTGAAAAAAATACGTTTAGTCCCAAAGTATTTTTCACAATAGTTACAAAAAATATTGTATCTGTTTTGATCTATCTGTTATTTTTCTTTCTTTCTTACGGAACTGATATAATGATGAAAACACAAAACAAGCCAAATAGAACTTGAACTTTAAATCATACAAAAATATGCTGCATGAAAATTCGTATTTAGGTTTTCTGAAACATATTTATAACTTACGCAATTATATTTAGAACCTTAAAGAAATATGCTAATAATATAAGTTAAAATTTAAACTTTGTTCTAAATTCGATTTATAAATAAATATATTAATTATTTAAAAAATAAATAAATTGTAAAAAATAACTGATTATATAAGGATTAAGTACTTTTTAAAACTTGGAAAATACTCACGTATAATTGTTTGATTTATTAAGTCTACTATTCGGATCATTCATATAATAATAATTTTAAAAGTTCAATAAATCAAACGATATTTTAGTCGTACAATAAAAATAACTAATAACGTCAATAAAATAAATTATATTCCTAGCTAATGGTCAAATTTTGGCAGCTGTACTATCAATCATCTAAATAGAAATGAAAAGAGAAATATCAGATTCTTAAAATTAAATCTGTAGTTTCAATTTTTATTAGCAATTTAAATAGGATATTATAGATTATAGTCAAGAACTACACGCAATTTATATCTATTTTATCTGTTTTTATATTTGAATTATATATATATATATTAATATTTTTAATTTATCACTGAAATTGCTAAAATCAAAAGTCAGATTCACTTTTGTTTTTAAAATTTCACTAAAAATCAAAACTGTCAGCTTTAATTGTATTTGATTAATTTTACATTTTATCGTTCCACTATTAAACATAACTTCAAAGAAATGTCTTTCATATGGTAGTGTAATAATTATTAATCACAAACGTAAAATAAATGTTAACGTAGTTATCGTTTTTGTCCTGTAACGAAATTCCAGTGTTTTTCTTCAACGTTTTCATTAAACTTTGACATTCTTTAGATTCCACATTAACTGGCACAGACAAAAAGGGTGTTTCAAGTTATGTTAAAACACGTCTTGGTCGTAAACGTTTGTCAATTAATTTCCAGCTCACTCATTTTGTCACAAATATTCATAAGCGCTTGATAACATAGGCAGTGGCCCGTTGTGGTAAGGTAGGCCATAATGGTTGAGGTCATATCATTTTAATATATGTTAAAGAGGGTGTAAAACAATAATAGGCTAGGCGTAGGTCGGGCGTCAGATAAAATTAATTAAAAACATTTTACACGTGTGAATAGCCGTCGATGTGTGAAAAAGTGAATCCATTAAAATGTATGTTACATTTGTGTTGGTAAAACAAAAAGGAAAACGAAAAAAATGCATGCCACCCACCCGCTAGGGGTCTAAATGATTTTTCAATTAAAACGGACACACGTATAGGAAATTCGCCTCATCATTCAATGTCAATGTACATCCCATACAACTTTACTTTATTATTCTCTTGGTAAGAAAAGAATAGGGTAAACAAAATGGTATACACAGACTTACAAAGCCAGTAAAATTAACTATTTTTGCTCAAAAAAATTGTTTGGTTTACCAAAATAATAGTAGAGTTCAAGGAACAAATGTTTATACAATATTACTTGCTAAATAGAGAAATATCAGAATTGTTTTCCAAATTATTTTTTATTCTGGAAAAGTAAAGCTATGTTTATTTAAATATCTCAATTCTAATTTACATATTAAAAAATTTCACGTTGCTCAATATAAACTTTTTAATCAAACTTATTTATGCGTAATGCATACTTTCCCCGAAGTGTTATATTTCAAAAGTATATTTTGAAAGAGTTGCACAAAACCTGATACTAATTATAAAGATGGTGTTATTTCATTTTTTTATTATGAAACTGTTATTGTAAAAGGTTTTAAGAGTTGTGTTAAATAATTTAATACTTGATGAATTATTCTCAATTTAAAAAGTTTAAACTAAAAGACTAATGTTGCAATTTTTATGTCAAATATAATATTAATTACAACCCTTATATTTTTTAATGTAAAACTTACTTTTACACTACTGATAATGATTATTATTTTCATGTTTACGATTAAAAATTTTTAATGATACATTTTATTCGAACTTTTTTTTAATTTTAAAAATCAATCATTTAATCAATGAAGTACTGAATAACAATTTTATTCATTTAATTTTGTATTTCAAAATTATTATTTAATAAATTGAAAATTTGACCAATTTAAATAATTTATTCATATACATCTTTAATATATTTTTTACATTTGAAAAGATTCCAAAACATGAGTATTGGAAAAAATACAAAGCGAGGGTGGTCTGTTGTACTTTTTTTCATTAAACGAATTGAATGGTAAATCCTCGTGGGATATTCTTCGAGTGATAATAATTAACTTTATTAAATCATATTTAAAACATTATATAGTAAATTGTAAAACTACTTACAATGCATTATTTTCAATCCTTGTTTTCCAACCATTTTTACTACTATTCATATTCAAAATAAGGGATATCCCTTCAGGCTTGAAACATAAATATTATAATAACGTATTGTGTTTGACCTGACATGATTGAACATTGTTTAGATTTAGTGATTGTTCGAAAGAATACAGCTTTACTATCAAAACCACTTCAAACGACACTTTAATATGTCTGAAATAAATCTCTGTCCATTTTTTTTGGAAGACTTAGTGAATCATGTCTCAGGGCAGATGACCATAGAAGGATGCGAGTTGGTGTGGGGGCAGCAGGATAAAAAACAACCATCCCTCAGGAATTCCATACAAATATTACAAAACAACTCTCACATACATACAAATATTATACAGAAGAGATAAGTCCAATATTTTTTGCGTGTTTACACACTGGCATAAGGATAAGTAGCGGACGACAAACGACCCTCGGCCATCAATACATCGTTATAAAATATTACTCTGTTCTATAGGACCGTTCCCGGGGGAACTCACCTTGTTTCCTAAACGAAGGAAATAATACGACCAGCGAAATCTTCTTCTGTTCGCTAAAAACGAAGAAATGATTTGGTTTTGGCTCTGGGGCATTTACCCTTCACTTGCATGTTCGTGTATTGGTATAGTCATGCCGGTTAGTTGAACGGTATTGTATTACAAATGTGACTAAACGATGACGAGGACAGTATTCATTTCTTGTGCTCCGAATTTGTTTAATTTGTACCTGACAACGTTTATTGAAGTCTTTTAATACGACGTGACAATGTTTTATTATAGTCTAAAATAAAAGAAAAACAAAAAATACATGTTGTATTCTAACGAATGAAGTTCGTCACTGTTGTTTACAAGTAGTTTTATTCAAACATGCTACTTTTCTGGTTCAAAAAATAAAAAATACCATTTAAACATTAATTGACGAGATTATTTAGGTAACCATTAAAATAAGATAGTGGTTGTCATTTTTGATGAATCGATTATTCTAACGTTGATATTTTTATTGATTTTTAAATAATTGAGACTATCATCGTTTAAATAATTAATAAGACTTGTGTTATTCATTATGGCTCGACTTTAAAATAAATTCAAATACTTAATAGCTATAATTCACTAACTCAAGTTTTAGCCAAGAAGACAATCGTTATACTCATCAGTATGCATCTTTGGAATACAGGCAGCAATTATTTGCTGCCTCTGGATTTATTTACTGAAACTTGCGCCCATTAACGATGTTGCAGCCGTTGAAGTGTCGTTATATACACGGTTTTGAGTGGGAATTTATGGGTAGAAATTATAGGACCGATCGTATGTATATTAGTCTTTGGATTTATTAAATCCGCATGTACCAATGTAAAACTAGATAGACGAGAGGAAAAGTTTAACGAAAACGTATAGTGGCATTAGAGTAGGGGTTGAGAGCGTGAAAAGGGTTGAACAACGTTGTAGCGTGTATAAGAGTAATTATGCGTAATGATACTATTAAAAGAAGAGAAGGTAAAGATAATGTGAACAAGAAGCGTGAATTACACACATGCATGTGCGTATTTTGCCCGTAAAGGACAACAATATTGTTTTACAAGAGACTAA
The DNA here is from genome assembly GCF_025091365.1 of Daktulosphaira vitifoliae. NCBI lineage: Eukaryota > Metazoa > Arthropoda > Insecta > Hemiptera > Phylloxeridae > Daktulosphaira > Daktulosphaira vitifoliae. The sequence continues at coordinate 34,697,216 of NW_026099574.1, forward strand.
TGTGTCATGAAGATATCACAATCTTTTAACCATATGCACGTGTTTATGTATGTCGTATTCAATTTACGTCAACAATATTTAGCTAGAGAATTTCAACACGCCTCTAATATGTTTTTAAAACCAATAAAACCGACAAACTCAATTTAGTCGATCGCTTTTACTGTGCAACGCGACACCTTCAAAAGATTATTATAATATCATCCAAGACATGGTACTTTCGTATATTTTCATTTCAAAGTAATTTTCTAGATGTGCATAATATTTGGTTCCCATGCAAACGAACTTACTGCAAAGTGATTGAAACTCAATGTTATTTTAGCGCATAGCGTAGCGTATCCAAAACAGCCTTTATATACAGTCGTTTATTATGAAACCACTACTTTGTCATATTCGATATTATTATTTTCCCATGAGCGACATTATTCTGCCATTAAATACTGTGAGGTTTAATAGCAACAAAAACATCTTCTTGAACTTTAAAATGTGATTTTAACTTCAAAAAACAAAGTCTTATTAGTGTGAAATTGTACTTTACCCAAAAAATAAATACTCTGTTCGCAAGCGAAAATCACTTTAATTATAAATTACAAGAGTAAGAATCATTAAAATTAAAAATTTAATGTTTTAACTTTTTGAAAAAAATTTTTGGGTGGAAAATATCTACAATAAAAAACTATATTGGTTACTTCAAAGGGATTAATCAAATATGTTACAAAGATCCGGCAAGAGAAGGGGCGAAGATAAATTGCCCATGAAACCGGAAAGGTTTGCATACGTTCATACTTCCGGTCAACGTGAGTATACTGTCAACGTGCTATCTTCCCTACAAGTTCTCGAAAATTTTTGATTGATGAACTATCGAAAATGGACAATTTTAGAAATAATGAAAAAATATAAAGTTTAACTGCTAGGTATCTTAATATTAAAAAATATGTTTATACTATTTTTTATATGTTAATACGTTTCACTTATAGACAGGAAAACTACTTCTATAATACAATTTATATTGCTATTTAGGTACATTATTCTTCATACATCTTTTTCAATTACTTTTTACTAAAATGAATTGAGTTGAGTTATATAAGGCANATTAAAACCTGGGGACATAGTGATGACGATCATAGTACATAAAAAATTATTTATACTATGTGTAATACAATAGAACTTTTGAATTTTTTAACATTATAAAAGTATATATATTTCATTAACTTCTAAAATATTATTATATTTTTGTTACTATTTAATTGACTGGGTGAAGAGTAAAAAGTCTTATTGGCTAAAAAAATATCGTTAAAATTTTCTAAACAACAACATAGTTTTATTTTGGGACATTTTAAATAATCATTTCATAAATCAAATCTAAAAGTTATTTTTTCTGATATATATTAAACAAATTTAATTACGACTTTTTAATATAATGGACATCAATAATCGTATTTCATTGAAACGTACTTTGGACAATGAAGATCACGAAGAAGTTCAGTTTAAAAAACTCAAACGGTAACAACACTTATTTGTAGTTAGATTTAATGAGTATTAATCAATGAGCTATCATGTGTTTGGGTTAATCCCTATAAAATCATCCAGAGTTGTCGCGCGACCAATTTAAAATTAATGAGAACAAATATTTTTTCCAAAAAGCTCTTAATTATGTAGTGTTATAACTTATTTTAATTTGTGTTATTTGATTTAATTTTCTGTCCCACCAGGAAAAACTATGTTGTCATATAATATTAATATGATGTAAAATAATTCTGATTAAAACAATTGTATTTCATCATTAATTTTAATTTTGAAAATGTAATTTTTTTACAAACATAAAAAAAAATCCTTTCTTAAAATTTGATCTCATTAAGCCAAAAGAACTAGAAAAAGATAATAAAATATAAAGTTGCATCAAAGTATGTGTGTAATTAATAACTCAAATTATTCAATATTCTAAAGAATAATCTATCTAAAATTTATAAATCTTTTTGCACTAAATAATTGTTTGGAATTGTCTTGCCTTAATTATTAAATTAAAAACCTATAGATTGCATAAAAGTCTCATTAAAATGTATAAAAAACATACGAAAATTTTGATTTAATTCTAAGGTTTTTATAATATAAATATATTATATTTGTATGTGACAGAATTGATTTATTTCTAATTTTTATGTATAAATACATACATTTTTGAACTCATTATCAAATACACAAGACGCTTTAAGATATGATTGATTTTACTTATCATATTTTAAACAAAAAAACACACAGCAGGTATTATTTAATTATATTTGGTGAAGAATAATTTACGGTACAATTGTGTTATAAGGTTAAATGAAGATGTTGAAAATTCAAACGCCACGGTTGATATTCATGATGATGAAAAACTAAATAAAACTCTCAATGAAGAATGCAATAATATTTTATCATCATTAATTAATTGTGACGATATTAAAGGAATTTCAAAAGCTACTGAGTATGTTTGTGTAAACATTATTTTAAATGAATGGAATATCCATTTATTTTGTCAAGAAATAATTAATTTTTATTTCTTATAAATAAATATATAGGTTATAAACGATTTTTACAAATCAATTCATTTTACTGATAATTTATTATTTATTAATAACCAAGAGTTTTATATTAAAAAAGTTTTATTTGCATATTACTTTCAACAAAAATTCAACATTATTAAAACGTATTAAATATTAATAAATATAAGCAAACGAATTTAAAATATTTTTGTAGAGATAACATAAATTATGTTGAAAATTCAGTTTCGTATGACGATATCTCTTACGACCGTCCAAATTGTTCATCAATACCTGACTGGTATGAAACTGACCAAGGACCATCGAATGACAGGTTATTAAGTCTACAAAATTTTTTTATTAGTATAATTTACGAATTATAAAATTTATTAAACATAAAAGTAATCGGCACAGAAAAATTCTGTACTTTATGAACAAATGTTTAATTTTCTTGCTAATTTTAATTGATCATAAATTTAATAATACTTTGTTCGTAGTGACTTAGTATTTGTTGCAAACATTCCATTTCCAAATTTATCATTTGAAAATAGGAATAAAAATTTCTTTGGAAATACATTCAGGAACCAAAGTAATGATGAATCATTGGAATCGTATTCACGAACAAACAGATGTTTATTTTACAATTATACCTCGTAATTCCAAATTATTTCTGTGATATTAAATAATTCCATATATTTTTAGTCATTATTTTATTATCTTTAGTTTAATTGAGTTAGCAGCATTATTATCTAATAATCAGTATACAGACGATAATGCTTATGTTGATTTTGAAAATATGAATTATGTATCATCGACATCATTGTGTTCTACAGAAAGTGTAGCTAACACAAATAGCATTCCAAAAACTGATATCCATGGTCCTGAAAATACTACTAATAATAGATATTTATCAATGTTTATGGCACCGAGCATTAATAATGATATAAAGAATAATTATTAGTAAGTATTAAACTATTTCATGTGTATATGTAATTTTGATTTTAATGAAATTTTTATATATTTGAATATTTTAAACTAAGTATTTTTCCTAATTTTTTTTTTAATAAAATTTCATCTTTTTCATTTAGTATATTATTCTAAATAAAATTATTAAAATATATTATACGTAAAATATTTTTAAAATTATTAATAAGTCACATTGATATAACAATATTTATATAAAAAGAGTAGTGATTTTTTTTATCGAAAATTCAGTAAAATTTTTTTTTTTAATTTTATATTTTTTTTATTTTCTTGAAGCAATGACGAACTTAACTATGACAGTGATGAAAGTTCACAATTTAGCATTGATATTTCGTATGATTATTCAGATGAGTCATCAATACCAGATTGGTATAAAACTGAACAAATTAATCAGTTAAATATGTTCGTAAACTGGATATAATATAATTATACAAAAGTTTGAAGAAAACAATAAAGCAGTAACTTTGCATAATAAAATAGAGATTTTTTGTCATTAAAAATAATTCTATTAAAAAAATATATTAAATGTTTGATAGATCTATGCTAGTTTTTTAAATTTAAATTTTCTTCAAACTTTGTGTGCACATTTATATATCTATTTAATGTCATATTTTTTTAAAATAATGTTATTCAAAGGGACGATGATTTTATTGTAAATATTCCATTTCCAAAGTGACAATTTGTAAAACAAACTATGGAATCTACTTAAAATGAGTCTATAGGTTATAAATTTTAATCAAAAATATCATACGAACTAAGATTTCTCATGCGGCTATTTCATTTACATGGTAATAATATGTCATTCATTTACAATTTAAGACTTATTTTTTTTATGTGAAAATTTGTTTAATTATTTTACAGAAACATAACATTATTCCTTCAACATATTTAAACAATTACTTTGAATAAAATGTGAAAACATAATATTGTTAAGTGGAAATATTATCAAATGAATTCTTACGTGTTTTATTATTATAAACATTATTTCAAATATTAATAATCCATTTTAAAAAAAATTCTTTCCATAGTTAAGAATCTAAAGATATTTTTTAAATTAAAATAAACGTTTTATATTAATAATTGTTTCGAAATATTATTATATTATGAATTTAGTATTTTTATATTATATTTTATATTATTTTATAGTAAAAATATATGATATTAGTATTTTTATTATGTGTTTCATATACTGAGCTAAAATTAATAATTAAATTATAGCTAAAATAAAATATTTTCTTACTTTTAAAAAAAATTATATTGGTGTTTCATTATTAATTAGTTGTAACCCAGAAAAATAATTGTGTGTCATATTGTGTAGTTAAATTCTTGAACTATAACATGGCACAGAATAAAATAAATTACTTATTTTAGAGTAATAAAATTATAAAACATTTACGCATATTTAACGTTCTCTCAAAAAGCAATTGTTTATAAAAACCGCTACAAACTAGGGTACGAAGGGTTTCCCATTGAAGTAGTTCTTAGCCACCTCTATCATAAATACATAAATTGTATGTTTAAAAAAAAATATTTTGTAACTTTTGACAAATTATATGAAAAAAAACGTTAATTTGAAATATTTAAAAATTAGAAAAAATGGCTTATGAAATAATTCAACGCCATAAATCAACTTAAAATGCAAAAGAGAATCTATTAATAATATTAAAAATTTACCCACGTATATACTCTTGAATACTCGTAATACTCTTGAAGAGCAAGATGTCTGAACGACTTTCACTAAAAAACAATCTGAAACGTAAAAAAGATTAAATTGAATTAATTTGGAATATTATACTATTAAATGTTAATTATTAAAATATTACAACAAATTAAGAATAGAATAAATAATAAAATTTAGTTTACACACTTGATAATAAGAACACAATTCTTAATTAAACAAATATTTTTCACTTATCATAATATTAACAAAAAATCAATGAATTTTATCGTTTTTACGTTACATATTCTGTCGCCTAATAATTTGAAGAGATACGATTGAGATTTTCAATGATGATGAGTCGCCATAGAGTTTAATAATGCAATATATATTTCTAGCTCTTTAAACGATGAAATTTTTTGATAATATTGTATTAACACAGATAATTTAATGCTATTTCAATTATTTTTCTGTAATTCTTAAAATTTATGAACCATTATAAAAGTACCGTTTTCTTATAGTAATGGGTTACGTAAAAAAAATCACAATATTTATTAATAAAAATTACAATTTTTCAGTTATCGTAGTTAATTGATATATATTAACAAAAAGGTTAAAAAAATATCTTTTTTAGTGTATATCTGATTCCACTTTGTTTTTTATCTGGTATACAAAGATCATAAACCGTAGTGGTTTTTGCTTTGTAGGAGTTTTTAAGAGTTTTGAAATGTGAACTCTATAATCTTCAACAACAAAATATTAGATACGTGGGCTAGAATTTTAATTAGAGGGGCTAAAAAATTGTCATTCTCTCTGTTTATCACAATTAAAAAAAAAATTTATTTTAAATGAAATAAATATTTAATTAAAAAGTCTCAAAATTATACTTGCAAATTAGGTTTTTACATATTTCGAAAACGATGTAAAACCAATATACATTTAAAACATAATATTTTGAATCAAATATTTTTTATAGAATGGTCGATTTGATTGACGATGTATGTTTCAGGTTTTTTAATTTTCTTTCGATTAAATTAATAAAATTGTAAATGCATTATCAATATAGCTTAATAAATTTTACTAATAATAATATTCATTTTACTTAAAAATAAGTTTATTTTGATTTATCTGCTAATCTACTTGAAACAATGGTTCTTTTTACAGTCATTGAAGTACATATGTGTTTTTATGTGATTAACGTGAATATAGAGTAGCTTCAATTTTGTAGTGTGACATAATTTTGATATTACATTTTATGAGTACGTTATTAATGATATATGAGTATTTAGATTTTAAATATTAAGTTCAATGTAAAAATACTTAAGCCACTGTGTAAAAAATACCACGAAAATGAAGGAAAATATAGTTATATACTACGTTTAAGATATCTTTTATAAAACGAGCTTTGATGAATTGAGAAGAAATAATGCCAAAACTTTACAGAATATCAAAAACATCTGAAAAAAGAAAATTATTTACGAAGATTAATATATAAATGATAATAAAAATATCACTTAGATATGATATTAGTACCTAAAAAATTATAGAAATAGTTATTTAAAGTATTGTAAATAGTATTATGTTTTGAAAACTTTGCTATAAATATATTTAGTTTTGTATCTTAAATTTTATTATTACTAAATATAATTTGAAAATCTCATTTGATGCATTAAAATTATTAAATTGATATTAATTGATATCAATGTAAGATTTGTCATACAAAATCTGATAATATATAGTATATTATATATTTATGTAATATAATAGTTGTTTTAACATGACATTTAAAATTATTTTAACATACACACTGTTAAAATGCTTGATATTCTCTAAAATAAATTATCATATTTATACTTCTTTTAAAAAAGATAGCAGTATAAAAAAAACCAAATAGCAACAATAATAACAGTAATTAAAATTGTGTATGTTTAATGTAACACTAGGGTGGCCCTCAAAAATCGAATGTCTTTTTTTTTACGCTACCCCTTAATTTTTTTTTTAATGGTCAAAAAAATAAGCTGTGCAAAATTTGGGACCGATCCGTTAAGGTTAACCCGTGCCCCCAGGCCTATTAAGTTGAGTCGAAGAGTCAAAGTTAATATAAATAACTGATCTATGTCTCGTAACTGTTTTTTCTCTTAACTTAGAATTACAAAAGTAAAACTCAAATAAAGGAAATTTTACAAGAAATTCAAAAATAATAACTTCAATGTTGTTTTCTCAATAAATAGCCCACAAAAACACTACATACAGTAAAAAACATGTAAAAGTCTTAAAATACGTTATAACTGATTTTGTTGATTTTTAATTATTTATTTTCATTTTAATTTTTGGAAAACGCATATTCGTTTAAAAAAAGGTTCTAGAAGTTTAATTTTTTATGCCAAGTACGATAATTATATTAGATTTATTATTTTATGGACAGTTAATTAATGATTAATTACAAACCTAACAGTTTAATTTAATTGTTATTAACAATTTTTAATTTATTTTTTTTTAAATAATAATAACTTTAAAAAAAATATTTTAACAATAATTAAATTATATTATTATAATATATTTTTTGATAATGTACTTTTTTTACAATTAGGAAATTTTTCCGATAATTACTTACTATTTGTAAAACGTATTGTTTCTGTTCTTCATTTGTAGTTAATATATTAATGTAGTCTTAGATTAATTTAATGCCACGCTAGGCTGTATTATTATTGACTCGTAATTTACTTATAGTATTTAAAGCATTTATGTAACTGTTGTTCACACTCCAAAATGATGGATCAATTTTCAAAAANTTTATAGACAGTGTAATTATTAATTACAAATTTAACAAAATTGATTGTATTATTACATTTTGTAGTATCAATATATCAATTTTGGTTTACTGAATTACTTTAAGATAGTACCAATTATATTATTATTAAAGATAAGTATATTTGAGTTATTTTCGACAACTGACATAATTTGTGTCGTATAAATGCAGCAGACAATTTGTGAACACGTTAAATATATTTTACCTGTTTATTATTATAAATTAAATGATACGTTTTAATCACAAATGTACAATACTTTTAGCGTCTTTTAAAGTATTACGAACTAATATTTATCTTATTGGTAATTATTCCCACGAAATAACTGGTAGTAAGTTACCATCAAATTTACAACTATTTAATCTGAACACTGATTTTTTGAAAATTGATCCATCATTTTGGAGTGCGAACAACAGTTACATAAATGCTTTAAATACTATAAGTAAATTACGAGTCATTAATGATACAGCCTAGCGTGGCATTAAATTAATCTAAGACTACATTAAATATAAACTACAAATGAAGAACAGAAACAATACGTTTTACAAATAGTAAGTAATTATCGGAAAAAATTTCCTAATTGTAAAAAAAGTACATTATCAAAAAATATATTATAATAATATAATTTAATTATTGTTAAAATATTTTTTTTAAAGTTATTATTATTTAAAAAAAAATAAATTAAAAATTGTTAATAACAATTAAATTAAACTGTTAGGTTTGTAATTAATCATTAATTAACTGTCCATAAAATAATAAATCTAATATAATTATCGTACTTGGCATAAAAAATTAAACTTCTAGAATCTTTTTTTAAACGAATATGCGTTTTCCAAAAAATAAAATGAAAATAAATAATTAAAAATCAACAAAATCAGTTATAACGTATTTTAAGACTTTTACATGTTTTTTACTGTATGTAGTGTTTTTGTGGGCTATTTATTGAGAAAACAACATTGAAGTTATTATTTTTGAATTTCTTGTAAAATTTCCTTTATTTGAGTTTTACTTTTGTAATTCTAAGTTAAGAGAAAAAACAGTTACGAGACATAGATCAGTTATTTATATTAACTTTGACTCTTCGACTCAACTTAATAGGCCTGGGGGCACGGGTTAACCTTAACGGATCGGTCCCAAATTTTGCACAGCTTATTTTTTTGACCATTAAAAAAAAAATTAAGGGGTAGCGTAAAAAAAAAGACATTCGATTTTTGAGGGCCACCCTAATATAACACCTATCAAATCTTGTCCTGAATTATTAAATATCTCATATTCCCACTCAGATTTGAATTATTGAAATTTACGTAAAATCATAGTTTAAATTCTAGTATTAGTAGAGGAGTTTTTCTTTTTTGAATAATGGATTTGTGATCCAATAATCTATATATGGATTTCATAGCTTTTATTTCTTCCCCTAACAAATTCCATATGGTTTTTTCAATTAATTACACATTTTATACATAAGTATCAGAAAGAACTACATAATACACTTGGTTCAATTTATAAATGTATTAGTGAAATGTTTTATTGACAGAGATACTTTCAAGTTTTGCGTGGGTATATAATCATTTGTGTTTACTATTAATGACAAATCAATTTGCACAATTTCCTTCCATTATTGTAATAAAATAGTAGAAAATAAAAACCAAGTAAAATGTATAAACTTATAAAAAAAAACATTTTAATTTTTTAATTTTATACATTTTAAAATAATTAAAATAAAAATCAGAGTAGAAAAAGCCAAAATTTTATGAAAATAATGTGTATTTTATTTTTATTTTTTTGAATAAATTGTTTTATAATAACGTAAATAAGATTGCAGGTAATTGAAAAATCATATATACATTGATATTGATATATAAAATATTAGCTTATCATTAATTTGAACATTATTTATAAATCAAAAGAATTTATTACTGTCTAGCCATTTACATAATTAAGTATATAACCTCAAATAATAAATCAATATAAAACAAATGACTACTATTTTAAATTTTTTACAGAGTATTACACTCCATTAAGGCACACATAAAACCATTCAAAGGGCGTTGTATGAGTTTTTAATCGTCAGATATCTCTGAAGAGGTTTTGTGAAAATTTATAACCAAAGATTAAAACCTGGGGACATAGTGATGACGATCATAGTACATAAAAAATTATTTATACTATGTGTAATACAATAGAACTTTTGAATTTTTTAACATTATAAAAGTATATATATTTCATTAACTTCTAAAATATTATTATATTTTTGTTACTATTTAATTGACTGGGTGAAGAGTAAAAAGTCTTATTGGCTAAAAAAATATCGTTAAAATTTTCTAAACAACAACATAGTTTTATTTTGGGACATTTTAAATAATCATTTCATAAATCAAATCTAAAAGTTATTTTTTCTGATATATATTAAACAAATTTAATTACGACTTTTTAATATAATGGACATCAATAATCGTATTTCATTGAAACGTACTTTGGACAATGAAGATCACGAAGAAGTTCAGTTTAAAAAACTCAAACGGTAACAACACTTATTTGTAGTTAGATTTAATGAGTATTAATCAATGAGCTATCATGTGTTTGGGTTAATCCCTATAAAATCATCCAGAGTTGTCGCGCGACCAATTTAAAATTAATGAGAACAAATATTTTTTTCCTAAAATCTATTAGTTTTGTTTCTCAAATGTATTCATCTCGAAACCAAGTACCACCTCCTTCTTCAAATGTCAAAATATTTTTTGTTGGAACTATTTCCCTATCACAGGCGTTATCTAAACTTTGTGTCTGCGCTTCACACGAAACGTTATTCATAGCCATTTTATGTACATTTGTACAAACCACGGAATATCTATAGACAGTAATAATAGTGAAGTAGTATGAACAAATTAAGAAGTATATTTAATAAATTTTTTGGTGATACTTATGAGTGAAAACATAAAAACGTTAATTGATAAAGTTATAAATTTATTTTACAAATATATATACATGTTCTTTCGAGAGAATAATAAAAAATTTTTAAATTGTAATTGATATATTAATTTTTCAATAAATGCTTTATTGATTGTTTATAGATTACAATTAAATAATGCAGTTATTCTTTAATTGTAAGAATACTTCTGGCTAAAAGTATGTGTATGATATTAAAACGGGTTGACCCGTTTCAAATCATCCAGAGTGGTCGCGCGACCATTTTAAATTTGTTTGAAATTTCATACATAAGTTGCCTAGTATTTAAATAAAAGATATGTCAAAAAAAAAATTTAGGGAAAGTAGATTTATGACCTGTCAAAATTTTTAGATTACAAATTACCGGTATTCCATAAAAAATTCGCCGAAACCTATGTATTTATACTAAAGACTTGAAAAGTTCACTTTTTCATTATGAGATCTTTGAATATAAAATTTTTTAATTTTAATTTAATATTTTAAGTAATTTTGAGAAAGGTTTCTTTTTTGTATTTGTGAAAAAGTGACATTTTCAAGATTAAAATTAACGATGAAATAAAATTTTTTTACATCATATTAACATTATTTAGTATTATAATTTAACTATGTATTCAAGTTTTGTACTTTGGCCTTTTTTTAGTAACACACGCATAAAAAAGTTCAAATTTCTAAAATAACGATTTTTAGGCAACTATAACTTAGACTTTCATGGAGGGACAGAATATTAAATCATAAAAATTTCACTCAATATTGTTACAAATATTGATTCTCTATGTTAAAAATTTCAACTTTGGTATTTTACCAAAACCAACATGAAATTAGCTTTGAAAAATCCCCTTTTTAAATTTATTATGTTGTAAATCATTGTAGAAATCAATATTTATATATTATTTTCTAATAAGAAATGGTATATTTATTATTATAAATTTATTATTTACTATTTACAAATAATAATTAAATTATTTAAATATTTAAGAATTTATAATATAAAATTCTATAAAAGATAACTAAACACAATATATATATATATATATTACTTTGAACATTTTATATCTTGATATTTAGCGGAAGATGAAGTTTTTTAACGCCTTATCAAATTTTTTTTCAAAGTTACTATTCTATGTATTTGCCTTGTGCCTGAAATTATTTTAGTATTTTCAAATTTTAGTTTTAACTTTTTTTCATATTCATTAACTTTACTTGTAGGAACGATAAAATATTTTATTCCTGTTATATTTTCAATACAAAAATTATACATTGTTTCTGGAGTTAATATAAGATTTTCATGCACACTCTGTACACTATGCTTAGTAAATAGCCTTTTTGTTGTGCCACCAATACCATCACTTGCTTTTTTTCCATGACAGAACGCAAAAACATTCTACTCAGTTTCAATTTCGAAATCTTCAAAAGAGCTTATATTCATAACATTTTTTTTATTCTTATAATGACTACCGGCACCGTCACAAAAATATATAATTAATTTTTTTAAAGGACATATTGTCATTAAATCACTTATCAAATATTTTTGAAATGCCTGAACTGCTATCGTGTTATGTTCAAAGTGGTCACTTATAACATAAAATCATCTGCATTTAATTTCATTAACAGCTTTAATAATACACGAAAGATTAAAGTGTAGCCTGTTTGTTAGCCCAATGATAATTTTGTATATCATCTGATATGATAAAACTATAATTCTCCGAAAAATCGGCTAGAGCTATGCAATCTGTAGTAGATAAATCTTCTTTAGACTTTTTAAAGTAATTTGTTTGAATTTTTGATGTGTAATGATGTATTTTTAAAATACACAATTTTTCAATTAAAAAATCAATAAAATCATCGACAGATAAAATATTAGTTACTAAATCATCTCTATCTGTACTAATCCATTCTGTGTATATAATATTTTCTGGGCCATCATCTAATTCGTCAAAAACAATTTTTTTTTTAAACTATCACTCGAATTCAAAAAAATGAATAATTCTCCCATCATACAATTATAATATTCAATATTACAAACTAAACAATTTAGATAGTATTTATAACCAGCTTCTAACCCAGCTCCTTCAACCATAACCTTTACATTATGATTGTGAACACAGACACACACATTATGTATACCCGAAAATCCAGCCAATACACACCACTTAGATTTAAGTGTGAAAATTTGGTTTCACAAATTCAAATTTCACATATAATTCATTTAATAACCATTTTTGATATTCGTCGCTTGAACCATTTATTTTAATATTAACATAATCTATTTTACCAGGGCAGATACTACTATATTCACCATCGTTATAAAATTTTAAAACGAGCTCAACTAGTTCATTACTAATAACATTACCGGTTTTTTTTTTAAAGTTGAAGTATAATTCTCATGAATTTTTCAAACCATATTTTCGGAGACTCTCTACAGATTTTATCTCGTGACCACGAATTGGGCAATTAACTAATGATCTTTACTTTATCTTATTTTGAAGAAACAATTATTTTTTCTTTTAATTTGTTAATCAATTTGTTATATTCCGATAAATTAGAAATTTGAAAATGTTTACAGCTTGATGAAAATTTAGGGGTAGCTTCTAAATCAGCACGTAAATTAATAGATACTTCTTCGACTTTTTTATAAAATGCACTGGGAATATAAGCAGAATTTAATTTTCCTAAATTTAATAAACGTGACATATTAAATATATTAAAGACCGAGTCAACTTTATTAATTCTTTCTTCTTTCAAAATAAATAAATCGCCATTGAAACTTTGATTTATTGAACTAGATATAACATATCGACATGATCATTTTCTACTTTATCCTTTTCAAAAATATTACTGTAGCAAATACAACATACAGAATTAACAAGAAATAACAGAAACATTTTTTTTATCTTAGAAATATGTTTTAAACTTATTTTATGTTCCGTTTATGAACTCCTATTGGATCAAACATTAACAATAGTGCATCACATTGTATTAAATTTAATATGTTGAATGAGACAAACTAAACATGATAACACACGTTACATTCTACTTACGAGTTAAAACTAATCGTTTTGTACATTTATAGCCTATTGAAGAGGAGGCTTATTTAATAGTGAGCCAAAAAAGAAAAACTAAATAAAAGTAATAACACATCTAAATCTAAACATATATAACTATATATTTCTGTTTAATACATTTACCGCGAATTGACAAAGTAGATCATTACGGATTACATTGTGACGAAAAATTTATGTTATCGTATCTAAACTGTATAAAATATCCTATGTGCCATAAATCTTACAATAATGACTATACTTTTAAACCAATTTTGTTATTAATAAATTAACAGTTATAAAAATGATAAAACATTAAGTATTCAAAACTAATTTCAATTTCGTTTCGGTAAAATTCCAAAGTTGAAATTAAAACATAGAAAGTCAACATTTGTAACCATATTGTGTGAAATTTTTTTGATTAAATTTTCCGTCCCACAATCAAAAACTAAGTTATAATTACCTAAAATCGTTAATTTAGAAATTTGAACTATTGTATACTTGTGTACTAAAAAAAGGCCAAAGTAAAAAAAAACACAACTTAAAAACACAATAGAATTATAATACTAAATTATATTAATATGATATAAAACAATTTTGATTAAAAAATTGTATTTCATCGTTAATTTTAATTTTGAAAATGTCATTTTTTTACAAATAGAAAAAGAGAAACCTTTCTTAAAATTTGATGTCATTAAGCCAATTGAACTAGAAAAAGATAATAAAAAATAAAGTTGCATCAAAGTATGTGTGTCATTAATAACCCAAATTTTTCAATAATCTGTAGAAAAATCAATCTAAAATATAGAAATCTTTTTGCATTAAATTATTGTTTGGAAATTTCTTACCCTTAATTATTAAATTAAAAAACTATAGATTGCATAAAAGTCTCATTAAAATGTAAAAAAACATACGAAAATGTTTGATTTAATTCTAAGGTTTTTATATATTTGTATGTGACAGAATTGATTTATTTCTAATTTTTATGTATAAATACATACATTTTTGAACTCATTATCAAATACACAAGACGCTTTAAGATATGATTGATTTTACTTATCATATTTTAAACAAAAAAACACACAGCAGGTATTATTTAATTATATTTGGTGAAGAATAATTTACGGTACAATTGTGTTATAAGGTTAAATGAAGATGTTGAAAATTCAAACGCCACGGTTGATATTCATGATGATGAAAAACTAAATAAAACTCTCAATGAAGAATGCAATAATATTTTATCATCATTAATTAATTGTGACGATATTAAAGGAATTTCAAAAGCTACTGAGTATGTTTGTGTAAACATTATTTTAAATGAATGGAATATCCATTTATTTTGTCAAGAAATAATTAATTTTTATTTCTTATAAATAAATATATAGGTTATAAACGATTTTTACAAATCAATTCATTTTACTGATAATTTATTATTTATTAATAACCAAGAGTTTTATATTAAAAAAGTTTTATTTGCATATTACTTTCAACAAAAATTCAACATTATTAAAACGTATTAAATATTAATAAATATAAGCAAACGAATTTAAAATATTTTTGTAGAGATAACATAAATTATGTTGAAAATTCAGTTTCGTATGACGATATCTCTTACGACCGTCCAAATTGTTCATCAATACCTGACTGGTATGAAACTGACCAAGGACCATCGAATGACAGGTTATTAAGTCTACAAAATTTTTTTATTAGTATAATTTACGAATTATAAAATTTATTAAACATAAAAGTAATCGGCACAGAAAAATTCTGTACTTTATGAACAAATGTTTAATTTTCTTGCTAATTTTAATTGATCATAAATTTAATAATACTTTGTTCGTAGTGACTTAGTATTTGTTGCAAACATTCCATTTCCAAATTTATCATTTGAAAATAGGAATAAAAATTTCTTTGGAAATACATTCAGGAACCAAAGTAATGATGAATCATTGGAATCGTATTCACGAACAAACAGATGTTTATTTTACAATTATACCTCGTAATTCCAAATTATTTCTGTGATATTAAATAATTCCATATATTTTTAGTCATTATTTTATTATCTTTAGTTTAATTGAGTTAGCAGCATTATTATCTAATAATCAGTATACAGACGATAATGCTTATGTTGATTTTGAAAATATGAATTATGTATCATCGACATCATTGTGTTCTACAGAAAGTGTAGCTAACACAAATAGCATTCCAAAAACTGATATCCATGGTCCTGAAAATACTACTAATAATAGATATTTATCAATGTTTATGGCACCGAGCATTAATAATGATATAAAGAATAATTATTAGTAAGTATTAAACTATTTCATGTGTATATGTAATTTTGATTTTAATGAAATTTTTATATATTTGAATATTTTAAACTAAGTATTTTTCCTAATTTTTTTTTTAATAAAATTTCATCTTTTTCATTTAGTATATTATTCTAAATAAAATTATTAAAATATATTATACGTAAAATATTTTTAAAATTATTAATAAGTCACATTGATATAACAATATTTATATAAAAAGAGTAGTGATTTTTTTTATCGAAAATTCAGTAAAATTTTTTTTTTTAATTTTATATTTTTTTTATTTTCTTGAAGCAATGACGAACTTAACTATGACAGTGATGAAAGTTCACAATTTAGCATTGATATTTCGTATGATTATTCAGATGAGTCATCAATACCAGATTGGTATAAAACTGAACAAATTAATCAGTTAAATATGTTCGTAAACTGGATATAATATAATTATACAAAAGTTTGAAGAAAACAATAAAGCAGTAACTTTGCATAATAAAATAGAGATTTTTTGTCATTAAAAATAATTCTATTAAAAAAATATATTAAATGTTTGATAGATCTATGCTAGTTTTTTAAATTTAAATTTTCTTCAAACTTTGTGTGCACATTTATATATCTATTTAATGTCATATTTTTTTAAAATAATGTTATTCAAAGGGACGATGATTTTATTGTAAATATTCCATTTCCAAAGTGACAATTTGTAAAACAAACTATGGAATCTACTTAAAATGAGTCTATAGGTTATAAATTTTAATCAAAAATATCATACGAACTAAGATTTCTCATGCGGCTATTTCATTTACATGGTAATAATATGTCATTCATTTACAATTTAAGACTTATTTTTTTTATGTGAAAATTTGTTTAATTATTTTACAGAAACATAACATTATTCCTTCAACATATTTAAACAATTACTTTGAATAAAATGTGAAAACATAATATTGTTAAGTGGAAATATTATCAAATGAATTCTTACGTGTTTTATTATTATAAACATTATTTCAAATATTAATAATCCATTTAAAAAAAAATTCTTTCCATAGTTAAGAATCTAAAGATATTTTTGAAATTAAAATAAACGTTTTATATTAATAATTGTTTCGAAATATTATTATATTATGAATTTAGTATTTTTATATTATATTTTATAGTAAAAATATATGATATTATTATTTTTATTATGTGTTTTATATACTGAGCTAAAATTAATAATTAATTAAAGCTAAAATAAAATATTTTCATACTTTTTTTTAAAAAAATGATTGTGTGATATGTGTTATATTATGTAGTTAATTTCTTGAACTATTACATGCTTCAGAATAAAATAAAATATTTTTTTAGAGGATCAAAATCATAAAATATTTAATCATATTTAACGTTTTCTCAAAAAGCAATTGTTTATGAAAACCGCTATAAACTAAGGTACGATGGCTTATGAAATAATTCAATACCATAAATCAACTTAAAATGCAAAAGAGTATCTATTAATAATACTTATTAATAGATATTATATATATAATAGATATACCAAACCAAACCCAACCAAACCCAACGACTTTCACTAAAAAACAATCTGAAACGTAAAAAAGATTAAATTGAATATAATTTGGAATATTATACTATTAAATGTTAATTATTAAAATATTACAACAAATTAAGAATAGAATAAATAATAAAATTTAGTTTACACACCTGATAATAAGAACACAATTCTTAATTAAACAAATATTTTTCACTTATCATAATATTAACAAAAAATCAATGAATTTTATCGTTTATACGTTACATATTCTGTCGCCTAATAATTTGAAAAGATACGATTGAGATTTTCAATGATGATGAGTCGCCATAGAGTTTAATATTGTGATATATATTTCTAACTTTTTAATCGATGAAATTTTTTGATAATATTGTATTAAACAGACAATTTAATGCTATTTAAATTATTTTTCTTTAATTCTTAAAATTTAATAACCATTATAAAAGTGCTGTAAAAAAAATGTCATTCTTTCTATTTAACATAATTAAAAGAACATTTATTTTAATTAAAATAAATTTTTAATTAAGAAGTCTCAAAATTCTACTTGCAAATTAGGTTTATACTTATTTTGAAAATGAAGTTTGTATCAATATACATTTAAATATAATATTTTGAATCAAATATTTTTTATAGAATTGTCATTTTAATTGACGATGTATATTTCAGGTTTTTTAATTTTTTTTCGATTAAATTAATAAAATTGTAAATGCATTATCTATATAGCTTAATAAATTTTACTAATAACAATTTTCAACTTACTTAAAAATAAGATTATTTTGATTTGTCTGCTAATCTACTTGAAAAAATAGTTCTTTTTACGGTCATTGAAGTATGTATGTATTTTTATGTGATTAACGTGAATATAGAGTAGCTTCAATTTTGTAGTGTGACATCAATTTGATATTACATTTTATGAATACAGCAGATCGTAGGTAATTAAAAAAGTAGAAAGACATTGATATTGATATTTAAAATATTAGCAAATCATTAATTTGAACATTATTTATAAATAAAAAAAAATCTATTACTGTCTTGCCATGTACATAATTAAGAAATAGAATCCCAAATAATAAATAAATCAAGAACAGCACAAATGACTACTATTTTAAATTTTTTATAGTGTATTACACTCAATTAAGGTACACATAAAAACATTCAAAGGGTGTTGTTTGAGTTTTTAATTGTCAGATACGTCTGTAGGGGTTTTGTGAAAATTTACAACCAAAGATTAAAACTTGGGGACATAGTGATGATGATCATAGTACATAAAAAATTATTTATACTATGTGTTATACAATAGAAGCCAAAAGGATTATAACCCTTTCGGATCACTTAACAAAGACTTCAATCGAATATAATATTGTACTAGTAATTTTTTTCGTATTCTATAATATCCCTTAAGTATAGAGATTAAAATAACTAAGTAGGTTTACTTTAAAAATATTCCCTGGAGATATTTTACTTACAGATAAAAATTGTCCCCCTAAGCATTATATTACTTTATAATTACTATTTTATGACAAATTTATTATTTGTCAAATATTAAAAAAAATTGTATAAACCGTTTTTTTTAACTTGGTGCATTTATAATAACATGTTAATGTAGTATGAAGTGGTTCCTTGTAAATTATTTTTTTCTGATTATTAAGCAGATTTTATTTTAGATTGAAAATTTCTGGTCTTTATATGTGTTTATATCAAAATAAATGTAAGTTCGCGATTAATACTTGTATATAAAAAAAAAACACAGTTACGATTAATCCAATTCATCCTATTAAATTAAAAATTTTAATTTACTTTATAAATTCATAATATTTTTATATATAACATTAATATATTATCACATTTTCATTAATTATTCAGAAAAATTTGAAAAAATTACCTCGTAGACATAATTATTTATGACAACATTGCATTTTTAATAATTATTTATAAATGTTATTTTATGTTATAGTTTAATTAAAAAATATAAATAAATATATAAAATAATATTAT
>NW_026099574.1:34717278-34727887 GCF_025091365.1 Daktulosphaira vitifoliae
AATACAAACATCAAAGTATACACAATCAAACAATATTCAACTGATCGAACATAATAACTCATAATCGACTCGATGACGTTTGCACACCAAAGCCGCCGTATAATTAATTATTACCCCAGGGTCTAATGTAATAACACTGTGAATGATACGTGAGCCATGATGATGACAAAATGTAAATAATAACAGACTTTGTACTGTGATATTTGGGATTTTATTCGTCCTGTGGCTATTGACATTTCTAACGCATTAATTAAATAACATATTCCATACGTGGCATCATTTTTTGTTTTGTTTTACCCCCCTTTTGTATAAAGGACATGCAAGCTGAACCATCTCCGTCATCAATTGAGTGTTCCTCCCTATGTCTATGCCATAGCTTACAATGGTATTTCAGACCAGTAACCGGCAAAATTTAATAATCATAAAACATAACGCTATTTTAAATGTTAGCCAATTTTATTAAATATTGTTGCTCATTTAACACTAAATTTTACTATTAAATATTCAATCATGTTATGCAAATGTACGTAAAAATGCATAAATCATTGTAATGTTTAATTTAAATTTATTATTATTTTTTCAAACAAATATTTTAAATGTCTTTAAAGTTAAAGCAAAAAATTTAACTTTTTACTTGTAACTTCAAATGTTAAGTAGTGTTCACTAATATTGACATTCTCAATGAACTAATTCCAATTTTTCTTAAAGTTTAAAGTTTTATGTTGTTATTCGAGTAATTTTTTGATTTCTTTTTTTATTGTAATTATGTGACTTATTATGTATTTATCTACCATATTTTATACAAAACCTATTCCAAATAAAGAGGAAATTCAACATACATTATTTATAAAATTTTAATTTACCATCAATGGACAAAGGATATTAACGACAAAAATTCAAAAAAGGAGCTCTCACAACGCAAATAAAGCCTTAGGGGAAATCGATACTATCTCCCGCAGACACAACTTATTGTTGCATGACATAATTAAAAAGCAATTTGTTTTACATGGTACCTAATAATTTCAACAATTTATTTATTATAGTCACAAATGTTTATTATTTAATAGGTTTATAACAATAACTGGTTTGAATTTTTTTAATAAATTGGTATTGAATGTCCCTAATTTCTGAAAAAAACATACTTAGATCTTTCCCACAGTATAAATACACAAACTATACATATATGTTTAATGTGGTTTAATAAATAAATTATTATTATGATCAATTATTATTTTATTACACTACATGTATGATATGTCTAATCAATATATTTTATATATAAAAAAATAGTTTTTTATTTCTAAATGAATTAACTTTACAAATATTACCAATGAATTCTGGTTTCGGTATAGCACATACTAAGACGAAATTATAATTTAATATAAATATTACATTAAGTTTTGCTTTTGCACAAAAAATAAAAATACTGGACAAAACGTAATATCTGCTTAGCCACGAGTCTAACAATCCCGTGGGGGTTCTAAAACTCTCCCCAAATGATTCGGTGTTTAAAAGAGGTCCTCGTAAATTCGATTACATCCAAAAACTCAAGTATATGTTTCTACCGGATTTTTGTTAAGATTAAATTCTTCTTGTCACGACATTCACAGCATCCAATTCCTCCAATATCGTAATCCGAAAATACGTCCACTTGGCTTTTTTCCCAATTGTCCGTCGTAAAAACCTCGGCCAGGATAATATTTGACGTTGATAACGACGACTGTCCTGATTGGACGACCCATCAAATAACATCTACAAAAGGCATCTAGGATTAAAACTTAAATACATTTAACCTGTAAACCCCTTAACAACACTTCACAGTCTCAACAAAAGAGCACTTGAAATAAAACTAGAAAAAATAAAATTGCAATCAAGACTGTCAATGACATTTTGGCACAGACGACAGTGAGGTTTTAATAAAACCAATTTACTGACACTATAATTTTAGAGCCGTATTAACCATAGGATTTTTTTCGTTTTTTGTAAATTTCAAGGCACATCCAAAGCTATAAAGTTTTGAATAGATTAATTTGACGTGACTAATCGGTGAATTTAATATTGAAATATTAATAAAAAAATATTGGCATGTTAGAAAAATTCATATGTTTTCAAAATTAATTTAAAATTCTGTTTAACTAAATCTATTGTTATCGAGTAAATCACATATAAATAAACAAATTGTGACTAAGATGTTACGTCTAAACTAATGTAACTTTCGCTCAACTCAATAAGAATAATTGTGTTCGAAATGTCCACGTCAGCAAGTAAAATGCATCTAATGGATACTAAACAGCAGTATAAATGGTCAAAGTTTCTCAAACAATTGTCCATCCCCTACACATTAAATTGTGAAGCGATAAATCCCCCTTTGTAATCCGTCTAGTCGAAAGTGTCTTCGCATGCACTTACCATACCGGTAAACAAACATTTCCTCGTAATACGCCCCGACTCGTGTTAATAAAAAAATAATAAATACAAAATACTACCTTTTTACAAAAGGTCACTGTCGTCTCATCCGTCAACGTATTGCTTTACGAACCAATGACTCCTCCTTCACCGGAATTACGAATTTAAAATGCATACAACGTCAGGTAAAAGCGGCGCAAATGCAAATTTCAACTTCAGAATCAATATTAAACAATGTAAATTAGTCGGAGTTTTAATTACTATATACAAGAGGCCTCGGGTCAGCGCCACGCGCATAAATTTATTTATAAAAAAACTGTACAATGCGCGTATGACCGTTTTTTTTTTCAAGTTTTGTTGACACAACTTTTAATCAAATTTTTTTAATCATTAGTCCTTTTCTCCATTTTGAACAAAAACCTATTCTGTATGTTAATCAGTGTTTAATGGGATGTATTCGAACGTCGAACAAACTTCATTCCCCTATTCAGAATGCAATATTGTTGCTGTGTCTGCTGCGGTCAGTTAAAAAAAAACACATGACTACACAACCACCGTGTCAATTATTGTCATTTCCATTGGGTTCCGTTCAGGAACTACTGATTAAAATCACGAGCAACCCCAGTTATTGCAATCGGCCAAAACATTTGAAAATATCGGTTGACGGAGTACCCTTTTACAATGGTCGTTTACGCTTACTCTGACATTTTAATAAACTGAAGTTTCGTTCATTAAAAAAATCACGAATGCCTGAACAAAGTATATGAACGTATCGTTCAAGATACTTCAGTGATTTGATGAATTGAATTTCAATTAAATTCCATTATGTTTGAATGAATTTAAGCTGTAAATATCAAAAATTTGCAGTTATTAAAAGTTATTGACTCGAAAGAATTAAACTGATTAGTAATTAAAAAGATATAAACCATTTTTTTTAATGTAATGTACACTGAAAAAAATCTAGTAAAATCAACAAACTTATTTTAAGTATACAGTCGACATTTTTTTTTTTGTATATTAAATAAAAATTTTTGTTTTGATTAATTACATAGTAAAAATATTGTCAGCTGTATTTTATTCAGTGTAATTTCTGTACATTTATAATCAAATATATTTATTATCGTAGATAAAAATAAATTAAAGAATAAAAATAAAAATTTCCGAATTTCTTATAAGTATTTATGATAAATTTGATAGTAATTTATCTGAACAAATACTATTCGATTAACAAGTACTCAATGTGTGTATTGTTTTTTTTTTTTAACAAACTTTATTCTTATATGACCGTACATAATGTCAAAAAATAAAGTATAACAAACAATTGAAAATACCGGAAGAGAAATTGTTCAAACAGAGGTTTACCGTCCATTCTTAAACAAGGGGTGTATCAAATATTATGTCGAACGAAATGTACATATATTACTCCCTATTACAAATATGTAAAAAACATTTTAAAAGAAATAAAACAACCTTGTCAATAGTATAGAAAGGGAGGAACTACGAAGCATAAAAGTCGACAGCGACCGTACTCGTGCAAATATAAAAATAAGTATATACTTAGGAGAATCAAAGACTCTAAGCAGAAAGCTTTTAGTGTTGTTTATAAAATAAAGGATCAGGATATCTACTTTGTTTACTCAATATTACATCCAGTATCAAAAAATGCAAATTGTATTGGTGTTCTATCGGAATCTCTATAAAAAGCATCGCACTAAATCTTCAATTTATGTCCTATCATATTTTAAGTACAATAGTGTATAAAAATGATACAATAGATGTTTGAAATATTTGCTGAAAATTTGACCGAGAGAGTCATACAACTTCAAAATAATCAAAAAGTTGAATACTCAATCTAAGATCTTGCAAATCGAATATCATTTAAAAACCAGAGAACAAGTTATAACAAGTATAAAAAAAAATATGCATCATTCAAACAATTACCCTTAACCAGTTTATACATTTGAGAAGTAAAAATATGCAGACAATTATAACAAAAAGCCATTGTTCTACTCGCATTGTAATTTATAAAGGCTATCGTTACTACTACATCATGTCTCAAACGTCAATAATAATCATGTGAACCGTAGTTTTTTTTACTATTATTATTCATCATTGATGATGTTTTGCAACACGTGTGAGTCATCGGTGATCGCGGCGGCACACGTTCGATTCATTCGACCCGCCGCCACGCCGGCCGTCTGGTAACGAATTACCCGGTCCGGATGTCGCACGGTCTTCAGTCAAAGTCAACGCGATGAGGCTGTTGCCGGTTTCCTGTCCTAGTACTATCTTTCCGCCAGAGGGTGTTGTTGTTATTAATCAGATGACAACATATAAGTTGCCAATTAAAACGTTTGCCGCTGTTTTTCTCTAATGGCACGAAGACTCGTAAAAGTGCCGGAGGAAACAACGAGTCATTTGTAAAACGACAGTCTCTCTCTTCTCTGTTCATTTCTGTGTTGTGCATTACGATATCCGAGTGCGTTTTGGCACGGCCACCCCAGTTTGAAAAATCACTATAGTCGCCAAAAAGTGATTATCATCCAAAGACACGGCAAACGTTTAGTTTGATGCTGCAGTACAATTGGAGTCGAAGACACGTGCTGGCAAACGCCCTGATCAGTAGTAACAAATCATTTTCGTCATCTAAAGATAATATTTTCGTATTGTTTTGTCAAAATAATATTAATGACAGCTTAAGCTAAAAGCGTAAAATAACATTTCTCCTTAAAATCAAATTTTGCAATGACGAATTAAGACAATCTTTTGTTCGTATATACTCTTTTGTCTATACTACTAATCAAACTCTTGTATATTTCAACGAGTTTAAACAAATTTTTTAATTTTATAAATATTTATAAAAATACTAGAGTATCTTTTTACATTTCAAGCAAGGTGTCACTATTTAATTTAACTAGAATATAAAAAAAATGTGTTTAAGCAGTTATTGTAAGAGTAGCTGTTTTTATTATTTTTAACGAATGTGTAAATACATTGTCGTGATTAAAAAAGATAATTAAAGAAGCGCACTGTCGTTAGTTAGTATAGAGTTGTCGATAAACCCTCGGTGAGCATTGACTTTTGATTAAAAGTGACGGAGATATTATTTCTGACTTCCATGCTACGTGTCGGTGCTTTAAACCATCGTTAAAGAATTCCTCGCGCTAAGAGGGGAATAAAGAAAGCTTTAACTACACAGTAGTCTTGTAATATGTATGCCAAAGAAAAAATGTGTACGCCAAATACAAGAACGAGAGATGGTTGAAAAAGCTTTTATTATTATACAGTCTTACGGGATAATCTGTGTACGACCAGGGAAGAAAAAAATGGGCAACCAACCGTGGAAACCCGGTTCATTAACGTTTCGCCAATTATATCCGCCGTCGAAGTCAGTCGGCTGTGATGGATTCACATTATTATATTTTGCGAGTCTCTTCCTCCATCGTCATCAACGATATTTTCCGGAATATTTTTCATCCCCCCACCACCATGCCACTGTTTTGCGGAATCCCATAATAAAACGTTCCCTTTTGCTCTAAAATCCACCTCGCTCTCTTTGCTCGGCGCCCTCTTATTAACGAAAATCATATAGTGTTTCCATTACTATACGGAAGCTCGTAATTTGTCACCAGAGAATATCTTAACACACACACCCATTAAATATAAGAGGGTACATGCCGCTTCAAGGTGTAATTATTAATGTGTAGGTATATGAGCTGTATGCTGCGAAGACGACTCTTGCAATAAAGCCAAATGTCTCTGATGCCGTTCATTTGATCTACGCCGTCTTACACAAAAACCTCATCAATCGAGCCCGCGAGACTTATACGAGCAATTAGTACAACAAAACCAAGTACAGTCATTGTCTAATTGTCAGTTTGGTAACAGAATATACATTTTGTACGCGTATATATCCGGATGACGACAGAGAAATATTGTTATTTTATCGTTCAAATAAGTCTTGCTCCGCTGGAATTTAAAAAGAATACTAACCCGCGTAAGGATTCAATGCTCTCATATGATATTAGTGATATAATAAATGATCATTTAAAAAAGCATACATCTAAGTACAAATAAATAAAAATACGAAAAATATCGAAAAGTAGGATGTGTGTCGGTCAACCAGTATTTAAAAATCGTCACGGATCAACAAACCGATCCATTTTGTCCTTTTGTGGATCATCTCTAGTTGATGGTGCTGACGATAAGTTTACAGGGTCAAAGGTGAGACTTGAAAAAAATAGCCTCTCCGCATACACACATAAAAAACACCGTCTTCACATTCCATCTTGAATTGTACATGGCATGTATATATAACGACACATAAACCGACTCTAATCCGTTCCATTTTTTCTCTCTAATTTTTATTATTATTATTATTATTATTATTTCTTCTGCTTATATTCTTCATTATTAATGTGCATCCACACGTATACAAGAGTACACGAAGCGCATCGTCTGTCACCGATTCTCTTCTTTGGGGGCGACCCGCAACCATATACGCTTCCCCTAAACACAATGAACATTGAAGTCCAATATAGATTTCGGACGTTGATGAATAACGTGCTTGGCACCGACCATAGATTTATATAATGTACCGGACTCCGTGACAGACACCTATATAAATGTGACAGGGTCACATACGGAGATCGCCTTGTGTTTGTTTAGGATTGCCGGCTATGATGCGTCCTATTTTCAAACAACCCGTTGCGCCCACTATATCTCCTGTTCTCGATTACTCTCTGTTTTTCTATACCTTATGCACGCAGACATTTGCATAATGTCTTCGTCGTCGGGGTGCGTTCAACTCACCGGACACAAAAGACAAACGCGCCATCCGACCCCCCATAGTCAATCTTTTATTCTTCCCGGTCGGTCAAAAAGAAAAACGCGGTCATTACCATTGAAAAATTCCTTTTTGAGGTCGCGGACCTTTAAAGGGTAAAACAGTAGTACCGATGTATCACAATTTGTTTCTCAATATCACGATGATAGTTGAGGTCCATAATATCTTAATAAATTTCATACTGCATTGTGTTCAGAAACCATTAACCTGACCAATCGACAGCTATAGTGCTCAGACATATTTATAACCAATAAATAATCCAAAAAGGCATAATATGAAAACCATCGGTGCTTTTATGGGTGTAAAACGATATTTGTCTTAGTTTATGTTATTTAGTATGTTGGTAACTTTAAATGAACTAAAAGTTATTGTACTGCATTTCGTTTTTAAGTATTCAATAGATACCTAAACTGAGTTATACTCGTATTTTGTGTCTGAATAGAAATAACTGATTGTGTGGAACTTCCATCATACTTTATGTTCGATTATTTTTTAGTTACAAAACAAACATACAATTCAACTACTATTAAACGAACGCGTGCGAGAATATTGTATTGTGCGTTTGTTGTATTTTATTTGTATTATTCTAAGAGTCAGACAATTGGAGATATTGAAGAGAAAGTAAAGTATAACCATAACATTTTATTTCCTATACATAATATTTTTGATAATTGTATAATACAGTTGCCACAAAATTTGACATATAATAGTAGGGGTACTCGTAAATTACGAGTAGTTTAAACATAACACGACCACGGGGGGTGTTAAGAATAGAAAAAAGGAAGCTGCAATTGACGAGATTTCCGTATTTCCTGTCAAGCTAANGGTTTCCGTATTTCCTGTCAACCTAAAAGTGCACGGGGACAACCTTTTATTTTATTTCATATATTTAAACAATATTGTTTTGTTTTTTATCAAAGTACCATGTTAAAATGCAATAAAGTATATATACTTTACTATATATAAAACTGTGTATATAGTGAGTCACAAAGATATGACAAATCCAATATCTTCTGATCTTTTTCGTTAAAATATTATTTTTTNTATTAATAATATTCACGGTCAATATATCATGAGTTTTAATAAAAAAAGGTCTTCTAAAAAAAAGTAATAACAAAATTTTAAATGAAAAACATAAAAGCTAATATTGTAATTCACTTTGTAAACTGACTTGGTGAAATTATTTATCAAAAACATATTTATATAAAATATAATTACGTTTCATGAATTCGATAGTGCGCTTAACATTAATAATCAGTTTTATATGTTCTCTAAAGAAGAAAATTGACGTGCCTATGATAAAATGTTTGCAAACACGCTGGTGACTCGATATTCGATTAAAATTATATCAGTCCCTAAGTATTGAAGTTCATTTTTTCTTCCCCTTGTATTTTTCGTACAAAGGCTTCGGGGCTAATTGGATTACCTTAGTGCAATCAATGAGCTACTACTACGACTCGTCCTTTGCTTTTTACGTTTTCTTTTTAACTACTACAAAGTTATCTTTAAACTAATTTTTGGGACCATCTTATTGACAAAAATACTTCATAAAAGGTATTACTTTGTGTGGTTGGTTGTTATTAATAATTTCATTATTGTAATCGGTATAAAGTTTCTTAATACAAATCAATTATTTAACGAATTAGTATAAAATTTCAAATTCATGTGTAAAACATACGACATTTAAACTTTCCTGGTAACATTGATAACTATTAATCCGGGTAAGATTTTAGAAAAAGTTTTTGGAAGGGTATTTGCACTAAGTTTAACTTAAATTTAACTAAATTAAAAAAAAAACATTTTAGGATAAAACATTTTGAAAAATTCCTCAATTTATATTATTTATAGGGTACAGTCATACGGTTCTTAAGATAGTAAATAATTCATGATGTTGCAACTATTTTCGGACAATGATCCCCAAGATTCATCTTAGACCAGCCACTGTATTAATATTTAATAAAAATCAATAATTAGTTGTCCATAGAATACTATTATAATTTGTTTGAAATTTATTTGCGCTAAATGATTAAAATTCTTTAAAAAAATCAACAGTGATAATATTGATACATAGTTTTCACAATTTCATGTGTTCTTTAATATTTTTCTAGTAAACAAAATCTGTTTATAAATGTTAATGAAATTTATTAGCTGGATGCCAAAATGTTGTCCCATGAAATTAAAATGACCAGTGATCCCTAAATACTAGCTTTTAATCCTTTTAAAGAGCCCTTGGACGACAATCAAATCAGTTTCGGACGCTTTTGATAAATGAACGACAGCCGCAACGACACATATCTTGTCCGTGTGAACCCTATCCGACCATGATTGATGGACATTGTCCTAAATGGTAATGTGCAGCATACAGCCGACCAGATTAACAACAAAAATCCCCTTATATCACCAACAATAGACAACAGTATTTTTTTAGTTTAATTAAACATTATTATTCACAGATATTCGTTTTTATTTTAAAGCAATAAAACATCAGTATGGCAAATTTTCAATAATCTATACTTATTTATTTATAAAACATATATGAAGTTTTAAATAAGAATTTCTTTTTAGCATTCTGCAATTGATTACAGTATACCAAACAAAAATAATAACGAGATTTTAATTGTTCGTTTAACATAAAATTGTAATTAATATTTGTAATAAAAGCGTTTGTTTTTAGTTTAAATTGCCTGAAATTTTAATAAAGAATAAGTACACACAAATTTTTTTAGTAAAAAGTAAACAAATTCATATATTTCAAAAAATGTAATTTATTCAAAACACAAAAACCAAATAAACTATTTTTAAATTTAATAAGTATTTTCCATCATTAAATAAAATCATAACTAATAACTATCAAAACTAAAATAATGTATTATGATGGAGATCTACACAAACCTCCTGCGTATATTTGACCTGATGGACAATCGATTCGAGTTTTTATAGAAACTAATACTCTTCTATGCAAATCATTAGGCAGCTCCGTACTAGTTGTATTGGTTGTATTAGTTGGGCGAATCGTTGTACTAGTTGAGCGAATCGTTGTACTAGTTGGGCGAATCGTTGTACTAGTTGGGCGTATTGTTGTACTTGTTTGTCGAATTGTCGTACCAGTTGGGCGAATCGTCGTCGTGTTAGCATTGCCAGACATTGTCATGGTAGTTACACTATTTGTCGTGCTAGTCGTGTGATTTTTAGTATTTGTAGTTGAAATTTTTGCGGACTGGGTGTAAATAGCTAAACATAATAATACAAAAAGTGTTGAATTTAAATTCATCATATTAAACATTTAACTATATTACACCAAAGCTAACAGCAATGGATAGTTCAACAATTTAACACGATGATTATATTATTTTTGAC
>NW_026099574.1:34727987-34865761 GCF_025091365.1 Daktulosphaira vitifoliae
ATTTATTTATAAAAAAATAAATACTAAGGAATTAAGTTTTTATTAAAAGTTATGAACACTGAATTATAAATTGGTGAAAACAAGGGACAAGAAATCTAAGATTTGCTTAACATTTAAACATTTCCATCTATATGGAGTTAGATTTAAGTTCAATTTTTATTAAATCAAAATGATTTATTATACTCGGTTATATAATTTAATAATTAAAAAATTCTATAACTAATTTTAACATTTTATATTGAACTGTTTTATTTATTGAAATGATATTACAGCAAAAGGTTTTTTGTAAGCTTCGTGTTAATAATTCAAACTAAACTGGATGTATAAAAATACTATAAGTTTCAATTTTGGTTAATCGAATATTTTGAATGATTCTATACAATAACTTTTAGTTATGGCGTTAAAAATACGACAGCTGAATTTTTTTTTTTAAATCCATCTTAAATTTTAACTGTTATTTTTCGTTTCTGAAATGTACAATGTATATCTTACGATCTGAAAAATAAATGAAAATAAAAAATGGATATTTTGTTTTGTCTTTTTCTATTTTATAGTATTACTTTTTTTATCTACTGTTTAAGTATTCTTTACTTTTGTTATTCCTCAAAATATTGGCCGAATTCCAAAGCTTTAAAACTCGTGTCTTAAAAAATACCTACCAGGCGCCGACGTTAAATATTGAAGGATAAAAGTTGGCACTCGCTATAGATCACTGCATTGGTCTGGGTGATCTAATATATTTTTGTGTTAAACACGTGATGACCCATATAATTCTGTTGACAAGTAATAACACGACCAGAGGGGATTTTTCGTAANTATAATTCTGTTGACAAGTAATAACACGACCAGAGGGGATTTTTCGTGACTTTTCTACGCACAATTATCGTATGAGTGATGAAATGAATCTACACTTGTTTTATATTTTCAAGGCACATTTGAAAAAAGTAGCATAATAATCGCAAACATTGATAATTAATCTTTTAGTTATAAAATAATACTGGTAAAACAACGTTCCCATCTGTATATTATTTGCAAAAGAAAAGTTATTAGTATAACAATAATCTTACGCGAATAAACAAAACCGATTACGTGCTTTCCATTTTAAGGTTTATTGTATAAAAAATAATTTTACAGATTTAGTTTTTAGGACGTTCAGGGTATACTGAACGCTCCATTTGCGGATTAGTCATTAGTAAAGCATTAAACTGAGGGGATTATAACGTCATAAAAAATATATATACATTTTGTCCCTCGTTAAATTCGGATTTTTTTTTCGAGTGCGTATTCCGTCTCAAGTTTTTGGTAAGAAGATTTATTGGGCATAGGGTCCAGCGATATGTCTTACTTTTTTCTTACTGCTCGCTGCGAATATATAAAAGACCTACTCAGTATTTATGGACAATTGCCGGTAAAGAAAAACCGCATCCAATTGAATTGTTCGGGAAAAGAAAAACTTGAGCTTTTCGAAATTTATCTACGTCAGGTGCTGACATTCCCGCACGATATATGTTTTATGAGTATTTTTCGATATAAAACAAACGATAATATCATAAAATATCCGTTTCTTCTTGACTATGTATACGTTAACACTCGATGGACAATATTTTACTCACCCTAACCGTATTATACTATTATGGACTAGATCCCATTTGTCATACTATTATATACATACCAAACATCGCTCCACTTTTTGTAGACTTCAAGAGCTGATCACAACATTTGTACACCCAAAGAAAAACCTCAATCAATTTTGATAGAGAAATTTTATCAAGGGTTTATGATAATGTTTTAATAATACAAACAAAATAATTATTCTTATAAATAATTATTGTTCAAGACAAGAAAAAAAAATATCATATTGATAAATATATCATAGATTCAATAGTAATGATATATTTATCAAATTGAACAATGAATTTATTATATAGATCGAGGTTTTTCTCTGGGTGTATGTTTTGCAATTTTTACTAATTTTTTAAATGTTGTTTAATAATCTCGCTTTATGACTTAAAAACTGTAAATATATTATTTAAGATTCTGATATAGTAAACTAAATTTTAACTAATGTTTTTTTCCTATCGTAACTATTAATTTATAATAGTAGTTAACAGCTTGTGTTGTAAAATTAGAGTAAAAAATTACTAACAAAATTTATGATTTGTTTGGATTAGAAACAATATGAGGTATTAAAAAGAAATCCTGCGTTATGGAATGTCGATTTAAACAATATTCAACTAAGAGTATTAAACTAAACGATTATTGCGCTTAATAGATTCGTATAATGAAATGAAAATCTGATCTCGTATAATCCAACGGTATCAAAACCGTTCACATTATACACACTTCTCCATTGTTTGAACGACTTGTGTTTTACATAAATATAAACAACGCTTCATTTTATCATTGTTTAAAATGCTGCGTATTAATAGAAGTATACTCATATAGTAGTATTAGTATAGATGTGTATTAAATAAATAGGTTCAGAATAAATTAATTCTATACTACTTAATAGGCAAACCTTTCAACAACTGTTACTGTTATTCGTTCTACAGAAAGTAGTATGTTATCTAGTGTTCAATATTATTGCAACCCTTCATATATTAGTAAACCAATTTTTTTTTTTATGTAAAAGTACCTGTCCCTGGGATATTTTTTCCCAAATATCCAATTATTTTTATATTTTGATACTCTAAAGGCCAGCTTCCCTAAATTCTAACATATATATCTAATAATAGTATTCTTAGTAAAACCGCCTAATTGCCGACCGATTATACCCAATCTCAGTGTCCGAGGGAAACGTATGAAATCTCCTGCTGTGATCTAGTGCAAGCTGCCATTAAATTGCGATCAGAGGGGTGAAAAAAAAATAGTATACATAATATCAGTCCGCAGACACCTTGTATCGGGTTTCAATTATTATATTTTTGTGGTGAAACGAATGATCCCTCCTCCGGACATGATGACCAAATAATAATAATATCTGTCGGTGCGATTTATAATGATGTGAAAAATATAAATTTTTTTTATACATACATATTTGCAGGTCAATGAAGAGGAAGTGCAAAAAGAGGCCGAGGATGTGAACGGGTGTCAGAATACAACACGAATCGGCTATTTTTTTTACTAACGAGAAGGGTCGTTTCCGCGATGGGGTATTCATAGAAAACCACTGTAAAAATTTCATGAATGTTAACCTTACTAAGCATTCTAACATGAACAGTAAAACAACACAAAGTATTAACACGTTTTGATTGGCACATGTTTTTTCTCTCACAAAATACTTTATTGTACAAAGTATTATGTATTTAAAATAACAAACATAAACTTAAAAATATTTGTTTTATTTCAAATACCTATTTGTAATTAAGTATATTCGTTTTTAGAAATTTATATCATTGTAACTAATTTTAATATATTTGTTATAAAAGACTAGATTTATGAACTATTTAAGATTTTTTTTTTTTGTGAGAAATATTGATTTTTATTTCTAATTTTAAATTTTATATTCCCTTGCTAAAGAAACGAAGTCAAAATTATTATTTATGTGCTTTTTCTTAGGGCATAAAAAGCATAAAGAGCTTTTGAAAAAAGCTCTAATTGAAAATTCGTATTATAAACATTCATAGCGAGTAATAACTGAAGATAGTACTGAAAAATATGGCCATTCCATTCTGGGGTTGATTAAAAATAAAAAAAATTGACTTTGTAAAAGGAAAAGAATTGAAAAAAAATAGCTAGTAAAGATTATTACCAAAAAGAAGTAATCAGTCGTTTATTGTTACCCTCTGTCCGTATACATTATGCATTTGTTGACAAAAGGCACTTTGGCCCTTCGTGTCTTACTCGCAAACGTCACCCTTCTCGGCTTAGACCGTGTACTTATAAGTGTTCGTACAGCGCAAATTTCACGTGCAATTCCATTAACATGTCATTCGGATATGGTTAAAAAACGGAATTAAAAGTACCTCCATAAATCAATTGACCCCATCCGGGTTATCCAGAAGTTTTTTGCCCCTCCTATCTTATCCCTTTTACACGACGGACGTTCAAAACAAACATTTATCGCTGACCATTGTCCCAGTCCGTCGGATAAACGAGAGGACGGCGGCAGAATCGTTTAAAACCAATCATTAATAAAGCTTAAGATAGCGCTGACGACACGAATCCACCGACTGCAAAAGGGTAGGCGTCGACATAATAATACATTTGATATGCAAATGTCCTGCAGCAGGTATAATTATATTCGATTAAAACTGGACTTAGTTCGGAATCCCTTTGCGACGGATTCACTACGTGACAATTACAAACGCACGTGAATACTCGTTTATATTATTATAACAATATGATTTGGGGAGAGGGTTGTATTCATCAAACTTTGAAATTCTTTGGCGCAAATTAAATTGCTGCTGTCCCTTGTACCTTAAAACTTTAGACGCCTAGCAAAAACAGCGAGCAACTGTTTAATACTCGCCTGTACATAATATGAACATCTTGTAACGTAATTAATGACCGCCTTTCGTCAGTTTTGTATAAGACTGCTGCTGAAGTCATTGTCGTTGACTTGTGACAAAAGAGGCATACTTTGGCGGGTACTGAGGTAATTGATTATTATTATTATTATGATAGTGTAATATCTCATTTTTATATGTTTAAGTACATTATTTGTGATAATGTCGTTAACCGATTTTATTACAGACAGCCAGGTGATAATTACATCGAAGAATTAACCAAAAACCTCAAAGGGCCGCTTTATTTGTGACAGCCATACAAAATCCTTGTCGTTAATACTTAAACGGCTTCAATGGTGGACTTAATGGCTCAAAGTAGTAAAATTTTTATTGACTTTTAATCCGTTTTTATCTAAATATTACTGCCACCATTTGTTGTAAAATATTGGAAAAACTATATTTTTACACAAAAAATAATAATAAAAATGCTGTAAAACGATTGAAACAAATTTTATTAATATGAGTGATATTTTTACTAGCCAGTTTTGACGGCGAAAAACATTCAGCTGTTTGTCTCAATAAACACCGTGACAGACTGGTTGAGAGAAACCATTATGTGTTATTTAAAAATAGGGCCCCCTTTTACCTAATTTTATGCGTTAAAAGTTACATGTCATTTTTGTTTGACGGGTCAGTAATGTTTCTTGGAAAAATCGGTTTTAATTTTAGTTTTGGTTCAAAAATATTTTTAAGTTTGCCAAAAGTCCTTGATTTTTTGACGGCACAACAATTTTATCATTACTAGTTTTGTTTTCTATTTTTGTTTAAGTTCAAATGTGTCAATACGAGTTCTGGAAATACATTTAATGTCATTGATTGTGCATTCATATATCATGTTGTGATCAATCAATGCAAACAAGAAGTACATATATATATATATATGACCGTCTATTAGTCAGATAACCTCTTATAGCAGCTCGATTAAGCGGAATAATAAGGCTTCTGTAGAGTTTGATGAATTGAATGTCAAAGGATTGTTGGAAGTTTTGGGTGTAAAGGTGAAATCGAGTATCTTTAATGGGTTCTGTTTTGAACAGTTGTTGGCATACAAAACGGATTGTCGATAGAACATAACTACGCACTTAAATACGTCGTGGTTACAGATTATAAATTAATTAGTTCGATGGAAAATGAACGGACCTTTGGGAAGGGTCTTTAGCACAAATACCACAGTCCATCCTTTTGAAAAAGGACATAGACCTGTTGTATCTAGTGTATTATTAATATAATATGTTAAAACGGCCTGTACGATAATGGCGGGTAGTGACTAAACTTAAAACGCCGGAAGATTCACATACACACGTTCATAAAGGTTTTAATACCTAAAGAGTTAGGGTGTAATGACGTTCTTTAAGCCTCCACAAATGACCACCGCCACCTACGTTGACAATTTAATGCTCGTAATTAAATAGTCGATGGACGAGTACTATTCACGGTTTGGGTTAAGGGTTTATAATTCTCTTATCGCTCGTGGGCTTCATTTTACCCCCTGCATTTCTCCTCGGTTGTCTATTAATTTAATGACCTGTCACTGGCCTAAACATTGCTGTTAAGAAATTTAGTAGATGGTGTAATAGTGTTTGTAAAATTCTTTACTTAAATGTTTTATGCATTTACTCATAAACGTTAGCTCAGATAATACAATTTATCTCTTAGTTTCTACTATAAATATCTTATTAAAATTTCTATTATTTGTCTAATATAAATGCTCATATGACTATGAAATATGGTTTCAACAATGGTGGCTTTCTCAAACAGATGTCAAAAATGGTGAAAAAATAACAGATACAATATTCTAGTAAAAATCGATAAAAAAAACATTTTATTTTGAGTCTTAAATTTAAAGGTATAACACTAAATTTATTTAAATATATTATAATCTAATTTAACGATACACCAATGTGTAACCTTTTTATATAATAGACCGTATAATATATATATATATATATATATATATTAAGTTTTATTGATCATAAAATATTTATAGCGTTAGCAAAACAAACGGTTGCTATGGATTTAACCGACATACTTTTTAATTCTGGTCGATTTCCAAAATGACTCAAAGGGTAATTATTTCACTGGTAAATTACGATAATTTTTCATTTTTTCACAGTCAAATACTATATACTTTTTTCTTTTAAATAAATTAAATATTGATCAAATACCTTTATTTTGATTTTTAAATTAAAAACAAGACTACAATTACATGATTACAGAGTGGCCCAGAGATGCACTTGTTAGTTTTACAGATTGACTGATACTGTGCGTACTACAGATCTCAATAACCTCAGTTTCTTTAGTAGATTAATATATATTTTGTATCCCCGCAGTGTTGCTGTAAATTACATCACTGACTATACTTAATTAAATTTTGATGTTAAATGTTAACTCGCAATGACAATTAAAGCCAAGGCGTATTCTCATGAGGCGCAGCTGCATTATAATGAAATTTCCTTGAAAAATATTCTCCACACATTTGTAATGTCCGCCATCAGCTTAAATACTTGAAGGAACTTTGGCTATAACTTATCGTGGAAAAACAGAGTTGGTAAACTCATATTAAGTCACGGCGGTCTCGAACCTATTAGGTAAGTATTTAATACTTATGATTCGTCTGGGCGCCGGTCGTGTAATCGAATGGAGAGATTACCACTCGTTACCACCGCCACCATAACTGTGGTTGAGGACATGTGTTCCCTTAAAGAGTTTTAATATCCCCCGGGGTGACGTTCTTATATGTTATACACAAATAGTTTATTATTATACACAAACGCAAAGAGATGCCGTATATTGTAATATAAAGGATTAAAACGTGAGCTTTTACGGCGGTGGATATGTGATGGAAAAAGGGTCGCTAAAAGACGAGTGATGATAGAGTTGAGGAGAAGGGTTGCGCTTTGTAATGATAATCCTTCAACGGGAGGTTTTTGTTTACCGGCGAGCTGTAACGGCAGTGACGAAATGCCGCTGAGTACTTCTTTATAATAATAATAATGATAATATGTGGTATAACATATTAATCCAATGGCACTGTTTTTTCGCGGTCCATGGGCTTTCCGGACGACTGAGAATCCATTTGCAAAAGACTGCAAAGGCAAACTATAATTCGAGCGTTAATACGTGAACATGTAGATAGTTGAGATGGTAAAATATTTTAAATTCTGTCAACCGTTCTTACCCAAACAAAATTTGTAATAATTACTACAGTGAACTGGTGCAAGTAGAATATATTTATTTGTATTGATATTTCAATGAGATATTCTTATTTAAAAGAGCGGATAATAAACAAAATGATGTACCAATAAAAAATAAAATCTACATTTACACAGTATTACGTTCCGAAAATATAGTAATTACAAGTTATTAGAAATTAATCACCATGAATTTTTTATTCAAATAAATTTCAAATATTCTTATTCAATACAGTCGAAATACATTTATGACTCAGTAGAAAAAAGTGTATGGAAATCATATACATAAAGTTTGGTTGTTCTTTTATGTGTCATGATCATTTTATTTATGACGGTTGTTTAAAAATTTAAGATACTAAATTTTAAATCACCAGTTTATTCTTTCCGTAACTCATTCCCAAACATATGTATTTATTCATAATCGTTATTTTAACGTTACATGAAAAAATAATCTCAATTGTTGTAAGGTAATAATCACAATAAATGTGCACATTAAAGGGAAGTCTCGGTGACAGATTTACGAATCACGCTTCGCCGAATAACTTCTCTATAGCTTTTTTTTTTTGCGAAACAAAATTGCGTTCACTCTTAACGAAAGGGTAACCCTCCTGTTAATAAATATAAAAGTAATGTTGAAATAATTGAATTTTAATCGTTACATAGATCATACGCTTAAGAAGTACATAAGTAATTTATGGTAAAAAAAATGAACAAAGAAGTTAAAAAACTAAAATACATTTAGAAAGATGTAATGGGTAAAAAAATATTGATTTTGGGTGTCATTAAAAGGCTTATAATAGCTTACAGCCCATAAATAAAACGTTATGAAGTTAGTTAAGTGAATTTTTCTTTATACAAT
This sequence comes from Daktulosphaira vitifoliae, assembly GCF_025091365.1. Lineage (NCBI taxonomy): Eukaryota > Metazoa > Arthropoda > Insecta > Hemiptera > Phylloxeridae > Daktulosphaira > Daktulosphaira vitifoliae. The sequence goes on from NW_026099574.1 coordinate 34,736,546, forward strand.
TATGTTTATTGTAAAAAAAATGACATGATAATCATAAATAAAAGTTAATTTGAAATTTGAATTTATAGTATCCATTAAAAATTAACATTGCAAAAAAAATGTATTTTATAGTTCAGAATGTTTAAATTGAATTAACATTCGGTTTTATTTTATAAAACACTTGATGCTTAATTAACACGATTTTTCTATTAAAATAATTCACAAAGATACATGATGTCAAAAATTTAGAATTTGTCTGTAAAATATATATTTATTAATTAAAATTTTGTACGACGAAACGGTATTTGCTGTACACATAAATATAATAATAATAACTGAATATTATATTGAATTTATAATACACAATTCATTTAAAGATGAACAAACATTTTAGTAAATTTTAAAATATTATCAAAATTAATTAAATTAAAAAGGTTCATATTTCTATATAGGAGGGATGTGTATATATAATTGGTAGAATTAAAAATATTTGATGAGACCTAATATTATAGTTTGATGGTGGATTTATGAGCCCATTGGATAATTTGAAAATAAACATCACTTCATAATAATTTCTTTTTTCAGTAGAAAAATTAGCAAATTTATATTAAATTTTTCGAACTTTGTCTAAAAATGTAATTTTAGTTAAACTCCAGGCAACAAATTCATATTTTAAATCTTAAAACTCAGATGCTTTATTATAAAAAAAAATAATATGCGAATTAAAAAACAAGTCTGCTAAAAAAAGAATAACAAGATCCTTTAATCACGCAATTAATAAATTATTTACCAATACTATAGTTACAATTTATCTGATTTTTTATGAGAATAAGACATAAAATTATATTTTTATCAATCAATTCAGGAATAAAATGATGGTAAGTCATCAGATTGGTAACAATGAATTTTTTAGATCGAAAACTAACATCATACTCATGTTTTGATTAAAAAAATATTTACTCGCCATATAAATTATACTCTATTTTGTTAGTCATCAATTTGATCTTTTTATTTATTACTACATCATCGCCAACTGCACGTGGGTCCACCAGAGGAGACCAGTCATCACACAGTAGCTGTTGGCACAAACATTACGTCTCTGATGTCACTGGACGTTTTTATTTTTACTGAAGTCAACAACCACAGTATTTTTTTACTAACCATCGCCTGTTAACACTTTGTTAGGGCTCTATCTGCCAATTATTCACGATACAAATAGTGAATTTTGTGTTTATTTTCTTTGTGTGAATAAGAAAATGTCAAGAGATGGACTGAATCCAAGGCAATAACAGTATGAACATTTGAGAACATTGACACGTTGTATAACCGATTATTAGAATTATAGACTTTGTTTTTATAAATAAAATGAATGAATATTATTTTTAATCAAAACATAATCCCCGCATAGAAAAAATTAAACATTTTATAGTCCAGACATGATTAATTTTATTCTTACTAGACTTATCGCTTTTTATTGTTTAATAAATTTATTCAGTATTTTAAAGAATAAGAAAATATACTAAAATATTTATTTGTAATTCTTTTTCAACCATATCATCCAATTTTAAAAATAAGGATACGAAAATTGAAGTCAATTTTGATTCTCAAAGGTATGATAATAAGTTATTTAATTATTCGATACTATATTTTTTTTGAACTAAATCAATACACAAAATAAATACTTTTTATAGTTTCTGAATAGTTAGTGTCTTATGTTTAATCAATCACTTGAGATATATATATACAATCAATATGATCAATTTATTAAAATTGTTAAATCTAGTTACCGAACTAGTAAATGAAAATCTTATTTAAAAATTATTACCCCAAAAAGGTCTAATTTCTAAAATAGTTATTTTTGGGTAAACACTATTTAATTAACAAAGTAATTTAACGATATCAAAATTATAATTATCAATTCCAATTTTTGATTTTAAATATATGGTATCTTTAAATACATTTAATGAGTCTATCATGATAATGTATTACATATTTATCTAATACTAAACTGCATAAAATGTGTATATCACTTGTTCGTCTCAAACATTGTATGTTTTGCATAGAATTGTAATAACAAATTTTTTTCTCGCATCGATCCGGTCGATGATTCATCTGGTAGTGTTTGTGTGTGACGGTGGCGAAGAAATGCTTGGCCAGTGTGTCAGCGGTAGATTAATCGTTACCTCCTCCACCGCTATATTTTAAAAAGCAGTACTCTCAACGCATAAACACACATGACACATACGTCGACGTAGTATATAGTAGTAGTCGTAGTACTATGTACACCTGTTGAAAGGGACTGTAGTAGAAATGGTATGAGTCATCCACCAACGGCCAAGGTTGTAAAAAGTCATTATAATGCACGCTCGAGGCACTGTACTATAAAAATAGGTAATATAAGAATAAAGAATACACATCAAAAGAAAAAGCGACATTAGATATCGAATGGGAAAGAGCTCTTTATTTAGCGATTCGACAGGTCCTCAAACCCACTTGTCTCAAAAATATACACCTGCTATTACTATTTTATACAACTGAAGTGTTCCACTAAATATATAATCACATTTTTTCGAGCAAATTTTGAAAAAGGGAATAGTGTTATTTTATAGTGTCGGTTAAGCTCGAAAACAACGACTGCACGAGTTTATTCCAAAAGACAACAAAAATTGTTATTACCCAAAAGATATACTATTATTGCGTTTGTCTCCCGCCGCGATGACGGAAACGTCTTCACGCATGCCGTACAGACGACGCCTAAAGGATTTCGTTCGCTCTTAGCACGGCCATAACGCCAAGAAAGGGTAAATCTTACTTACATTGGGTTTTTGACGCGGTTTAAGTATCGGCGGCACAAGTTGTAGATGATATCTCGTCGGCTGTGGACCGTGAATCGGAAATGCGAACGGCAGAGTAAAACAAAGACGATAGTGGAGCTCAACAAATGCGATTAAATGGCTCGAGATACGTAAATGGGCTTGTAAAAACTTTGGCGTGAACACCGAGCGTGAGGCACATCCGTTTCCTGCGTCTTGGGTGTTTTCTTCGTTAAGCAATTACATCGACGAAAGAAGGTTCACATAGAATCGTTAAAATGGCTCGCCAGCTTCGAATTAGTCAAATTAATCGAGCAGACATGCGATTCGGATAAATTGCGTTATCCGCCGTGTGTTGGGTGCGCTCAAAAATGTAACGTCGACCGAGGGGATGAAACCGCGACCGTTGCACTAGTCTAAACAAAACAATCATAAGTCAAGAACATTCCCATTGCCACAGATACGTTTGTACGTGTGTTTTTTTGTCGTTACGCTGTCGATATGAGTCAGAAAGTTTGTTTACTACGTTAATTAATTATTATTATTTTTTAGCTATGCGTGCGAGCGTTTATCTCACCGAGGCTTTGTTACAACGAAAATAACGCTAAATAGTGTCTCACATTTCTCGTTGTATTTTTTTGCTATCGCCATTAGTGGGCCTGATTTAATTCCGGAAGTGTATTTCTCAGGCTCTTTTGTGTTTCGCGCAAAAACAATGCCATCTTTGTAAGACTTCTAAAAACGTATTAACACGCCAAACTATTGTGTATTGCGTTTGTTTGCCAAAGCGTAATAGAATTAAGTACACCACCGTACTACTCGACCGTTTAAAACCCTGTAATTTCAATAACGTCATGTTCTTAATTTATCATATCACAGATATTGTGTGTATATATATTTTTTTGTTGAATATAAAAAATGTTTAGAGTTATTTTGTTCAGAGACCCTTTCACGTAATATTTCGACATGTGTCCGTGATAAATAAGTACAACACTGTTAAATTAATACTTAATTTTGTGGGATGAAATTTAAATAACAAAGGCGCCCATAGTTACGGTTACGATCAGCTTATAGAACGAGATGCACAGTAAGAATAGTGTCAACAGACAATCGTGCTAAGTAGGGTCTCTTATCCGAGAGATCATATCGCGCATTCAACAAAGCAGAGCAGGAAAAATGTATTAATCTCTGTTAGTATAGGACAAGTGATTTGTTTTTTTTTAATATATAAATCTAAAATGTTGTTTTTATTCTCTTGGTTTATTTTACGAACAAGACATGTGTTTCAACATAGTTATATTATCATTCATTTCTATACCCGACATAACTTTGGTCAGAGCAACCGCACATCAAGATTTATACAAATATTTTTTCAATTTATTTATATAACTTACTGAGCTACTTAAAAACTGAAAAATGTATCAATATAACTAAAATAAAATACTAGAGATGTTGGTAAATGGGAACGAAAAACAAAATGTAATTTTAAAGTAAAACCAAAGATGACTCAATTCATTTTTCTTATGATAATAAAGTTAGAGACTGCAAATAAATGTAAATAACAAATGACATTGATTGTCTCTGTTAACTATATTTTAATTTACATCATACTAGGCTAGTACTGTATTTGCTTCTTTTCTAAGCAAAATTCTAGGACACATTAATTTTCTGCAAAATCTTCAAATAATAGCTTAATGATAGTCATAAATATTAACTTACGGAAGTGTATAATGTTTGAAAACAGTTCAGGAACACTTTAAAATAAAAAATACGTCGAGGAAGTTATAATTTTGAAAATTAGCATTAAAAACTACTATATAATAGTAAAAAAACTAATGGAGATAATTTTTATATAAGTAGTAGTCATAAACATTAGTAATGATGTTTAATTGTTCATTCATTAATAGTTTAATTTTATGACAACAAATTTCAACTAACTATAATCATAATAGGTAAAAACACTAGACTACAAAGCAATTGTCAAGTATTTCAAAAAAATATTATTTCTGAGTAACTATAATTATTTTTAATGTTGAGTGGTCAAGTTCAACGATGATCTCATCAGAATACAAACACGGAAACGACTCTGGTTGGTATAATAATATATTAGTCTGTACTTAATAGACTATTTATTGATATTTACTTAGCATAATAACAGTTATTATTGTAAAAAAATGTGTCATAGCAATTTAAACAACGTGTCCAAGTGTCTGGGTTTAATTCAACGATGGTTAATTTTTTTTAGAGTTAGTGTTTGTGGGAGTATCGTTCGTTAAATACAGTTTAATAATATTAAATCAATAGAAACAATTCCTAATGATGATTCCACTCTCACGTTTATTATATTCGTTTGTCACAGAAATCTGTTGCGGACCTAATCGCACGTACACAATGAACTCATTGCCGTAGCAGTGCTGATTGTGTTGGATAAATGATTAATGTTGACTCGCAAAAGCTTTGCCGGTGCGTTGGAGTTTTCGAGTATAGTGCACACGCACAATTGACACGATATTATTGTTATTATTTTAAACAGTGTAACGAATGATAACAATGATAATATTATTTCCGTATAGCAATATTAATACTATCAACTGGCCTACGTTAATTAACAGCGAACAACGATGGTTCATTAATTATTTGGGTTGTCACAGGGAGGCGCGTGCGACCGACACGTTTTCTCTATATTTTCTACCTCTCTTTTAGTGAGAATTTAAAATGGAAAACTGATGCGATTGCAGTAATAATTTTAATGTATGAATAATGATAGAAACTTTAAAACTTGAATTTTATATTTTTACTTTTTGTTAGTTTTACCTTTAACTTACAAATTATACACTGTATATTTTAATAAAACTATTTGTACTAAAAACGTTAGAAAATTAAAACCTTTCAAATAAATAAACGATAGAAAACAATTTTCTCGTTTACTAATTATGCACGTAATTTAATTCAAAAAATGTATGTAAATATATTTGCACATATTAAGTCTACAAGATTAAATTTAAGTTCAAAAAATCGAAAAAGTTTTACTCAACTGAATTTTGATTGCTCCTATCATATTTAAATGTTAACATTAGAGCCATAATTGTTGCTATTTCGTGAGCTCCAAATCACTAAAAACACACAACTTTTATGTTAGAGAGTTTAAATTCTAAACAATACCGTTGTTGTCACTTATTAGGGTGTTCTCAGTAACTTGACCAATTACCCTATAACTATTTGGGTAGATTTTCAACATGTAATTGGCTAAATGGCTTTTATATTATTTCCCACAATTACACATTGATGCCGTTAACGATATTAAATTTATTTATTAAGTTTAACATAAGAAAAAAATTATATTGAATGACACGTTTTAATAAATATTTACTCTACAGACTTTCGGTCCTGAACCGGAAAAAAGTTTCAAAACTGTATCATTAATCAAACGCTCATGTGTATGGCTCAATATTTCATTTAGAAAATGGTTGTGTGTCTTTGTAGATTGGCGAGTCATTGCAAACATAGTTATAATAATAAGTCTAACGACGAACTTCCGACATGGTTCGGCACTTAAGAGATAAAAAATAACAAGAAAGACACCTAAATACTAAGCTCTTCATAACGATGTTAGACCGTCAAAAAAAGAAATCCATTAATAATGTTGCATGGAATGGGATGGGAAAAAATGAAGAAAATCATAATGTATTATTACACGGAAATGAATATTTACATAGGGTTTCGCAATTTCAATGACAAATTTTCACGGTTGTCTTTTTATAAAATCATTAGGCCACAACATAATCCTTTAAAAAGTAATTTAACATCTGTTCTGAATATATTTAAAAGCGGTGTCCCAACGGGGCGGCACCGCCAAGATGGATTCCTGATGGTAATTAAGGCGACAATTCGGTAGCAGTACTGCATGATTTACCCTCGGACAACCGTGACCGACATAGGTTAATGGTTGGGGCTCTTTATACAGCCATTATTATACTCCTAGTTTATTTGCTTAGTCTTAATCTCTTTTGAATATCACCAACTAAAAAAAAAACGAACAAAAACATGTAATACAGCTCCCGTAAGTTAAATATAAAAAAAAAAACGTTCAAAGCCATTAGACATTTGCAAGATTTTTCTGTACTGGTTTATTGAAATATGATATGCTTCCATAAATTCATGAAATGAAGTGTATATATTTTATTGGTAGGAAAGCTAATTTTTTTGGCAGATCGAACAATTTAATATAATTAACTGTAGCACAATTAAATATACTTAATTTATTGAATAATAATAGTATCAATAAGTTATGTGATATTATGCTTTTAATATAATTATATATAATAATTTGTAATTGAGGTCTAAAATAATTAATGGAACTTGAATTCCAATAACATAAATAATTTTATCTTAAAAACATAAAATTAACTAATAAATTTTGAATCTCCTGTAGTTATTAATATTTTTATTTCAGAGGTGGCAAAAGAAATGCGCCCGAGAAATGATATAATGATAGATATAGCTATACCCCCCCTCTCAACCTACATTTTAAAATCGTTATAATTTCCTAAGTAGATCTTAAAGTTGTTATTGACCAGTCATTTTCTCAATTAGATCATTTCCTATTTTTAAGCTAGTTAAATATATGGTAGATTATACCACTAAAAAAACAGTTGACACTCCTAAAAAATATGAGTAGAAGGACCATAAAAGTACTTAATGATTGATAAATGAAAAAGAATATGTAATACATATTCTTTTGATATATATATATATATACATATTATGTATCTAAAGAAGATTTAAAATTTATATATCCCCAAAATTATTTTTATTTTCTAAGTAATTGGTTGTATAAACAAATCATTCTGTATAATAACACATGATTTAATTTATACCCCAAAACATTAGATTATTAATGTTTGTCATTTGAAGTTATAAATTATTAGATACCCTTATGTTACTCCATATTAAATAAACCATAATTCTACAAACAATTTAGGTATATTCATGGAATTTGTTTGAGAGCATTTGCTCCTTTTTCACTCAATATTTTAATAATAATTAATACAGAGGCATAATATTCAAAGTAAGATGAAAACCTCTATATTCAAAAATATTTGTTTAAGCATCAACGTTGTTGACAGCGTATACATTCAAATCTCATTTCTTTGATAACTGGTCAAAAGCGTTTGTTCATATCAGAGAGACAAAAATAAAAAATGTAACTACTGATGATACTCAACTGAATGAAAGGGTTGTTTGTGTATCGTCTGTAAAAGGGTTTTTGCATACCGTACAATAATAATAATAAAGTGTGTGCGTATAAAAGCTTATGGTAGAAACGTATGGGAAATCAAGCCGGTTGCGCCTTTGCGTTTATATTATTTTAAGCTTAATTTATTTTATCGGGCCTTTGACGGTTACAAAGGTACTAAACCGACGGCAGTCGTGGATTAGCATTTACGGTTTTGATTACCGTGGAAATACAGCACACCTGAGAACTCATTGCCATGCCATCGTCGACTTTGAACAAACTGCATAGTGCTGATTTGAAATTCTTTCTTGTACTAACCCTCAGTACAGGAATTTTCTGTTTTCCAAAAATACTTGTTTGAATGACTACCCTCTCCCTCGTTTTAGAATGTGGGTCGTTGTTTTTTACGGTTATGCTCCCACTTTATGCTGCTGTTTTTTCACTTTACTCTCGGACCTTTGCATAAAACAAACATAAAGACTTTTGCACGGTTGGAGTAATCAACCCTAACTGACCACGTAATTATTTTTTATCTTTTTTGATGGGTTCCGAAGTCAATTTTGTGGGAAGCCGTTAGGAAACAATAACGCAGCACCCAAATACTCACGACACTTAAAGGCACTTTCAAAGATTACGGTTTTGCACGGGGTAGTTTGGCGGTCATGAATTAATTTGCAGTAATGACACAAACATTTTTGGATTTTCCACCTTGACTTTTCATTAAAAACCGTGATAATAGTTATTATCATCGCTTTTTATTCTTGGTTTAATTAAAATGTATTTTTGTAATATAAATATTTAATCCGTGCCTTACACGTCATTTTATTAAAACGTTTTGACTATACTCATTAAAATAATGGTTATTATGCATTTGCTAAGCTTTTGTTTAGTACCTAAGTAATAGCATTTGTTCATCACAGTGAATGTATAAGCCATTACTTTAACAATTTTTTTTTTAATATTTATAATATTTAGTATCAAGTAGAAAACATAAAAACAAACAAATTTATTTCAACTGTAAAATTATTATTCCTATATTAATAAATAATGGTTCATAAAAATAAAATAATAAAAGTAAGCAAAACTTTGCAACCAAATTTTTGCCTTTTTAATAAAATATCTCATGTATATTTTTTATTTAGTTATCTACAAGCTCACCTAAAAAGTAAAAAAAATATAAAGAGATTTGCGGCCATTGTTTATCTATATATCTAAATTACTTATTTACAGTCGCCTTAAAATCTTTTTAGATATAAATTTAGGATACGGAAGATTGAGGGCTCACTGAAATTGAGCTTATATAAAGCTAATGATAAGAGTAGCAAATTTTAACGACGCCTAAAAGATTTACTCAGTCGTATGAATGTTTTAGGAGCTTAACATGAAATTACGTGGTGTATAGAGATCTTTTAGCGTTGACTATGATACGATGAACCGATTCCGCTCGTCAAAACCATCGTTGGTTTCTAGTTGAGAAGAAAGGGTTGTAAAATAAGGGTGTGGGGATATATCATGATTTTGTCATTAAGAAGCGGCGGATTACGTTTGTGAACGTTGATTTTGATTTATCACTTTTGTCGGCGTCCAAAAGACTGGCAGAGTAAATTCGCGCAAACACAAATCGAGGGGAGAAAGGGTTAGGCGACGACGACTTCATTTGATTTGCATAAAAAGAAGGCGTCTCCCGTGGCATACCGGTGATAATTAATCGTTTGGAGATTCTGAACTAGTGGTATTGGCGGCAATGAGAAGATTTATGCACAGTTAAAGCTATGAGGGTATTTTTATAACATTGTTTTTTTTAATCGGATCGATGGTGTGGAAAAAAATCCGTATACAATTAACCAGTATTGAAGACGTTGTTTATAACGGGTATTTAACTATATGAAGTATAATATTGTATGATGGGGAAAATGTCGGAACATGATTTGAATTTGTAATTTCATATAGACTGATGTCAGTAAGTGATTTTGTTAAAAACGATTTGCAATGTGCAGGCGCCCTAACAACAATAATATTGTGACAGTATTGATGGTTGATATAAATAATGATTTATTTATTACAAATTTTTAAACCGCATTATGACATTTAAATTAATTATTATTGGGTTTTATAAGATAGATTAGGTTTAATGGTAATAATTTATTTTATTAATAAGCTAAATGATTACTACCGATATAAATTTTATAATGATTATGAAAATTCTTCAATTTAATATTGTTAAACTGTAACTTAAAACATGTTTGAAAACAAAACAAATATGATAATGGTTATTTTATTTTTCAATAACTTAGAAATTAATATTAACATTAATAAATAAATGATAAAAAGATGTTTTTGATGTCAGTAATTATTGAAGACCAACATTGATTTTATCAATGTTACAAATGATCCTAATAACATGCTAATGGGTACATTCCACAAATAGTCAGTCTTCTAAGCATTCTGAAGTCTTTTATGACATAGACTTGAACGCAAGTTAAGTATAGACCCTTATTATTTACGAAATCTCAATGAGAGTAAGTGAACTGGTCAAGTGGTTTATCTTATGCTTTGTGCGTGAATTAATATTCAGTGACGTGTACAAGTTTCGGTAGCTCATTTTAATTATGAGGGTCATTCGAAGTTTGTCTGTAAATAGTTTATAACTTCAGATCAATATTCCTGTGGTCGTCGTGTATAATTGCTTTGAGATTTTGATGAAAATTTCTCTCCGACATTCAACGATACCTTTACTATGAATTCCATTAATAATATATTAAGATGCGTCGGAATGGATTATCGAATAGATATTTATTAATTTCCATTTAAACCACTAACAAAATATAATTTAATTGTAATAAATACCACATATTATATATATTAACGGTATACACCACATAAGAAATTATTTTAGTGAAAATGGTCGTTGAGAGAAATTAGTATCATTTTAACCATTATTAATAAATTTGATAAAATATTTAAATTTACTCAACTATTAACACTTTTTAAGTTCTTTTGGGAAAAAGTTAAAAAGCAATTTTTTATTTAACACATTTCTATGGATTCTTTAAAATTTTGATTATTTCTAGGAATTTTTTTAATTCTACACATTTTTATGGCTTCTTAATCTGCCAAATACAATCAAAATTACAACGATTTTCAAGGACGGATCACAGAAAATTTTCTTCAAACTGACAGACGTTTTCCATTAAAATTAAAAACTCGCTTTAGATTCTTTTCATTCTGAAGTAAAATTCAAAGTGAATGAATGAAAGTGAACACTGATGAAGTTTTTGAATATAAGCTAGAAGTTTCGTATCACATCAATTGTTTAATTGAAAAAAATACGTGTAGTCCCAAAGTATTTTTCACAATAGTTACAAAAAATAAAAATATTGTACCTGTTTTGATCTACCTGTTATTTTTCTTTCTTTCTCACGGAACTGATGTAATGATGAAAACGCAAAACAAGCCAAATAGAACTTGAACTTTAAATTATACAAAAATATGCTACATGAAATTTCGTATTTCGGTTTTCTGAAACATATTTATAACTTACGCAATTATATTTAGAACCTTAAAGAAATATGCTAATAATATAAGTTAAAATTTAAACTTTGTTCTAAATTCGATTTATAAATAAATATATTAATTATTTAAGAAAAAAATAAATTGTAAAAAATAACTGATAATATAAGGATTAAGTACTTTTTAAAACTTGGAATATACTCACGTATAATTGTTTGATTTATTAAGTCTACTATTCGGATCATTCATATAATAATAATTTTAAAAGTTCAATAAATCAAACGATATTTTAGTCGTGCAATAAAAATAACTAATAACGTCAATAAAATAAATTATATTCCTAGCTAATGGTCAAATTTTGGCAGCTGTACTATCAATCATCTAAATAGAAATGAAAAGAGATATATCAGATTCTTAAAATTAAATCTGTAGTTTCAATTTTTATTAGCAATTTAAATAGGATATTATAGATTATAGTTAAGGACTACATACAATTTATATCTATTTTATCTGTTTTTATATTTGAATTATATATAAAAATATTTTTAATTTATCACTGAAATTGCTAAAATAAAAAGTCAGATTCACTTTTGTTTTTAAAATTTCACTAAAAATCAAAACTGTCAGCTTTGATTGTATTTGATTAATTTTACATTTTATCGATCCACTATTAAACAAAACTTCAAAGAAATGTCTTTCATATGGTAGTGTAATAATTATTAATCACAAACGTAAAATAAATGTTAACGTAGTTATCGTTTTTGTCCTGTAACGAAATTCCAGTGTTTTTATTCAACGTTTTCATTAAACTTTGACATTCTTTAGATTCCACATTAACTGGCACAGACAAAAAGGGTGTTTCAAGTTATGTTAAAACACGTCTTGGTCGTAAACGTTTGTCAATTAATTTCCAGCTCACCCATTTTGTCACAAATATTCATAAGCGCTTGATAACATAGGCAGTGGCCCGTTGTGGTAAGGTAGGCCATGATGGTTGAGGTCATATCATTTTAATATATGTTAAAGAGGGTGTAAAACAATAATAGGTTAGGCGTAGGTCGGGCGTCAGATAAAATTAATTAAAAACATTTTACACGTGTGGATAGCCGTCGATGTGTGAAAAAGTGAATCCATTAAAATGTATGTTACATTTGTGTTGGTAAAACAAAAAGGAAAACGATAAAAATGCGTGCCACCCACCCGCTAGGGGTCTAAATGATTTTTCAATTAAAACGGACACACGTATAGGAAATTCGCCTCATCATTCAATGTCAATGTACATTCCATACAACTTTACTTTATTATTCTCTGGGTAAGAAAAGAATAGGGTAAACAAAATGGTATACACAGACTTAGAAAGCCAGTAAAATTAACTATTTTTGCCCAAAAAAATTGTTTGGTTTACCAAAATAATAGTAGAGTTTAAGGAACAAATGTTTATACAATATTACTTGCTAAATAGAGAAATATTAAAATTGTTTTCCAAATTATTTTTTATCCTGGAAAAGTAAAGCTATGTTTATTTAAATATCTTAATTCTAATTTACATATTAAAAAATTTCACGTTGCTCAATATAAACTTTTTCATCAAACTTATTTATGCGTAATGCATACTTTCCCCGAAGTGTTATATTTCAAAAGTGTATTTTGAAAGAGTTGCACAAAACCTGATACTAATTATAAAGATGGTGTTATTTCATTTTTTTATTATGAAAATGTTATTGTAAAAGGTTTTAAGAGTTGTGTTAAATAATTTAATACTTGATGAATTATTCTCAATTTAAAAAGTTTAAACTAAAAGACTACTGTTGCAATTTTTATGTCAAATATAATATTAATTACAACCCTTATATTTTTTAATGTAAAACTTACTTTTACACTACTGATAATGATTATTATTTTCATGTTTACGATTAAAAATTTTTAATGATACATTTTATTCGAACTTTTTTTTAATTTTAAAAATCAATCATTTAATCAATGAAGTACTGAATAACAATTTTATTCATTTAATTTTGTATTTCAAAATTATTATTTAATAAATTTAATATTTGACCAATTTAAATAACTTATTCATATACATCTTTAATATATATATTTTACATTTGAAAAGATTCCAAAATATGAGTATTGGAAAAAATACAAAGCGAGGGTGGTCTGTTGTACTTTTTTTCATTAGACGAATTGAATAGTAAATCCTCGTGGGATATTCTTTGAGTGATAATAATTAACTTTATTAAATCATATTTAAAACATTATATAGTAAATTGTAAAACTACTTACAATGCATTATTTTCAATCCTTGTTTTCCAACCATTTTTACTATTCATATTCAAAATAAGGGATATCCCTTCAGGCTTGAAACATCAATATTATAATAACGTATTGTGTTTGACCTGACATGATTGAACATTGTTTAGATTTAGTGATTGTTCGAAAGAATACAGCTTTACTATCAAAACCACTTCAAACGACACTTTAATATGTCTGAAATAAATCTCTGTCCATTTTTTTTGGAAGACTTAGTGAATCATGTCTCAGGGCAGATGACCATAGAAGGATGCGAGTTGGTGTGGGGGCAGCAGGATAAAAAACAACCATCCCTCAGGAATTCCATACAAATATTACAAAACAACTCTCACATACATACAAATATTATACAGAAGAGATAAGTCCAATATTTTTTGCGTGTTTACACACTGGCATAAGGATAAGTAGCGGACGACAAACGACCCTCGGCCATCAATACATCGTTATAAAATATTACTCTGTTCTATAGGACCGTTCCCGGGGGAACTCACCTTGTTTCCTAAACGAAGGAAATAATACGACCAGCGAAATCTTCTTCTGTTCGCTAAAAACGAAGAAATGATTTGGTTTTGGCTCTGGGGCATTTACCCTTCACTTGCATGTTCGTGTATTGGTATAGTCATGCCGGTTAGTTGAACGGTATTGTATTACAAATGTGACTAAACGATGACGAGGACAGTATTCATTTCTTGTGCTCCGAATTTGTTTAATTTGTACCTGACAACGTTTATTGAAGTCTTTTAATACGACGTGACAATGTTTTATTATAGTCTAAAATAAAAGAAAAACAAAAAATACATGTTGTATTCTAACGAATGAAGTTCGTTACTGTTGTTTACAAGTAGTTTTATTCAAACATGCTACTTTTCTGGTTCAAAATATAAAAAATACCATTTAAACATTAATTGACGAGATTGTTTAGGTAACCATTAAAATAAGATAGTGGTTGTCATTTTTGATGAATCGATTATTCTAACGTTGATATTTTTATTGATTTTTAAATAATTGAGACTATCATCGTTTAAATAATTAATAAGACTTGTGTTATTCATTATGGCTCGACTTTAAAATAAATTCAAATACTTAATAGCTATAATTCACTAACTCAAGTTTTAGCCAAGAAGACAATCGTTATACTCATCAGTATGCATCTTTGGAATACAGGCAGCAATTATTTGCTGCCTCTGGATTTATTTACTGAAACTTGCGCCCATTAACGATGTTGCAGCCGTTGAAGTGTCGTTATATACACGGTTTTGAGTGGGAATTTATGGGTAGAAATTATAGGACCGATCGTATGTATATTAGTCTTTGGATTTATTAAATCCGCATGTACCAATGTAAAACTAGATAGACGAGAGGAAAAGTTTAACGAAAACGTATAGTGGCATTAGAGTAGGGGTTGAGAGCGTGAAAAGGGTTGAACAACGTTGTAGCGTGTATAAGAGTAATTATGCGTAATGATACTATTAAAAGAAGAGAAGGTAAAGATAATGTGAACAAGAAGCGTGAATTACACACATGCATGTGCGTATTTTGCCCGTAAAGGACAACAATATTGTTTTACAAGAGACTAATGTGTCATGAAGATATCACAATCTTTTAACCATATGCACGTGTTTATGTATGTCGTATTCAATTTACGTCAACAATATTTAGCTAGAGAATTTCAACACGCCTCTAATATGTTTTTAAAACCAATAAAACCGACAAACTCAATTTAGTCGATCGCTTTTACTGTGCAACGCGACACCTTCAAAAGATTATTATAATATCATCCAAGACATGGTACTTTCGTATATTTTCATTTCAAAGTAATTTTCTAGATGTGCATAATATTTGGTTCCCATGCAAACGAACTTACTGCAAAGTGATTGAAACTCAATGTTATTTTAGCGCATAGCGTAGCGTATCCAAAACAGCCTTTATATACAGTCGTTTATTATGAAACCACTACTTTGTCATATTCGATATTATCATTTTCCCATGAGCGACATTATTCTGCCATTAAATACTGTGAGGTTTAATAGCAACAAAAACATCTTTTTGAACTTTAAAATGTGATTTTAACTTCAAAAAACAAAGTGTTGTTGGTGTGAAATTGTACTTTACCCAAAAAATAAATACTCTGTTCGCAAGCAAAAATCACTTAAATTATAAATTACAAGAGTAAGAATCATTAAAATTAAAAATTTAATGTTTTAACTTTTTGAAAAAAATTTTTGGGTGTATAACATCTACAATAATAAACTTTATTAGTTACTTCAAAGAGATTAATCAAATCTGTTACAAAGATCCGGCAAGAGAAGGGGTGAAGATAAATTGCCCATGAAACCGGAAAGGTTTGCATACGTTCATACTTCCGGTCAACGTGAGTATACTGTCAATGTGCTATCTTTCCTACAAATTCTCGACAATTTTTGATTGATGAACTATTGAAAACGGACAATTTTAGAAATAAAGAAAAAAAATGAAGTTTAACTGCTAAGTATCTTAATATTAAAAAATATGTTTATACTAGTTTTTATATCTTAATACATTTCACTTATAGACAGGAAAACTATTTCTATAATACAATTTATAAAGTTATTTAGGTACATTATTCTTCATACATCTTATTCAATTATTTTGTACTAAACTGAATTGAATTTAGTTATATAAGGCAATCCTTGAGGTTTGAAGGGCATTTATAAAAATATATACTTTTCATTAACTTCTAAAATATTATTATAATTTTGTTATTATTAAATTGACTGGATGAAGAGTAAAAAGTCTTATTGGCTAAAAAAATATCATTAAAATTTTCTTAACAACAACATAGTTTTATTTCGGAGAAATTTTAAATAATCATTTCATAAATCAAATCTAAAAGTTATTTTTTCTAACACACATTGAGCAAATTTAATTACGAATTTTTAATATAATGGACATCAATAATCGTGTTTCATTGAAACGTACTTTGGACAATGAAGATCACGAAGAAGTTCAGGTTAAAAAACTCAAACGGTAACAACACTTATTTGCAGTTAGATTTAATGAGTATTAATCAATGATCTACTCATGTGTTTGGGTCAATCCCTATAAAATCATCCAGAGTGGTCGCGCGACCAATTTAAATTTGTTTGAAATTTCACACATGAGTTGCCTAGTATTTAAATAATAGATATGTCAAAAAAAAAAAAATTTAGGGAATGTAGATTTATGACCTGTCAAAATTTTTAGATTGCAAATTACCGGTTGGGTTGGGTTTATACTAAAGACTTGAAAAGTTCACTTTTTCATTATGAAATCTTAGAGCATAAAATTTTTTAATTTTAATTTATTATTTTAAGTAATTTTGAGAAAGGTTTCTTTTTTGTATTTGTGAAAAAGTGACATTTTCAAAATTAAAATTAACGTTGAAATAAAATTTTTTTACATCATATTAAAATTATTTAGTATTATAATTTAACTATGTGTTCAAGTTTTTTACTTTGGCTTTTTTTTAGTAACGCACGCATAAAAAAGTTCAAATTTCTAAAATAACGATTTTTAGGCAACTATAACTTAGATTTTCCTGGAGGGACAGAATATTAAATCATAAAAATTTCACTCAATATTGTTACAAATATTGACTTTCTATGTTAAAAATTTCAACTTTGGTATTTTACCGAAACCAACATGAAATTAGCTTTGAAAACTCCCCTTTTTTAATTTATTATGTTGTAAATCATTGTAGAAATCAATATTTATATATTATTTTCTAATAAGAAATGATATATTTATTAATTATAAATTTATTATTTACTATTTACAAATAATAATTAAATTATTTAAATATTGAAGAATTTATAATATAAAATTTTATAAAAGATAACTAAACACAATATATATATTTTACTTTGAATATTTTATATCTTGATATTTAGCAGAAGATGAAGTTTTTTAACACCTTATCAAATTCTTTTTCAAAGTTACTATTCTATGTATTTCAATTGTGCTTGAAATTATTTTAGTATTTTCAAATTTCAGTTTTAACTTTTTTTCATATTCATTAACTTCACTTGTAAGAACGAAAAAATATTTTATTCCTGTTATATTTTCAACACAAAAAGTATACATTGTTTCTGGAGTTAATATAAGATTTTCACGCACACTCTGTACACTATGCTTAGTAAATATCCTTTTTGTTGTGCCATCAACACCATCACTTGCATTTTTCCCAAGACAACGCAAAAACATTCTACTCAGTTTCAATTTCAAAATCTTCAAAAGAGCTTTATGTTATATTCATAACATTTTTTTTTTCTTATATTGACTACCGGCACCGTCACAAAAATATATAATTTTTTTTTAAAGGACATATTGTCATTAAATCACTTATCAGATATTTTTGAAATGCCTGAACTGCTATCGTGTTATGTTCAAAGTGGTCACTTATAACATGAAAGCATCTGCATTTAATTTCATTAACAGCTTTAATAATACACGAAAGTTTAAAGTGTAGCCTGTTTGTTAGCCCAATGATAATTTTGTATATCATCTTGTATGATAAAACTATAATTCTCCGAAAAACCGGCTAGAGCTATGCAATCTGTAGTAGATAAATTTTCTTTAGACTTTTTAAAGTAACTTGTTTGAATTTTTGATGTGTAATGATGTATTTTTAAAATACACAATTTTTCACTTAATAAATCAATAAAATCATCGACAGGTAAAATATTAGTTACTAACTCATCTCTATCTGTACTAATCCATTCTGTGTATATAATGTTTTCTGGGCCATCATCTAATTGGTCAAAAGCAATTTTTTTTTAAACTATCACTCGAATTCAAAAAAATGAATAATTCTCCCATCATACAATTATAATTTTCAATATTACAAACTAAACAATTTAGATAGTATTTATAACCAGCTTATAACTCAGCTCTTTCAACCATAAGCTTTACATTATGATTGTAAACACAGACACACACATTATGTATACCCGAAAATCCAGCCAATACACAACACTTAGATTTAAGTGTGAAAATTTGGTTTCACTAATTAAATTTCACATATAATTCATTTAATAACCATTTTTGATATTTGTCGCTTGAACCATTTATTTTAATATTAACATAATCTATTTTACCAGGGCAGATACTACTATATTCACCATTGCCATAAAATTTTAAGACGAGCTCAACTAGTTCATTAATAATAACATTACCAGTTTTTTTTAAAGTTGAATTATAATTCTCATGAATTTTTCAAACCATAAATTCGGAGACTCCCTACAGATTTTATCTCGCGACCACGAATTGGGCAATCAACTAATGATCATTACTTTATCTTATTTTGAAGAAACAATTATATTTTCTTTTAATTTGTTAATATTCCGATAAATTAGAAGTTTGAAAATGTGATACAGCTTGATGAAATTTAGGAATAGCTTCGAAATCAGCATGTAAATTAAAAGATACTTCTTCGACTTTTTTATGAAATGCACTGGGAATATGAGCAGAATTTAATTTTCTTAAATTTAATAAACGTGACATTTTAAATATATTAAAGACCAAGTCAACTTTATTAATTCTTTCTTCTTTCAAAATAAATAAATCATCATAGAAACTATGATTTAGTGAACTAGATATAACATTTCTACTTTATTCTTTTAAAAAATATTACTATAGCAATTACAACATACAGACTTAACAAGTAATAACAGAAACGTTTTTTTTATCTTAGTAATATGTTTTAAACTTATTTCCCTTAAACTTATTTTATGTTCCGTTTATGAACTCCTAATGGATCAAACATTAACAGTGGTGCATCACATTGTATTGAATTTAAAATGTTGAATGAGACAAACATAACATGATAGCACACGTTACATTCTACTTACGAGTTAAAACTAATCGTTTTGTACATTTCTAGCCTATTGAAGAGGAGGCTTATTTAATAGTGAGCCAAAAAAGAAAAACTAAATAAAAGTAATAACACATCTAAATCTAAACATATATAACTATATATTTCTGTTTAATACATTTACCGCGAATTGACAAAGTAGATAATTACGGATTACATTGTGATATTGATTACATTATTGATCTTACAATAATGAACTATTAATAAATATTAATAAATATAAACAAATTTTCAAATTAGATTTCTTTTTAATTTTTATGTGTTAATACATACATTTTTAAACTCATTATCAAATATACAAGACACTTTAAGATATGATTGATTTTACTTATCATATTTTAAATCAAAAAATACACATCAGGTATTATTTAATTATATTTGGTGAAGAATAATTTACGGTACAATTGTGTTATAAGGTTAAATGAAGATGTCGAAAATTTAAACGCCACGGTTGATTATCATGATGATGAAAAACAAAATAAGACTCTCAATGAAGAATGCAATAATTGTGACGATATTGAAGGAATTCCAAAAAAAGCTGAGTATGATTGTGTAAACATTATTTTAAATGAATGATATATCCATTCATTATGTCAAGAAATAATTAATTTTTATTTCTTACAATAGGTTATAAACGATTTTTAAACAAATCAATTCATTTTACGGATAATTTGTTATTTATTAATAACTAAGAGTTTTATATTAAAAAAGTTTTATTTGTATATTACTTTCAATAAAAGTTCAACATTATTAAAATGTATTAAATATTAATAAATATAAGCAAACGTATTTAAAATATTTTTGTAGAGATAACATAAATTATGTTGAAAACTCAGTTTCGTATGTCGATATCTCTTACGACCGTCCAAATTGTTCATCAATACCTGACTGGTATGAAACTGACCAAGGACCATCGAATGACAGGTTATATTTTAATAATAAAATTTATTAAATGTATATAATATATACATTTATTAAATATATGTTTAATTTTCATGCTAATTTTTATTGATCATACATTTAATAATACTTTGTTCGTAGTGACTTAGAATTTGTTGCAAACATTCCATTTCCAAATTTATCATCTGAAAATAGGAATAAAATTTTCTTTGGAAGTACATTCAGGGACCAAAGTAATGATGAATCATTGGAATCGTATTCACGAACAAACCGATGTTTATTTCACAATTATAGCTCGTAATTCTAAATTATTTCTGTGATATTTAATAATTCCATATATTTTTAGTCACTATTTTATTATCTCTAGTTTAATTGAATTAGCACCGTTATTATCTAATAATCAGTATACAGACGATAATGCTTATGTTGATTTTGAAAATATGAATTATGTATCATCAACATCATTGTGTTCTACAGAAAGTGTAGCTAACACAAATAGCATTCCAAAAACTGTAGATATCCATAGTCCTGAAAATACTACTAATAAAAGATATTTATCAATGTTTATGGCACCGAGCATTAATAATGATATAACGATTAATTATTAGTAAGTATTAGACTATTTCATGTGTGTATGTAATTCTGATTTTAATGTAATTTTTATATATTTAAATATTTTAAACAGGGTATTTTTTCTAATTTTTTTTTTCTTATTTAAAATATATTATACTTAAAATATTTTTTAAATTATTAATATGTCACATTGATATCACAACATTTATATAAAAAGAGTGGTGATTTCTTTATGGAAAATTCAGTAAAATTTTTTTTTCTAATTTTATGTTTTTTTTATTTTCTTGAAGCAATGAAGAACTTAACTATGACAGTGATGAAAGTTCACAATTTAGCATTGATATTTCTTATAATTATTCAGATGAGTCATCAATACCAGATTGGTATAAAACTGAACAATTTAATCCGTTAAATATGTTCGTAAACTGGATGTAATATAATTGTACAAAAGTTTGATGAAAACAATTATGCAGTAACTTTGTATAATAAAATAGAGATTTTTTGTCATTAAAAATAATTCTATTAAAAAAAAAATAATTAAAAATAATAAATGTTTGGTAGAACTATGCTGGTTTTTTACATTAAAATTTTCTTCAAACTTAGTGTGCATATTTAAATAGCTTTTTAATGTCATATTATTTTAAAATAATTTTATTTAAAGGGACGATGATTTTATTGTAAATATTCCATTTCCAAAACGACAATTTTAAAAACAAACTATGGAATATACTTAAAATGAGTCTATAACCTATAATTTTTAATCAAAAATATCATATGAACAATGACTTCTCATGTGGCTATTTCGTTTACATGGTAATAATTTGTGATTCATTTACAATTTAAGACATTTTTTTTTATGTGAAAATTTTTTTGTTTTACAGAAAGATAACATTATTCCTGCAACAAATTTAATCAATTACTTTGAATAAAAGGTGAAAAAACAATTTTGTCAAGTGGAATATTATCGAATAAATTCTTATATGTTTTATTATTATAAACATTATTTCAAATATTAATAATCCATTAAAAAAAAACTTTTTTCCATTGTTAAGTGCCTAAAGATATTTAAAAAAGTATAATAAACGTTTATTATTAATTATTCTTCTGAAATATCATTATATTATGAATTTAGTATTTTTATATTATATTTTATAGTAAAAATATATGATATTATTATTTTTATTATGTTTTTTATATACTGCGCTAAAATTAATAATTAAATTATAGCTAAAATAAAATATTTTCATAGTTTTTTTTAAAAAAATGATTGTGTGATATGTGTCATATTATGTAGTTAAATTCTTGAACTATAACATGCTTCAAAATAAAATAAAATATTTTGTTTAGAGGATCAAAATCATAAAACATTTACGCATATTTAAAGTTCTCTCAAAAAGCAATTGTTTATAAAAACCGCTACAAACTAAGGTACGAAGGGTTTCCCATTGAAGTAGTTCTTAGCCGCCTCTACCATAAATACATAAATTGTATGTGTTAAAGAAAAATATTTGTAACTTATGACAAATTATATGAAAAAAAAAGTTAATTTGAAATATTTAAAAATTAGAAAAAATGGCTTATGAAATAATTCAACGCCATAAATCAACTTAAAATGCAAAAGAGAATCTATTTATAATATTAAAAATTAACCCACGTATACTACTCTTGAAGTGCAAGATGTCTGAACGACTTTCACTTAAACACAATCTGAAACATAAAAAAGATTAAATTGAATATAATTTGGAATATTATACTATTAAATGTTAATTATTAAAATATTATATCAAATTAAGAATAGAATTAATAATAAAATTTAGTTTACACACCTGATAATAAATAGCTCAAAATTCTTAATTGAACAAATATTTTTCACTAATCATAATATTAACAAAAAATCAATGAATTTTAGTTTATACGTTGCATATTCCGTCGCCTAATAATTTGAAGAGATATGATTGAGATTTTCNTTACGTTACATATTCTGTCGCCTAATAATTTGAAGAGATACGATTGAGATTTTCAATGATGATGAGTCGCCATAGAGTTTAATAATGCAATATATATTTCTAGCTCTTTAAACGATGAAATTTTTTGATAATATTGTATTAAACAGACAATTTAATGCTATTTCAATTATTTTTCTTTAATTCTTAAAATTTAAGAACCATTATAAAAGTGCTACAAAAAAATGTCATTCTTTCTATTTAACATAATTAAAAGAACATTTATTTTAATTAAAATAAATTTCTAATTAATAAGTCTCAAAATTCAACTTGCAAATTAGGTTTAAACATATTTTGAAAATGAAGTTTGAATCAATTATAACATAATCATTTGAATCAAATATTTTTTATAGAATGGTCATTTTGATTGACGATGTATGTTTCTGGTTTTTTATTTTATTTTTTTGATTAAATTAATAAAATTGTAAATGCATTATCAATATAGCTTAATAAATTTTACTAATAAGAGTTTTCATTTTACTTAAAAATAAGTTTATTTTGATTTGTCTGCTAAGCTACTTGAAACAATAGTTTTTTTAACAGTCATTGAAGTACATATGTGTTTTTATGTGATTAACGTGAATATAGAGTAGTTTCAATTTTGTAGTGTGACATCAATTTGATATTTCATTTTATGAATACAGCTAATCGTAGTTAATTAAAAAATCATATAGACATTGATATTGATATTTAAATATTAGCTAATCATTATTTTGAACATTATTTATAAATCAAAAAAAATCTATTACTGTCTAGCCATTTACATAATTAAGAATAAAACCGCAAATAATAAATCAAGAACAGCACAAATGACTACTATTTTAAATTTTTTATAGAGTATTACACTCAATTAAGGTACACATAAAAACATTCAAAGGGTGTTGTTAGAGTTTTTAATTGTCAGATACGTCTGAAAGGGTTTTGTGAAAATTTACAACCAAAGATTAAAACCTGGGGACATAGTGATGATGATCATAGTACATAAAAAATTATTTATACTATATGTTATACAATAGAAGCCAAAAGGATTATAACCCTTTCGGATCACTTAACAAAGACTTCAATCGAATATAATATTGCACTAGTAATTTTTTTCGTATTCTATAATATCCCTTAAGTATAGAGATTAAAATAACTAAGTAGGTTTACTTTAAAAATATTCCCTGGAGATATTTTACTTACAGATAAAAATTGTCCCCCTAAGCATTATATTACTTTATAATTACTAGTTTATGACAAAATTATTATTTGTCAAATATTAAAAAAAAATGTATAAACCGTTTTTTTTAACTTGGTGCATTTATAATAACATGTTAATGTAGAATGAAGTGGTTCCTTGTAAATTATTTTTTTCTGATTATTAAGCAGATTTTATTTTAGATTGAAAAGTTCTGGTCTTTATATGTGTTTATATCATAATAAATGTAAGTTCGAGATTAATACTTGTATATAAAAAAAAACACATTTACGATTACTCCAATTCATCCTGTTAAATTAAAAATTTTAATTTACTTTATAAATTCATAATATTTTTATATATAACATTAATTTATCATTACATTTTTATTAATTATTCAGAAAAATTTTAAAAAATTACCTCGTAAAGATAATTATTTATGACAACATTGCATTTTTAATAATTATTTATAAATTTTATTTTATGTTCTAATTTAATTATTTATAAAATAATATTATATGACCTTGAATAAATAATTCAATGTAGTTTTTTATTATGGTGCGATAAAAATAGCTAGAAAATATTTATAAAAATAAATATATTTATAAATAAAGCACGGTTTTATTATTCTAAATTAATTCTAATAAACACAAATAACTTCTCATCTTGTGACTACAATAACAATCATAAAGAAAAATAAAATTTAAGCACTTTGAGTACTTAATATAATTTGAATCGCATAAATATTATTTTAGTCTCGTACGTCAAAGATATTTACTGAATTTTAGATATTTAATTATCATTAGTATGACGTAGTGTATTGATTATATAACAATTTTTTATCAAATTTTGTTATATTATGCTTGTATTTAATATAGGTAAACGATGTTTTCATTTTAAGTAATTATATACATATGTATACAGACGTGTGATTGCTAATAAAATCAGAATAAAAATAGTTCAATATGCAACAGTGCTTTCATCTCGAAAATCCAATTCGCTAGATAAACAATACAAACATCAAAGTATACACAATCAAACAATATTCAACTGACCGAACATAATAACTCATAATCGACTCGATGACGTTTGCACACCAAAGCCGCCGTATAATTAATTATTACCCCAGGGTCTAATGTAATAACACTGTGAATGATACGTGAGCCATGATGATGACAAAATGTAAATAATAACAGACTTTGTACTGTGATATTTGGGATTTTATTCGTCCTGTGGCTATTGACATTTCTAACGCATTAATTAAATAACATATTCCATACGTGGCATCATTTTTTGTTTTGTTTTACCCCCCTTTTGTATAAAGGACATGCAAGCTGAACCATCTCTGTCATCAATTGAGTGTTCCTCCCTATGTCTATGCCATAGCTTACAATGGTATTTCAGACCTGAAACCGGCAAAATTTAATAATCATAAAACATAACGCTATTTTAAATGTTAGCCAATTTTATTAAATATTGTTACTCATTTAAAACTAAATTTTACTATTAAATATTCAATCATGTTATGCAAATGTACGTAAAAATGCATAAATCATTGTAATGTTTAATTTAAATTAATTATTATTTTTTCAAACAAATATTTTAAATGTCTTTAATGTTAAAGCANAATTATTATTTTTTCAAACAAATATTTTAAATGTCTTTAATGTTAAAGCAGAAAATTTAACTTTTTACATGTAACTTCATAACGTTAAGTAGTGTTCACTAATATTGACATTCCAAAAGACTCTCAATGAACTAATTCCAATTTTTCTTAAAGTTTAAAGTTTTATGTTGTTATTCGAGTAATTTTTGATTTCTTTTTTTATTGTAATTATGTGACTTATTATGTATTTATCTACCATGTTTTATACAAAACCTATTCCAAATAAAGAGGAAATTCAATACATACTATTTATAAAATTTTAATTTACCATTAATGGACAAAGGATATTAACGACAAAAATTCAAAAAAGGAGCTCTCATAACGCAAATAAAGCCTTAGGGGTAATCGATACTATCTCCCGCAGACACAACTTATTGTTGCATGACATAATTAAAAAGCAATTTGTTTTACATGGTACCTACTAGTATAATTTCAACAATTTATTTATTATAGTCACAAATGTTTATTATTTAATAGGTTTATAACAACAACTGGTTTGAATTTTTTTAATAAATTGGTTATTGAATGTCCCTAATTTCTGAAAAAAACATACTTAGATCTTTCCCACAGTATAAATACACAAACTATACATATATGTTTAATGTGGTTTAATAAATAAATTATTATTATTTTATTACACTACATGTATGATATGTCTAATCAATATATTTTATATATAAAAAAATAGTTTTTTATTTCTAAATGAATTAACTTTGCAAATATTACCAATGAATTCTGGTTTCGGTATAGCACATACTAAGACGAAATTATAATTTAATATAAATATTACATTAAGTTTTGCTTTTGCACAAAAAATAAAAATACTGGACAAAACGTAATATCTACTTAGCCACGAGTCTAACAATCCCGTGGGGGTTCTAAAACTCTCCCCAAATGATTCGGTGTTTAAAAGAGGTCCTCGTAAATTCGATTACATCCAAAAACTCAAGTATATGTTTCTACCGGATTTTTGTTAAGATTAAATTCTTCTTGTCACGACATTCACAGCATCCAATTCCTCCAATATCGTAATCCGAAAATACGTCCACTTGGCTTTTTTCCCAATTGTCCGTCGTAAAAACCTCGGCCAGGATAATATTTGACGTTGATAACGACGACTGTCCTGATTGGACGACCCATCAAATAACATCTACAAAAGGCATCTAGGATTAAAACTTAAATACATTTAACCTGTAAACCCCTTAACAACACTTCACAGTCTCAACAAAAGAGCACTTGAAATAAAACTAGAAAAAATAAAATTGCAATCAAGACTGTCAATGACATTTTGGCACAGACGACAGTGAGGTTTTAATAAAACCAATTTACTGACACTATAATTTTAGAACCGTATTAACCATAGGATTTTTGTCGTTTTTTGTAAATTTCAAGACACAACTTGCATCCAAAGCTATAACATTTTGATTAGATTAATTTAATGTGACTAATCGGTGAATTTAATATTGAAATATTGATAAGAAAATGTTAAAAAAATTCATGTTTTTTCAAAATTAATTTAAAATTCTGTTTAACTAAATCTATTGTTATCGAGTAAATCACATATAAATAAACAAATTGTGACTAAAATGTTACGTCTAAACTAATGTAACTTTCGCTCAACTCAATAAGAATAATTGTGTTCGAATTGTCCACGTCAGCAAGTAAAATGCATCTAATGGATACTAAACAGCAGTATAAATGGTCAAAGTTTCTCAAACAATTGTCCATCCCCTACACATTAAATTGTGAAGCGATAAATCCCCCTTTGTAATCCGTCTAGTCGAAAGTGTCTTCGCATGCACTTACCATACCGGTAAACAAACATTTCCTCGTAATACGCCCCGACTCGTGTTAATAAAAAAATAATAAATACAAAATACTACCTTTTTACAAAAGGTCACTGTCGTCTCATCCGTCAACGTATTGCTTTACTAACCAATGACTCCTCCTTCACCGGAATTACGAATTTAAAATGCATACAACGTCAGGTAAAAGCGGCGCAAATGCAAATTTCAACTTCAGAATCAATATTAAACAATGTAAATTAGTCGGGGTTTTAATTACTATATACGAGAGGCCTCGGGTCAGCGCCACGCGCATAAATTTATTTATAAAAAAACTGTACAATGCGCGTATGACCGTTTTTTTTTCAAGTTTTGTTGACACAACTTTTAATCAAATTTTTTTAATCATTAGTCCTTTTCTCCATTTTGAACAAAAACCTATTCTGTATGTTAATCAGTGTTTAATGGGATGTATTCGAACGTCGAACAAACTTCATTCCCCTATTCAGAATGCAATATTGTTGCTGTGTCTGCTGCGGTCAGTTAAAAAAAAACACATGACTACACAACCACCGTGTCAATTATTGTCATTTCCATTGGGTTCCGTTCAGGAACTACTGATTAAAATCACGAGCAACCCCAGTTATTGCAATCGGCCAAAACATTTGAAAATATCGGTTGACGGAGTACCCTTTTACAATGGTCGTTTACGCTTACTCTGACATTTTAATAAACTGAAGTTTCGTTCATTAAAAAAATCACGAATGCCTGAACAAAGTATATGAACGTATCGTTCAAGATACTTCAGTGATTTGATGAATTGAATTTCAATTAAATTCCATTATGTTTGAATGAATTTAAGCTGTAAATATCAAAAATTTGCAGTTATTAAAAGTTATTGACTCGAAAGAATTAAACTGATTAGTAATTAAAAAGATATAAACCATTTTTTTTTAATGTAATGTACACTGAAAAAAATGTAGTAAAATCAACAAACTTATTTTAAGTATACAGTCGACATTTTTTTTTTGTATATTAAATAAAAATTTTTGTTTTGATTGATTACATAATAAAAATATTGTCAGCTGTATTTTATTCAGTGTAATTGCTGTACATTTATAATCAAATATATTTATTATCAGAGATAAAAATAAAATAAAGAATAAAAATAAAAATTTCCGAATTTCTTATTAGTATCCATGATACATTTGATAGTAATTTATTTGAACAAATACTATTCGATTAACAATTACTTTACTATTTTTCTTTTAAACAAACTTTATTCTTATATGGACCGTACATAATGTCAAAAAATAAGGTATAACAAACAATTGAAAATACCGGAAGAAAAATTGTTCAAACAGAGGTTTACCGTCCATTCTTAAACAAGGGGTGTATCAAATATTATGTCGAACGAAATGTACATATATTACTCCCTATTACAAATATGTAAAAAACATTTTAAAAGAAATAAAACAACCTTGTCAATAGTATAGAAAGGGAGGAACTACGAAGCATAAAAGTCGACAGCGACCGTACTCGTGCAAATATAAAAATAAGTATATACTTAGGAGAATCAAAGACTCTAAGCAGAAAGCTTTTAGTGTTGTTTATAAAATAAAGGATCAGGATATCTACTTTGTTTACTCAATATTACATCCAGTATCAAAAAATGCAAATTGTATTGGTGTTCTATCGGAATCTCTATAAAAAGCATCGCACTAAATCTTCAATTTATGTCCTATCATATTTTAAGTACAATAGTATATAAACATGATACAATAGATGTTTGAAATATTTGCTGAACATTTGACCGAGAGAGTCATACAACTTCAAAATAATTAAAAAGTCGAATACTCATTCTAAGATCATTTAAATCGAGTATCATTTATAGACCAGAGAACAAGTTATACAAGTATAAAAAAAATATCCATAATTCAAACAATTACCCTTAACCAGTTTATATATTTGAGAAGTAAAAATATGCAGACAATCATAACAAAAAGCCATTGTTCTACTCGCATTGTAATTTATAAAGGCTATCGTTACTACTACATCATGTCTCAAACGTCAATAATAATCATGTGAACCGTAGTTTTTTTTACTATTATTATTCATCATTGATGATGTTTTGCAACACGTGTGAGTCATCGGTGATCGCGGCGGCACACGTTCGATTCATTCGACCCGCCGCCACGCCGGCCGTCTGGTAACGAATTACCCGGTCCGGATGTCGCACGGTCTTCAGTCAAAGTCAACGCGATGAGGCTGTTGCCGGTTTCCTGTCCTAGTACTATCTTTCCGCCAGAGGGTGTTGTTGTTATTAATCAGATGACAACATATAAGTTGCCAATTAAAACGTTTGCCGCTGTTTTTCTCTAATGGCACGAAGACTCGTAAAAGTGCCGGAGGAAACAACGAGTCATTTGTAAAACGACAGTCTCTCTCTTCTCTGTTCATTTCTGTGTTGTGCATTACGATATCCGAGTGCGTTTTGGCACGGCCACCCCAGTTTGAAAAATCACTTTAGTCGCCAAAAAGTGATTATCATCCAAAGACACGGCAAACGTTTAGCTTGATGCTGCAGTACAATTGGAGTCGAAGACACGTGCTGGCGAACGCCCTGATCAATAGTAACAAATCATTTTCGTCATCTAAAGATAATATTTTCGTATTGTTTTGTCAAAATAATATTAATGACAGCATAAGCTAAAAGCGTAAAATAACATTTCTCCTTAAAATCAAATTTTGCAATGACGAATTAACACAATCTTTTGTTCGTATATACTCTTTTGTCTATACTACTAATCAAACTCTTGTATATTTCAACGAGTTTAAACAAATTTTTTAATTTTATAAATATTTATAAAAATACTAGAGTATCTTTTTACATTTCAAGCAAGGTGTCACTATTTAATTTAACTAGAATATAAAAAAAATGTGTTTAAGCAGTTATTGTAAGAGTAGCTGTTTTTATTATTTTTAACGAATGAGTAAATACATTGTCGTGATTAAAAAAGATAATTAAAGAAGCGCACTGTCGTTAGTTAGTATAGAGTTGTCGATAAACCCTCGGTGAGCATTGACTTTTGATTAAAAGTGACGGAGATATTATTTCTGACTTCCATGCTACGTGTCGGTGCTTTAAACCATCGTTAAAGAATTCCTCGCGCTAAGAGGGGAATAAAGAAAGCTTTAACTACACAGTAGTCTTGTAATATGTATGCCAAAGAAAAAATGTGTACGCCAAATACAAGAACGAGAGATGGTTGAAAAAGCTTTTATTATTATACAGTCTTACGGGATAATCTGTGTACGACCAGGGAAGAAAAAAATGGGCAACCAACCGTGGAAACCCGGTTCATTAACGTTTCGCCAATTATATCCGCCGTCGAAGTCAGTCGGCTGTGATGGATTCACATTATTATATTTTGCGAGTCTCTTCCTCCATCGTCATCAACGATATTTTCCGGAATATTTTTCATCCCCCCACCACCATGCCACTGTTTCGCGGAATCCCATAATAAAACGTTCCCTTTTGCTCTAAAATCCACCTCGCTCTCTTTGCTCGGCGCCCTCTTATTAACGAAAATCATATAGTGTTTCCATTACTATACGGAAGCTCGTAATTTGTCACCAGAGAATATCTTAACACACACACCCATTAAATATAAGAGGGTACATGCCGCTTCAAGGTGTAATTATTAATGTGTAGGTATATGAGCTGTATGCTGCGAAGACGACTCTTGCAATAAAGCCAAATGTCTCTGATGCCGTTCATTTGATCTACGCCGTCTTACACAAAAACCTCATCAATCGAGCCCGCGAGACTTATACGAGCAATTAGTACAACAAAACCAAGTACAGTCATTGTCTAATTGTCAGTTTGGTAACAGAATATACATTTTGTACGCGTATATATCCGGATGACGACAGAGAAATATTGTTATTTTATCGTTCAAATAAGTCTTGCTCCGCTGGAATTTAAAAAGAATACTAACCCGCGTAAGGATTCAATGCTCTCATATGATATTAGTGATATAATAAATGATCATTTAAAAAAGCATACATCTAAGTACAAATAAATAAAAATACGAAAAATATCGAAAAGTAGGATGTGTGTCGGTCAACCAGTATTTAAAAATCGTCACGGATCAACAAACCGATCCATTTTGTCCTTTTGTGGATCATCTTTAGTTGATGGTGCTGGCGATAAGTTTACAGGGTCAAAGGTGAGACTCTCCGCATACACACATAAAAAACACCGCTCTCACATTCCATCTTGAATTGTACATGGCATGTATATATAACGACACATAAACCGACTCTAATCCGTTCCATTTTTTCTCTCTAATTTTTATTATTATTATTATTATTATTATTTCTTCTGCTTATATTCTTCATTATTAATGTGCATCCACACGTATACAAGAGTACACGAAGCGCATCGTCTGTCACCGATTCTCTTCTTTGGGGGCGACCCGCAACCATATACGCTTCCCCTAAACACAATGAACATTGAAGTCCAATATAGATTTCGGACGTTGATGAATAACGTGCTTGGCACCGACCATAGATTTATATAATGTACCGGACTCCGTGACAGACACCTATATAAATGTGACAGGGTCACATACGGAGATCGCCTTGTGTTTGTTTAGGATTGCCGGCTATGATGCGTCCTATTTTCAAACAACCCGTTGCGCCCACTATATCTCCTGTTCTCGATTACTCTCTGTTTTTCTATACCTTATGCACGCAGACATTTGCATAATGTCTTCGTCGTCGGGGTGCGTTCAACTCACCGGACACAAAAGACAAACGCGCCATCCGACCCCCCATAGTCAATCTTTTATTCTTCCCGGTCGGTCAAAAAGAAAAACGCGGTCATTACCATTGAAAAATTCCTTTTTGAGGTCGCGGACCTTTAAAGGGTAAAACAGTAGTACCGATGTATCACAATTTGTTTCTCAATATCACGATGATAGTTGAGGTCCATCATATCTTAATAAATTTCATATTGCATTGTGTTCAGAAACCATTAACCTGACCAATCGACAGCTATAGTGCTCAGACATATTTATAACCAATAAATAATCCAAAAAGGCATAATATGAAAACCATCGGTGCTTTTATGGGTGTAAAACGATATTTGTCTTAGTTTATGTTATTTAGTATGTTGGTAACTTTAAATGAACTAAAAGTTATTGTACTGCATTTCGTTTTTAAGTATTCAATAGATACCTAAACTGAGTTATACTCGTATTTTGTGTCTGAATAGAAATAACTGATTGTGTGGAACTTCCATAATACTTTATGTTCGATTATTTTTTAGTTACAAAACAAACATACAATTCAAGTACTATTAAACGAACGCGTGCGAGAATATTGTATTGTGCGTTTGTTGTATTTTATTTGTATTATTCTAAGAGTCAGACAATTGGAGATATTGAAGAGAAAGTAAAGTATAACCATAACATTTTATTTCCTATACATAATATTTTTGATAATTGTATAATACAGTTGCCACAAAATTTGACATATAATAGTAGGGGTACTCGTAAATTACGAGTAGTTTAAACATAACACGACCACGGGGGGTGTTAAGAATAGAAAAAAGGAAGCTGCAATTGACGAGATTTCCGTATTTCCTGTCAAGCTAAAAGTGCACGGGGACAACCTTTTATTTTATTTCATATATTTAAACAATATTGTTTTGTTTTTTATCAAAGTACCATGTTAAAATGCAATAAAGTATATATACTTTACTATATATAAAACTGTGTATATAGTGAGTCACAAAGATATGACAAATCCAATATCTTCTGATCTTTTTCGTTAAAATATTATTTTTTTCAAATAATTATTGCCTTCTCAGACTATATTCAAAGCATATTTTTTATTATTTATATCTAATAATAAGAAATAAAATTTAAATTAAAATTTTTTTCAAATTGCAATGAAAGGATCAAAAGTTATTGGTCCGTCATATCTTCGTGACTCGTCCTTTATAGTATTATAGACTCATTGACATTTTAAAACAATTATATAAACTAACTTTGTAATATTTAGAGAAATATTACTAACTGCTTTACTTATCGTCATAAATAAATTATTATTTAACTAATTTTAGTTGGAAAATTCAATAAAAAAATATTACTACTATTATTATTAGTTTTACAAATTTTTATATAAAAATACATTGCAAATTAAAATCGAACTATAAAAAATTCGTTTGTATTGTTTACATTTATGAACAATTACTCTTATTATTTAATAAATAAATTCGCAAATCTTAAAAAATTAACTTTCATTATACGGTCCAATTCATTTCGTTTTATTTGTGAAAAACTTAATAAAAAAAACCCTCTTTTTTGCTAATAATCCTTAGAGTTTTTATTTTTATCATTTAGACTTTATTAATAATATTCACGGTCAATATATCATGAGTTTTAATAAAAAAAGGTCTTCTAAAAAAAAGTAATAACAAAATTTTAAATGAAAAACATAAAAGCTAATATTGTAATTCACTTTGTAAACTGACTTGGTGAAATTATTTATCAAAAACATATTTATATAAAATATAATTACGTTTCATGAATTCGATAGTGCGCTTAACATTAATAATCAGTTTTATATGTTCTCTAAAGAAGAAAATTGACGTGCCTATGATAAAATGTTTGCAAACACGCTGGTGACTCGATATTCGATTAAAATTATATCAGTCCCTAAGTATTGAAGTTCATTTTTTCTTCCCCTTGTATTTTTCGTACAAAGGCTTCGGGGCTAATTGGATTACCTTAGTGCAATCAATGAGCTACTACTACGACTCGTCCTTTGCTTTTTACGTTTTCTTTTTAACTACTACAAAGTTATCTTTAAACTAATTTTTGAGACCATCTTATCGACAAAAATACTTCATAAAAGGTATTACTTTGTGTGGTTGGTTGTTATTAATAATTTCATTATTGTAATCGGCATAAAGTTTCTTAATACAAATCAATTATTTAACGAATTAGTATAAAATTTTAAATTCATGTATAAAACATACGACATTTAAACTTTCCTGGTAACATTGATAACTATTAATCCGGGTAAGATTTTAGAAAAAGTTTTTGGAAGGGTATTTGCACTAAGTTTAACTTAAATTTAACTAAATTAAAAAAAAACATTTTAGGATAAAACATTTTGAAAAAGTCCTTAATTTATATTATTTATAGGGTACAGTCATACGGTTCTTAAGATAGTAAAGATATTCATGATGTTGCAACTATTTTCGGACAATGATCCCCAAGATTCATCTTAGACCAGCCACTGTATTAATATTTAATAAAAATCAATAATTAGTTGTCCATAGAATACTATTATAATTTGTTTGAAATTTATTTGCTAGCACTAAATGATTAAAATTCTTTAAAAAAATCAACAGTGGTAATATTGATACATAGTTAATACATAGTTTTCACAATTTCATGTGTTTTTTAATATTTTTCTAGTAAACAAAATCTGTTTATAAATGTTAATGAAATTTATTAGCTGGATGCCAAAATGTTGTCCCATGAAATTAAAATGATCAGTGATCCCTAAATACTAGCTTTTAATCCTTTTAAAGAGCCCTTGGACGACAATCAAATCAGTTTCGGACGCTTTTGATAAATGAACGACAGCCGCAACGACACATATCTTGTCCGTGTGAACCCTATCCGTACATGATTGATGGACATTGTCCTAAATGGTAATGTGCATACAGCCGACCAGATTAACAACAAAAATCCCCTTATATCACCAACAATAGACAACAGTATTTTTTAGTTTGATTAAATATTATTATTCGTAGATATTCGTTTTTATTTTAAAGCAATAAAACATTAGTATGGCAAATTTTCAATAATCTATACTTATTTATTTATAAAACATATATGAAGTTTTAAATAAGAATTTCTTTTTAGCATTCTGCAATTGATTACAGTATACCAAACAAAAATAATAACGAGATTTTAATTGTTCGTTTAACATAAAATTGTGATTAATATTTGTAATAAAAGCGTTTGTTTTTAGTTTAAATTGCCTGAAAATTTAATAAAGAATTAGTGCACACAAATTTTTTTAGTAAAAAGTAAACAACTTCATATATTTCAAAAAAATGTAATTTATTCAAAACACAAAAACCAAATTAATTATTTTTAAATTTAATAAGTATTTTCCATATTTAAATAAAATCATAACTAATAACTATCAAAACTAAAATAATGTATTATGATGGAGATCTACACAAACCTCCTGCGTATATTTGACCTGATGGACAATCGATTCGAGTTTTTATAGAAACTAATACTCTTCTATGCAAATCATTAGGCAGCTCCGTACTAGTTGTATTGGTTGTATTAGTTGGGCGAATCGTTGTACTAGTTGGGCGAATCGTTGTACTAGTTGGGCGAATTGTTGTACTAGTTGGGCGTATTGTTGTACTTGTTTGTCGAATTGTCGTACCAGTTGGGCGAATCGTCGTTGTGTTAGCATTGCCAGACATTGTCATGGTAGTTACACTATTTGTCGTGCTAGTCGTGTGATTTTTAGTATTTGTAGTTGAAATTTTTGCGGACTGGGTGTAAATAGCTAAACATAATAATACAAAAAAAGTTGAATTTAAATTCATCATACTAAACATTTAACTATATTACACCAAAGCTAACAGCAATGGATAGTTCAACAATTTAACACGATGATTATATTATTTTTGACTTGCGCATCTAGTTAAACAAGAGTCTGATGTTATAATCTTTAAACAGCAATAAGTAACCATTGAATCAAAGTTCAGTTTTATCATTCATTGTTTTATCAAATCTCACGCGACCTTGTTTATAAATAAGTGATTTTTCAACATAACTAAATAATAAACACAGTTAATTAATAGCATTTCTTGTTTTTGTTATTAAATGTGTTAGTAAAAAATTGAACCGAATAAATTCTTATGAATCATTAAACGAGTAACACATATTAATATTATCATCGTCAGCAAAA
The DNA here is from genome assembly GCF_025091365.1 of Daktulosphaira vitifoliae. Classification (NCBI taxonomy): domain Eukaryota; kingdom Metazoa; phylum Arthropoda; class Insecta; order Hemiptera; family Phylloxeridae; genus Daktulosphaira; species Daktulosphaira vitifoliae. Next base: position 34,773,408 of record NW_026099574.1, read on the forward strand.
AAAAATCCACCGATTTAATTAAACTAAACTAATATTTTCTAAGCTTTTTATCATTTATGATTGGCAATTATACTCCTACTAATCATATTGTAAATGAATGAGTAGATTAAAGGTATTAATTATTTTTAATTGCAAGTAAATGTGTATTTATAATAATTGCGTAGATATTTACCTTCAAATTATACTCTAGTCGATAATTTACGGCATCTTCCGTTATGAAATACATAACCCTTAGGACAATTAGTTAATCGTATAATATTAGTTTGTATGTATTTTGTTGAAACATGATTTGATGGCAAATTAAAACAAAATATAAAAAATAAAAGTTGGAATACAATTAATAACAGCTTCATGTCGACTAACTCAAATACCTCTTGCCAGCGAACTGATTAAAATAAAACGATAAAATAATGAATAACCGTTCTTATCAGCAGAATACGCACATCGCAAGCCAAGATCGAAGTTTCAATGTTATTTGCTTACTATCAAATGTAACATCATATTTTTTTACTACTATTATTATAAAAATTTACCATATCATTTTTTTTTTAATTTAGCAAAAATCCATCAATTAAAATTGATCTTATATCTTAAAGTATAGACTCTTTTCGACACATTAATTTGCTATTAGTCGTGTGGAATTAGTAACGGATATTCACTAAAATATATTTTGTACTATTCGGACGTTGGCAAAAATTTACGAAATGAAATTATGATATGGTCGGAAGACAGGAAATCCAATTTCACCAATAATTTTACGGTCCTTCGCTTTTTGGTCAATCTCGTCATCGCCGATAAACNTTTCAATGTTATTTGCTTACTATCAAATGTAACATCATATTTTTTTACTACTATTATTATAGCAATTCACCATATCATTTTTTTTTTTAATTTAGCAAAAATCCATCAATTAAAATTGATCTTATATCTTAAAGTATAGACTCTTATCGACACATTAATTTGCTATTAGTCGTGTGGAATTAGTAACTAAAATATATTTTGTACTATTCGGACGTTGGAAAAAAATTTACGAAATGAAATTATGACATGGTCGGAAGACAGGAAATCCAATTTCACCAATAATTTTACGGTCCTTCGCTTTTTGGTCAATCTCGTCATCGCCGATAAACGGATTTCGTTCGTAGAATGACGACGACAAACCAACCCTCAAATTGAAGACTGTTTCCTGTCCAAAAGTGAAAATAGGGATTATTAGTTTATTACATTTTTCTTTTTTCTTCTACTTTTATGACAAAGTGCTCACTGAAAAACGATGAAAACTGAATTCCATAGTCTCCCTAAAACACTATGTGACGATATCCGTGTGAAGAATAAAGGGACACATTGTACACAATAGACTACGTGATTACAGTTGAGAAAAGTGAAGGGTGAAAATCGTTTTTTACGTTATAGTCAGCTCCATCTAGTGGCGATGATTTTTCACTTCAACACAACCACGACGAGCTTATTTGATTTTAACAGTACTCAGATAACACATTTATGTTTTGATTTTTAACATTTTCTACATGAATGCTTATACTTGTATGGATCCACTACTAAGCTGTTCAAATATTTTAATTTAATAATATGGCATAACTTTAATAATAAAGGTTATTTAAATATCGTTATTGTTATTTATGCTACAACGTAATATTTATTAAAAAATAACATACAGCAAGAATGTAAATGGGTCTTTTACAAATTTCCAAAGAAGATACGGTTTCACACCCTTGTTATATCAACAATGCCGCCAGTCTATATTACCCCTAGATGCGATATCTGCACAATATTATTTTTACAATGATCTAATAATATCATGTTACGTAATTATCCAAATCTTTTGCGCAGTATTGCATTCAATTAGTTGATAGTAAAAATCCATTACCAAACTGGTTTCGATTTCATCCTTTCTATATTATAATATGCACATTAATAAGGGCATTTTGTAGGGCTGAGTTTTTATACATTTTATAACACTACGCGGGGGGTCTTTGTGGTTTAAAATGCTTGACTGGCTTTTAGTCGTTCTCACATTAGGTAACACAAAAACGATATTGTTGTTTTTTCGAACACATTAAAAAACAGTCCAAAAGCTATTATAGCTTCGTAAGATACACTGATATATTTCCATTCAAACGATTGTCTGATGATGGCCAGTTACATTCATCTATCGCAATTCTCCATTAAACTTTCATAACACTTACGGAAAAAGATAAAGGAATATTTCCATTAAAATGAATAATAAATATTTTTTTTAACTACATTTTCTCTTTGAAAATGCAGTTAACTTGTAATAAAAATTACATATAATTGTCACGCATTAATTTTCCATTATTTTATTACTATTGCACAAAAGTATACTTCATATTTTTAATAACGTCGTGAGTTTGCATAATATTGGTAAAAGGTTCATAATATAGCCGTACTTAAAAATCAAATGTATTGTACATGTTCATAAGTTTTTAGTCGTCGCGTAGTACTGTTTAGATAGAAATCCATTAAAACCAAAACAGAAATATTTTATACCTACTTTAGTACGTTGTATTAGTAAAATTATTTACCGAGTTGTAAATCTGTTGGACGTCATAGAAAGGTCTACATTGGAGAACAATACTATGGACAAATTGGATTTTCTGTTAAGTTATTTACAATAGGGAACTCTCTAAATCATTTTCCAACAGGATGGTCATTACATCCCGAAGGCGACACTGTTTTAAACGTTTTTGGCTTGTGTTCTATTGACTAGTAACCGTTGAGTGGTTACCATTTGAGTTTTCACTGGACTTTCCGCTTGACTGGTCACTACACTAGAGCCCTGAGGTCCGGAAGAAAACAACTTTGCGTCACACAAAGGGTTCTGTATCGCTTCCAAGGATTTTGATTGAAGTGAGGATGTAAAGGGGACATCCTGCCGCGTCAAAACCTAAGGATACGGTTGTATAGACAGAACAAGGATTTGTTGTGGTCAGGTACACACACGCACGTTTATAAGCAGGAGGAGATGGTTCTTATTCCGTACGCATCGGTCTCCTTTTGTGCTATAATATAGGGAAGGCGAACGATACAGTAGTACGCATCGATGAATCGGTCGAAAGACCCTTTACACAAATTAGCTTTAACTATACTCGACAAATATTACCTTCGGCAGTAGCACAGTTTCCAATATTCCTGTTCGGAATGAGTGGAGTGACGAAGTGTAACTAGCGTATAACCTTTTCAACCGCGAAACGATAAGACAAACATTTTCAACCACTGTGTCTTACTGCTACGTCTTATGAATTCAGAATTTCGCTTTAGGCAATTTAGGCGCGTGTCCATATATTATATAAACTTACAATGGCAAAATTGTGGTTTCATGTTCTTTGAAAACTATCAACGAGCAATATATTTGGACGCAGCATAACTTTCTAATAACTTAGAATCCTCATTTAAAATAATGCATAATTTTAGCTTATGGTATCAATCAAGTTTAATTTAAATGAGTTCTAACCAGTTCAATATAATATCGTTGTGACGCTAAAACAGCGTAGTAGTGAATTATATCAAATAGACAGAATAAAAAGTAATACTTATTATATCTATATAGTCAATTATACATGAAAAACTCGATGGAACTATTTCTATTAAATATAAAACTATGAAGAGTTCTGTATGTATTTAATTGTTTGTTATATTGCGATTGAATAACATAAAGGCGTCAGAAGATTAAAGAAAAAAAATGAGTGCCCCTTTACACTTGTATCGCAATATTCCTACTAAGGCATTACTGCATGTTACTCATTAACAGATCTCAACGACTGGTCTTAAATTTTAGTTATTGTTGACAGTTATGACAAGAAACGTCATCAGGGTGCAGAGAATCATCATCCAAATCGGAAGCTAACTTTTTAAATTAGTTACGAAACGTGCGCCTCCTCACGACTTCCGCATTTACTATCATGCGACCAATTATTATCACACCGGTTCAATGATAGTTTTTAAGATAGGCTGCATTTTATCGGTAGTCCCGCGTGCCAACCCTCAGTATCGGCTCATTTACCAGCGCAAACCCATCGGCGTCGGAGGCCGTAAATTTGGCAGAGCTCGGGCCGGGTGCACTTTTGCCAGTCAATTTCATGACGTATCCGTCGAGTTATTGCTATTATTGTAGTTGCCGTTCATTTAAACGGCTAACACGGAGGTTCACTACGATCGAGTTTCGGGGTACCACTAGCTATGGGTTAGGGGAAAAACTAATAATACAGGGAGACGTCATTGACGAGAGAGAGACTGGCGTTTTTATGATCAGCAGTCATGGTCCAAAGGATTTTTATCACTAGCAGTGGAAAGCGAACGAAATACAAAAAAAGTATTTGGTATTACTCAACCAAAAAACGAAAAAGACTCAAACTTATTAGTTTTTTCACTTCATCAAATAAAATTAAAATAGAAATATAAGATATTTATAAATATGGTAAATGATTTTTAAGAAGGCAAATATTGATTCATAATTTATGAAAATAAAAATATATACTTTATAAAAAATAGTACATATTTTATACAATAGTTGTGTTAGATTATATATTTTAGTAGTTATTTAAAATTTAAGTATATAAATAATATAGGGTCAATAATATATAGTTGTAGCGTAATAATCAATAAAGTTTTATATTCATTGAGACCAATAAACTAACGACACTTACAATAAATCTGAGGTAGGGAAAACTATCCGGATAGGGTACATCCCCTCTGTTGTTACGTTGGGGCATTCAACAGCTAACCTAGCAAGCCCGGTGTTATCTGAATGACCCCGGCTAGTGATACATGATATGAAAAGGATGAGATAGCTACAAACGAAAGTAGACATTTTAACATTCATGTTAGTAGGAATAAAAATCGGATAAACTTTTTAATTATTAATTTGTTAATTCAATCTTCTTTTTTTTCCTCACCTTAATTCTAACTACTTGGGGTCGGCCAATTTTGTTTATTCAATATCTTTAAAATTAAAACAAAACAGTTACTTCATACCATATTTATAAAACACTGAATAAAACAATGATAATAATTATAATTTATAATTAATAATGATCTAATATGATGTTTACATCATTTACAGTATTTTATTTTCGCAAATCATATAAAAATTTTGTAAAAATTTAAAAATTGATATAATAAACCAATGTTTTTTATATTTTATTAATGTTTTAATAATAGATAAACTATTCAATTAACAGTTGTACTCTTAACACTATTTTGTAGTTCCTTATCTAGAGCAGATAATTTTTCATTCATTTCTTTCACATGTTTTGGATTACTCCCTTTACAATCTTCATAGATTTTCTATACGAAAAAAAATTAATACAGATTTTATGCGAATAATTATGACAAAATGTAAATTTTAATTAATCGTTAATTATTTACAATCATTGATATTACTTGGAATTTTCAATAAAATTACTTAACATTTTTTTTATAATAGAAGTTTTGGTCTATTAATATTAACATGATATTTAATATTGACTAAATTATCATTTCTTTTTTAACTAAATTTTAATTTTTAAAATACTACTTTATTTTTAAATTAAAATTCTCAATAATTCATTTCTTTAATTTTATTTTAATTTTCCTTAGAAATATTACGGCTAAATAAAATTGGTTATAGTTCATATTTGTATAAAACATATACATACAACAACTGTCTGAAGATATTTCCTCATATTCTTTGCTGATGTGATTATCTTTTGGTTTGAAACTTCCAACCTCATCGACTGAAAACAATATTATCAGTTATTAATATTATTCAAATTCTAAAAAACAATATTTGTATTCAGTTCAAATGTATTAATTAATATTTATAATTAATTCTAAGATACCTAAAATATTTCAAAAATTTCACTAAACTGTTAAGATTTTACATATATGAATTACATAAATTTAATCACAAGAAAAAATGCTTGGTAATAATTTTTTATTAAAAGTTATATAAAAAGTTGTTGTCATTTTAATATAGTTAAAATTAAATATATTGCTTTAAAAAATGTGACTAATTGGAAAAATAATTGTTAAACTCACGTAACTGTGTACAACAATAAATTTCACAAATTTGAAAATATTCTAGTTCTTTATATTTTTACCTTATTTTTCGTTAATTCTTCCAATTTGACCACAGATTCTTCATATTTCTTTTTTAAATCCACAACATATTGTTGCAATTCGTTAACTTCTTTTTTTTTAACGTTCAAATATGAAGTCAGTTGATTTATTTTAGTATTTCGTTCACTTAACTGACCGTCGAAGTAACTTTTATTTTCCTCTAAATGTGAACAATGTCTCTCTTCTAACGAATTCGCTAACTCCGTCATAAGCTTTAGTTGTCTTTTATTTTCACGTGAATCAGAAATAATTTTTTTCAATCCTTTACCTTCTAATATTATCTGATTTACTTTATTTGTTATTTCTGTTAACATTTTTTTTAGTGTACTCATATCACTTATTATATCGTTATCTCTTAACGCACTTTGATTGCTTACTTTGTTTAACTCATTTTTTACCCTTTAAAATGATAACATTAAAATACTATAGAAAAAAATACATATATTTATTTTTCATAACTATTACTTATCAAACTCAATAGCCATTGCAGTCATCACTTCATTTTTATAATTACAACTATTAACGACGTGTTTAAACTGTTCCTGCAATTAAATTAGAAACTAATAAATCAATTAATAGATTGAAAACTCTTAAAAAAAAATTATTTTCAAAAAAATTAACATTTAATAAACCTTAAAATTATAATTATGTCATCTGTTTATGAAGATTTAGGTTAATTCTAACAACATTTATGCTAAGAGTGTAATATTAAAACTGACTCTTAATTCCTCTACAGCTTTTTCCACACACTTTAACTTGTAATTAGTATCTTCAGTCAAAATCAATCCATCACCACCTTCACTGGTCTCGGTGACACGTTGCTTCTAAAAATAAATTTAAACTCATAATTATAAATATATTTGTATCAACAGATTACATTGCATTTGAACATTACATATTTTTAACAATTATTAAATTATTGGTATGACAAAAAAAATTTTAAATTAAAACCTAACATTTTTTTAAGTGTGCCATTAATATACATGATAGAATTTACTTTACTAATCTTAATATTATATTTTTGTTATGCTTACAAATTTTAAGTGTTTATGTTGAAATTTATTATGCTACTTGCTTAACTTACTTCTATTGGGTTTTCTATTTTGCTATTGTCGTCTAACTCCAAAGACATAATGTAAATTGAATCTTGTACTAAATTTTGACTATCTATTGCTACTTTTGAAACATTTATATTTATTTTATTGTTACCTAAAATATAATTTTTACATCTTTTCATTTTGAATAAAACAATTAAATCAACTCATATATTATATTTAATATGTACTAATTTTTCGATTTAATAAAAATGACATAACTGTTATAAAGTAAAATATTTGATTAGCACATTTAATAAAAACAACTATAATTTACTCTTATGAAATGTTGATAATGGTTCAGGCATATTACTTAAACTTTGATTTGATAGTTTAGAACTACTTGTATCACTAACGATTTTCGACTTAGTTATTATATCATCCAGTGATTCTTCCATCATACTATTTGACGATTCAGATAATATATCGATTTCTTCTCTTTTCAATGAGTTTTCAGGAGTATATTTCTTTTTCTAAAGCAATAATAATAATAATATATATGCAATCATTAAATATAAAATATTTAACAGAAATAATTTATTTAATCAAATAAATATTTAATTAATTATTCAAACTTGAAAAGAAGTACAATTTAAATTTGTTTTTAAACAATGTAAAATAAAAAAACACTGAAACACATAAAGTTTATCTAATTTGTTTAAAAATAATATGACACATTAATTAAAATTATTTTTATATTTACTGATTATATAAAAGGTTTATTTATTTTTTATCTTACTAGTGTAAAGTTGTTAAGTAAAAGTGGAGGTAGAGACACGTGATCCTCGGGCATTTTGTTGAATGGCTCATTTAAAACACCAATTTTCAGTTGTTCGATAAGTTGAATCAAATAAAAATTTCTAAGAGTTTTTTCATGATTTCCAGATTGATCTAATTTATGCATCCAACTGCGACACAAATGCACATCTGATACAAGAATAAAATAATTTTATTTAGATTTGCACTAGTTAAACTAAATTTCAATTTGACAAAGTTTTTGCTTAGTTAAAATATGAACAGAGCAGAAAGAAACAATAAAATTAATATTTTTTGGTAATACACTAACCATGTACTGTTTTTAAATTATTTAAGTAAGGTACAACATTTTTCAAGTCGTTTTTAAATTGCAAGTCTAATTCTTCTGTAGACTTTTTATTAACAGACATAATAAATTTTCCACTTAAAAAATCAAATTAAAAAAAATAAATATTTTTAATTTATAATTTCCATAGAAATTAAATATTTTTCTAAATAATATGTTAAAAAAAAATATAGCAAATGAGTGATTATCTAAAAATCATTCATTAAAAAATGTCACGAAAAAACCAAATTTGAAAAAAAATGTATTTATGCATAGAACTTGGAATTTTATTCATTTATAAATTTTTTTGGAACACTTCCAAAACATCCAACTCATAAAAATTTATCATAAGTATATACAATACTATAGTAACATTGTTCTAGAGGAAAAGAGATTCCCCTACGTCCATGATAACTTAATTCTTAATTAATATACATTGTTTAGTATTCAGAAAAACTAACACAATTACTTATTTATTATTAATGTACTCGGTATGACTAAATTACATATTGTAAATGCATGAATTTGCGGTTACTAACCAATAAAATAAATAGGAGTTGGGGTAACGTATTTTACCGTTCAGAGAATAAATGGATTTTATTTTTTTCATTTTGCTTTCTTTTACGATTACACTGATATATTTCGCTCTATTGATCATTCGATAATATTTTTGTACAAAATCTATAATATCTTCTGTAGCCATACTTCATTTTCCTTATTTATAAATTTAAGCTTTCAAGTTTAATTTTATACTTACTGTATCGAAAAAAAATTATTCCGCTTTGGTAACAGTCGGCTCTGTTTTCGGTGTGTCAAGAGGCTTTTAACTAATTAAATAAACAGAACGCGGACGTACGGATGATGTTGACAACCCCCTTACTACAAGAGGTGATAAATATACATATATATATACATGCATATTATACACTTTTTTAAAACTGGGGTGCGAAAGACGCGGTGTCGACGGTGGTGGTGTTATAGGGTTGATCACGATAGAGATGGCGATGGTGTACAGTAATCACCCTAGGGGCTGTTTAAAAAAAATAAAAAGGCAAAATGAAATTAGTTTAAAATCGGCGGTTCGTGTCATTCGCGTTAAAAGTTAAACATACTGTAATGGGTACAATGCATTGTAGACAATGGGTCCACAAACCATTGGGCGGTCATCAGTCCTATTTCTAACCATTTGTGTCTGTCAAAACACTTTCATGCGAAATAATCGCTCGTTCAGTTGTATCAGAAAAGTGCTACACGACTATCACCCACTGCTGATACGTTTGGCAGGTGTTCGATTTGTAAAAGAAAACATGTGCTTTTAAATTTTGTGACCAGTATATTTTTCATCTTTTTAAACTTTGTTAAGTGATTTTACATTATCACGCAAGCCAACCAAAATCGAATATAAATATTCGATATTATTATTGTACTTCTGTTAGGTATATTTTATCGGACTCTATTATTCCCTCGAGGTTCGTATAATATGAGTGAGTAGTATATAATATTATTTGAAGAGGGTTCCGGTGGTGTAGGCATTACATTACCAAACATAGGTCAATATTGGTTGTAATATTAAAACGCACTCTGCGGATGAGAAGTCGGGCGGTGACGGTAAAGTTGTTTTCTATTGTACTGTCAACGCGACGATCGGTCCGGAGGTTAATTAAAATCCATTATCGTGCTTGGCGAAACGGAAATCGGGCCCTTGTAGCTGTTGCGGGTAGGCGGAGGCGAGTAATTAAAAAACGATATTTCAAGGGAAAAAAGCGTAACAAAATGTTTTTTGACGTCGTTGGTCAAAACCCTTTTCAGCAAGTGTATAAATACCCCCGAGGCGATGACAAACATCGTTAAATTTTCATCTAATTGTCCCTTTGGCTGGTTATAGAACACGATTAAAGTTTAATATATTCTAGCCGAGTAATCGATAAACTTGAAAATATTTCAATTCTATCCGAGAAGCTATTGGACAATTTAATACGGTATAAGTGTATTAGTGCATTTCCTATGAAAATTATGATAATATTATGATTATCGATGAAATAAGTCAAACGTTGAATAATATTATTTATTACTTATGCTTTTTTTTGAGAGTAGTACATATTATTATTACAAGAACTCTGCGATTGTACTGTGTCAAGAGCCGTGATAAATAAAGGCGGTGAATGGAGTGTTCGCGGTAAATAACCCTGGAAGACTCTAAATCAAATACTATGAAGACCTATTGCAACACTTGGACGTAGTTTATTGAGTAGATTACCACACTCTAGCAAGCTGCGTTTTGTGAACAGATGATTTACGTGGATTTTGTGTAAACGGTCGATACTAATAAATTAATTTAGAACGCGCGTCTGCACGTGCCGACACTAAAATGTCGTACTCGAGAACAACACTAAAACATTTTCATCGGTGCGCCAACAAATCATTTACATTTGATTGGGCATTGGTTTGTGTTGATTGAAAATTTAAAAAATAGACAATCGAACCGCCGGTACGATTAAAATGCCGGTCGCCCGTCCGATTGTATGTAAGTGAATTATATAGACACAATTGTATAGTGCACGACGCATACTAAATTCGCTCCGTAGAGATGTACTGTTGTGCACCCGGAAAATCTTGAAATCCGTGAAGCGTACACTATTAGATGATCCATTTTTTAACAACCCTTTTGTGTGTGTGTGTGTGTACACCATCGCCCGGTCGGCCTCGAATAAAAGATCGGGTTAGGGTCCGTGCCAAATCGTTTCAAATCGCGGAAGTAAAACGAAAAAAAAAATAATTCTTCAGTGGCATCGTTCGTTGTTCCGCTTCCGTAGCACTTGTCAATCATTCGGCGGCGTTAACCCTTTTTTCACCGTTGGATATTTTTCGCCCATCATCCATCTGCGGCCAGACGTGTTAATCGGCCATCTGTTACACGCAGTACCACCATATTACCATATTTAATATTATTGTTTCGTACGAGTCAAGTGCTAAAAGTCGGTACATACGAATATTGTTATTAGCACCCGAATTTCATTTGTGTGTGTAATTGCCAAAGGGGTAGTTCCTATATTGTCGTAGCAATAATCCGAAGAACTCTTTAGATACTATAGAATAGTTTATCGCACAATGGCGGTGTTGGTTTTTGGGAATTGTTAATTTGACATCGGTATGCCACCGTGACCGATGCCAGTAAATGTGATTGATTCGACGTCGACGCAAAGGTATTCAAAAAATACGTACAATGTTGACCTTAACGTCTCGGGTGACGATTTCTCACCCCAGTCGAAAACAACCGCTGTGAGACCGATTTAACCGTGCAACCATACATCAAATGACTCGGATAAGTCATGTCAAACGTCTGAAAAACAATGATTCCATACCGTTCAGTTTACTTTCCAATTATACCAATGATACATGGAAGTATACTGATGACTGATGTGAGCCTCTCTAAACAAATTCAAGCACATTAGAAAAAAAAATACGATATTGACTACAAACTATTGTATTCTTAAATTATTTGTTCTATGACTCAATGACAGATATGTTGTCGACTAATAAGATAATCTTTTCATATTATTTTCAGTATAAGTCAATTGTTAGTAATTGTTAAATAAATTATATTGGCTAAATTTAAAATCAAACTGCTAAGTTTAATTTGAATACGAACTGAATATTTACGATTCATAAACAATAAGTTTTAATTAAATATTATTAATTTTATTAAAAGTCCATACATTTTAACACAAATAATTATCATGAGTTCTGGAGTACAGAATAAAAAACGATTTAGAGAAGGAGAATGTTGTACGGAACAAACGAAAATGTTGAGCTGCGCTTTAGCCGCTATGGAAAATATGAAGAAAATGTTTGCGACTGCATATTCTAATGTAATCGATCCGTCGGATGAAAAGCCAACTGGTCCTTGTTTAATGAACGCCAAGTGCCGTATTCCTAAAGGATGTCCTTTTCGTGGCACAGGTTTGCTGCCAAACGTAATTAGTTTTATTACATTATATAATACTTTTGAAGATAATATAACATTTTTTAACTATTCCCTGAACATTTATTTTTAATTAAAAACGACTAATTCACGTTAGTATAATTGCTTTCATACAATTGAGGCAACGAATTTTTTTTTTCAAGTAGAAATTTATTAAGTCTTTTTCAAACACAATGTTTTAGTTTATATAAAAATAATTTTTATTCGACAGAATATGCGACAATTCTGCAACTACAATTTCAACGTAGATCACAAACCAATGCTTCCTGATCCTGCCAGTATGCAACTTAAACCAGGTGAAGTTGGACTGAGAGGCGATCGAGCAACATTTCATATGGGCTATAAACCTCGACAATCTTTTCAAATTGTAGACGGGAAACCTGCTGGAGCTGTTTACTATAATTTGCCGGCCGTTGATAAAAATCGAGCTCGGAAACATGTAGTACAAGTTTTGCCAGCTTTACCAGGGAATTCGATGGCTTTAGTCGGCCCCGTTACGGGATTACCAATTACCGACGATGAAGATGTATTTGTGTTGCGTATGGGTAAACGTTATGAAGAACCAGACGAGAAAGCAAAAATACAAGTTGAAGTGCGTCTGCCTAAAAAAAAAAATGAACAATTACCGCCACAAGTACAAGAAACTCAGTATTTAGTAGCCGATTTAGGAGTTACGGAGGAAAAATCACAGAAAGGCAGTAAAAAAGGGTCAAAGAAAAAGAGCAAAAAAAAAGGTGAAAAAAAAGGAAAAAAATAAAATTATTCTTAGCTTTGAAATTATTTATTTTAAAATAAAAATTATAGCCTTTTTTTTTTTTTAAATAAAAAATCGTTCGATTTTTTACTCGATATAATTTATACAAAACATTAGATAATTCACTTTAAAAATACTACATTTTGTCGTTGACGAATTTTCGAATAATAACGAAGACTATTTTTTTAAATCTAGTTTGAAATGTTGACCCTATTAACCTACCCTCATAATTACTAGTAAAAATTACCATTCGTTTAAATTTTGAACATACAATAAAAATGTTTACCAATTAATTAAATTCATAAAGTAGATACAAATAGATGTAATCTATAAAATATACTGTCATATAACATTATGCTTGATAGGTGAAATTATTTTGGACATGAATTTTAACAAGCCATAATAAGCGTAAACATGCGCATTTCACTACCCATGTCAATATTTTATGAATATTATTGTCCGTGACGTATTGTAATGCAAAAATTGATTTGTTATCACATATTACACACACAATATGGCATATATTATGTTTTTGATACAGATATAACTTTATGAGCGATTGTCGGTGTTTAATCGAATGTAAATTATTAGAATAAGGGTTAAAAAATTATCGTGTTTGCAAAAACATAATCATCACCTGGTACGGTGCCTTGCATTATAATATGCATAACAATAATCTGCGCACACTTATTAAAATAAAACAACCTCCGGAGTATAACAAAAACACATACTTCGAGGCTATAAACTATGGCCAGTTAATGGGCAATTTCGTTGCGATACTTAAAAGTACCATTTTACTATCGAACTCGAGACATTCAAAAATCAAATATACCCTCCCCGTTGAATAAAAAACAAACATTCCTTATTATAAAACGACTTTCTTTGCCGCCTATCTGCACACTAACATAGCGGCATTATAAATAATAAAGAAAATGCTCAGTAAATGGGAGTCAATTGTTTAACGACCGACGGGACGTGTGTTAAAATGCAATTTTCCTTAGTAAAACCGTCTTTGGCAGTTAATTCCCGAAATCATAAAACACCCGAACCGAGATAATGTTGAAGGCAGCGGCCATTTAACGTTTGTGCACTCGGTCCATATTAATGTGACGAGTCGTCGTAACGCTGACTCTCCGACGCATTAAAATTCGTTATTTGCAGTATCATGACAATAGTAAAAAAAATAATAACAAAGGGATTTGTTTTTTTTTTACTCGCACACAGTAACCCATCTAATGGTTTCATAAATTTAGGTTATCAGTTAACTTGGGCTTGTTTTTTTTATGATGAACATTTTTACGATCTAAAAATGTACGTATATATCTTATTTTTTATACATCTCAGACGTTTTATTAAAATGCAGTGATGAGATCTTAGGAATCCATGTCTGGTCGTTCTGATACCAGAGCTTTGTGGTATAATAATAAACTGAAATTATTAAATTCACTCAAAGATTTAACCAAGCCAAAAACATATTAAAAATAAAATTGATACACTCAATTGATAAGGCCAGCAACCTAAATGTTTGACATTATAAATAATATGAATTTTGTTTGACATGTTTATTATGTAAAATACTTTATATAGAACACTCTATTTTTTTTACAATTCAATGCATAGATTAACATTTATGTAATTTATTACCACTGTATTCACACTATTCATACGTTTTTTTTATTTTACCTCACTGTAGAAATCGTTAATGAATCGAGTTCATATATTATGAATTTACGCATTGATTAAAGTTGACCAAGTTAAATGTCACTTGTTCATAACAAAAAAAAAAAAAATATGGATACTTAATTAGAATAAACTGCATTGTGATGTTGGGGTACATTATTAGTAAAAGCATTGTTTAATTTTTAATTTTCGTCCAAATTAACCGAGTTATCCAAACAGACTATATATCACCAGTGCTGACCAATATATAATTTATTTGCGGTGTACGCTTTGGGCGATTACAGTGATAATAACTGTAATTATACTCTAAATAATTGCATCGTCTGGTGTGGTGTACTAAAGCCGGAATACGCTAGCGTTTGTATGAATATTAATAATGTGTCGATAAATCTAAATGCATTGGGATGAATTAAATAGATTGCTTACCATATAAAGCTTCGATGCACATTCGTCATCATTTCAGCGCTAAATTTTCCTATGAAAGGGATTTTAGGACACCCGAGTTTCATAGTAATAGCATTGATCAACTACAAAGTATAACAGATGATTAGAGCATGGTGCACATATTTTCGCGTGTAATTAAACATTAGTTAAAATGATAATCCTTTGAAACTTGATGATTAAAACAAAGTCTACAAAATACCGTGGAAAGTTCTAAATTCAAATTCCTAAAGCAGATGCAGTCAAATTATAAAAGTTTTGACGTCGATTCTTATGATGCTCAGATATTGCGTAGTAGAGCTCTCGTCAAATTTATTGATGTCGAATATAAACAATGAAAAATACAAATAAAAGGGTTTCTATCTGAGGATATTTATGTACCGATAGCTAATCGATCCCCCGGGCTGCGTTTATGACGATCGGTTCATTGAGCTTGGTGGATTGTCAATATAACTTGTCACAGATGCAAATGAATCGTTCCAGTTAAATAATAAAATAAAAATACTATCCCATATGGTTTATTGTTCCCTGTTATCGTATCCGCGTACTCGTCTACAATGATGCTGTATTAACGTGATTGCACGATGAAAATGCATCATCAGCCGATGGATTCTCCGTCTACATAATTGAAATTCTTTGAAATTTTCCACCAGAAAACCAATTCTGTCTAAAACGACGTAGGGGTTGACTCTTTTTTTTTTATTATTAGTACACTTAAGATATAAAAACGCGGGGAATGAGTTCGCCTGTTTTCTTTTAGTTAATTTTATCAGATGCACCTCCCTCTCACCGTATTTTATCGACACATGTTACGAGATGAATTTACATGTAAAGAGTCCTTCTCAGACATATATGAGCTCACTACGTGTATGAAGCCCGGTTGAGTTTTATACTGTTACATGGCAAACAAAGTAATGAAATGGTGCTGAAGATGCGAAAGTGTATAATTCGTTAAAGAAAATGGCTTTCTGTACAAAGAGGACGTTTTAAATTCAACGCTGTTTTACGTCGAGCGTACAATAAATTCTAAAGAAACCCATACTATCTATGCATTGCACTAGTCTTACTTGTGTTTGTATTACCCCTGCGTGCACCTTAGTGTTTTAAATGGATCACGACTGTTGTAATGCAAGTAGTAAGTAGGGTTTTTTGAAATCCCTTTTTGTCAAGCGAATATTGAGCTCGTATAGGTTTATGCCAACTGTGCAGTATTATTTGAAGTTATATTTTGACTACTGTCACTGATCCAATATTCACAACACGGAAACGGGAAAATACGATGTGTGGTGTCAGTGATAATCCTCAGTGGATCCTTTGGAAAGATCTTCAATATTAACCCGACTAACGAAAACGGTAGAAGCTGATAGCAATCTCAAACCACATACCCTAAAAAGGTCGTGGCAAACTGCAGAATTAGTAGGATTAATATTGGTTCGTGACCATCTGTTGTCACGAAATAGTAAAAGAAAACTATACATACACATATGATGATGTTTCGAAAACTTTAACCCTTCGGCTATTCAAAAACTTGCTTAATCAGATAATAAGTCATTACCTCCTTGTCATATACACCATTCTGTATTGTCATATGAATCTTGATTAGCTTAAGATTTATTTAATGGTTAACTGCACGTATAGAAACCCCTCTATAATTGATAAAATATTATGGTATTTAAATTCACAATGAACAAATGCTTTGCTTTAAGCTATTTGCGTAGCACTTGTTATACTCCCGTAACACTAACAAAAAATCTCAATAAATTATTCAAATTTGATTTGATCAACATATAAACAAAAAATATTATGCTATTTTATCAAGTACATTATAATAGATTTTTAACGACCGTTTGTTTTTGACGTTCAGTGATTTTCCAAAAATGCAAAACAATATTTACCCTAAATTGTTATTATTTTTCGAAAACCTTCTGGCTGTATGAGAATATTGTTAACTCAAGTGTCTTAACTGTCAAGACCTATGATTCAACAAACGTGTATACAAACTGATTGGAATATCCATATGTACGAGCGCTTCGGGGTCGTTTTAATAATATTCAACGGTCATTTGCAGATTTTATGCCGGCGGCTCAACACACAATGTACCACTAGTAACATCCAAGAGTAGTAAATATAAATTCATGGGCGATTGACGTTCAGAGCGTCGACCACAATAAAAACAACTCATTGACCGCCGGCGATGACCATAAAAATAGTAATAATAAATAAACTTAAGTATATAAAAACCATAAGTGCGTGTTATAATAATAATTTGTAAATCGCCACCGCGATTTGAAACGACTACTCGATGCTGACCGTTACATAGGGACGAACCCAATTCTATGGATGTCTGCCGAGCCACTTAACTTGGGCATTATGACCGGAATAATGGTATACACTCCACATAACACAACCACGTTACAATTGTAAGTTATCACCGGCAAATTCACACGCTTCTAATTTTTGAAAACAACTTTCATCATTTAGACAGTAAATTTTTACGACACTATCACGTGTATTAAAAATAAAATTTTATTGAAAACGGAAGAGATGTCAAGAGTGGTTTTTATTATGATAATATTTGAGCTTCCGATATCTGTCGTAAAATCGCTACGTTTTTGTCTATTTCATTGCACCCTTTTGATACACTAAGCAACGCAACGCGTACGTACGTCAATCACAATTGAAAACATCTCGTCTGTTTAACGTCACGTGTCCATTGTTTTTTTTATGATGTAAAAATCAGCTATACAACCCAACGAGGTTGCCAACCCCTCTCGACATCACGGACTCTTGATACCCACACTTATTGTGTGTCGTTTCGCACTCTTCACGGTTAAAATATTATTTGCAATGTCGTCCAATGTTGTACCCGCATTATTATCCGCAGTTTTAAAATAAATGAAAAATAAAGTTAAACTGGAAATATGAATAAAAAAAATGTTAAGCGTATTAACGACAATTCAATTACACGATTTTTCAAAATGAAATTAATCAGTATGTCTTTCATCGATACATATATTTTTGTGTAAAACATTTTTAGTACAATAGCCGTGCAACTTTTGATAAAGTGTTGATTTACAAACTATGATATTATTTTAGTTGTTAATAATACAATGTTTATGCATTATATTACATTATAATTTATACACATTCAGGACAGTTCTATAAAACATGTAATAACTTTTATTTAAAAGTTCACTAAATAATTATTTGTAAAATGTTTGTTACAAATACTTTTCAACGATAAAAGCTAAAAATGTTTTGCATTTTGTCGTTGGTAAATAAATGGATTAAAGGAAATACATCAAGTTATGTTCTATACAAATACCCTTTTATAGTGCGTCGCGAATGGAATTCGGTGCCATGTTGTATGTCAAAGTGAAATATGACATTTACCGTCTGTGAATTATTGTGGCTGAAAATATTTTATTTTGAGAAAATAAGCAATAAAATATTTGAAAAGGTACTTAAAAATCAAAAGCACAGTCATACATCTGTGCTACTGTTTTAAATAGGGGTGTCTGAGTTTTGATGGAATTCCTATGAAATAACTATTACTAGAAAAGTTAAAAGAAGTTAGTTGTTTAAAACAGGTGTGTTGACAGTAATTTCAAAACCATAAAATGACATTATTCAACCGAGCGTTACACCCTTATGGTAAAAAAATACATATTCTAATGTGAAATGCTTACGAAAGTACGTGGGTGGGGGCGAAGGATCATATACATCACAGCGTGTGTGTAATGATTGTTTGACGTGATGAACTGAATTAATTCTAATGTATCCAGTGGGTATCTTCATCAAAATTAATTCAAATATTGCATGAGCGATTAACGAATTGTAGCGTAAAAATAATAGCTAATAGCTTTCGATAGGGAAATAAAAGATAAACCATCCGAAAAAATAATGTTATCTTCCGTTATGAAATCATCATGAAACTTTTAATGACAAAATAATACTATACATTACATATTATTTTAATTAATTCGTCAAATATTCGGTAGGCGTAACACTCAATAAAAAAAAAACTCAAAATAATACATAACAGTTGTTCCGATTATTAATGCAATTATTATGAGCAAATGATTTGTGGACCCGAACAAACGTACAAGAACTGACCACTCTTACTGGAATTATGTACTGCAACTGGCAACATGTGTTTAATTATTTAAAATAAAATATTGGACAGTGTATTTTCGCGGATAGAAAGAATAATGTGTATTATTAACGACTACATTATTAACAGAGCGCGGGCATCTAAATCATATTATAGTAAAAATTATTTTGTATAGTGACCATTTACATGACAAAGCGTGTTTGTTAAAAAGAAGGGTTGAACAAATGTTTTCAATGAATTTTTGCTATTCACTAAATGCTCACGCAAAAAACCATTTTAATTTTCGTCTATATAATACTATGAACGCTTGTTATACACTTTTGGTCAGACATAGCAAGTTTTAAAACAATTTATTAAACAATTCCAGTGGTGTAACTACAATAAAAATCTTGGGGGTGCTTAAATAATATAAGACTTACAGAGCTGTGCAGGCGAAATACCTCACACCCTACAATACTATATCGGCTAAATAGTTTAATGTTCAACCTTTTAATAATAGTGGCGTACGCAGGATTTTTTAAAGTGGATGTAATAACATTTGATAACCTTTTTTTTTTACGTCATCTTATAAAATGATAATGGTCACTTATATTTTATACGGGTTATTTTTAAAAAAATCATGGTTATTATCAACCCTGTTTAAAACTCATTAATTTAGGCGTTACTTGAAATTTGTGTTTTTAGTGCTTCAGATGCATCAAAAAATAAAAATAAACTAAATATGAATAAAACAATTTTAACTTTTATTTCATGAAATTTTTTGCAATTTTAGATTAATACTAACGACAAACTACTCTCAGATCATTAAATTTTAATATATATTTTATTTTGTTTTGTGTAATTATTTAAAGGACACAAAAAAGTTCTATTAAATATTCAGGACAACAGCCAAATCTTAATCGTAGAATAAATTTTGTCTTTGATATCCAATATATTTTATCGTATCTATTTACATATTTATTATTTATAACCTTTTTTCTGAGGCTATTCAAACATACAGTGAATAAATTTAGTTACCTTAAAGAATATAATTGCACAATTTGATTGTGGAGTTGAACCACCATTAATAAATAGGTAGGTCTTTTTGTCGTAATATCCATACCATCGGAGGTTCCTGTTCGGAGACCGGATATTATTTTATTTAATATAATTATTATATTTATGTAAAATGAGCTGTGTAAAAAATATTCATTATAATTGCATTATAGACTAATTGAATTTTCTATATTATAAACTACCACATTACTCGCAAAATAAATACAATATAGGAAAAGCAATTTTTTATTTCTTTTAGATATATTTAATTCTTTATTTATCAGCTAATAAAGACTTCTTAGAATCATTCTTTACAATTTAAAGGGGTGTCAAATTTATTTTTTTAAATGACAACATACATATTTAAATAACTTATACAATAAGAAATAGTCTAATTAAGAAAATTGGCTGGATGATAACAACTTCTGTACCAGTACTTAAGAAGTTATTAATAATTTAAAGTTAATCACTAGTTATTTTCCAACCTTAATCTTAGTCATGCTTTGGTATAAAAATAAAATGCATAGTACTGGTTCAAAAGTTGTTATCGACCAGTCAATTTTCTTAATTATATATTATGTTTTATAATCTAGTTAAATATGTATGTTATAATTTAAAAAAATAAAGTTGACACCCCTTTGGAGTTATAAAAATGATTTTATTAACTGATAAATAAAGAATGAAATATAACTAAAAAAAATTATTAATTATTTTCCCTATATTGCATTTATTTTGCGAGTAATCGAGTGATTATAATAAACTACGCTAATTGTAATAATAACGTGTTTTCTTTTTTTTCTAGCTAACGCTAAGGAATGAATGTTTAAATTGCTACTAGTGTTTTTTATTTATTTCCAATTAACATTACCGGATATGTATCAATATCATCTATGATGTTTTTATGTTATTTGATTTTTGATTAAATGTTAGGTTTTAGTTTTTATCAGTCTTACTTTTATAGACATCATTTTTTATATATATATATTTTTGTTCACGTGTATCCAAATTTTAATTTTACGACAATTAAATTAAATTTTTCTTATTAACCTTGACTGCATAATTTATTTTTATCGGAAAAGCACCTTAAGTAGTTGTGTGTATTTTCTTCCTTTTTATAAGTCTAGACACGGTTAGTTTTACTTATCAACTGCATACAACTACAATTGTCTTAGCTGTGGTTAATAAACCACAAGGTTTTATAATTATTTATATTTAATGGAATACTTTCAATAAAACTCTGTGTTTCACAAAAAATGATACATAAAGTGAATCAGATCTAACTGAAACTCTTATAACTTTTGATATAATAATCATTTTATAGACAATTTTTTTTGTTAATTTTTATTTTTATAACATAATTTTTATTATTTTGTACTAATAAGAATAAATAAACTTTTTTTCTTTAAAATTTCAAAATAACCAATATTTATTTTTCTTACTAAAAAGTTTGATGGGTCGATAAAAATTTTAGAACAAATACTTATGAGTTAGAAACATTTTAATAAATAGTTGGTTTGAAGCGCAGATGGGGTATGTGTTATAAATAAAATTTATTAGAATTCTTTAAATTTTGAGCACATATAAAGCTTTTTTTAAAATTAATTATTTCTAATGTCTCTTTAAATTTTTATTATTTCTGTGACTTCCTTAAATTTTAATAATTTTTGTAAACAAGAGAATGTCTTTCCTGAAAGATTGAATTTTAATATAAATGATGCTCAGTGTTATTATGTTTCTGTGTATATTTTATTACTAGAAACGTATTAAATAAAGTAATCAAGAAAATACTTCATGTTCAAGTACAAAGTTAAAAGCTCAATATATATGCCAAAAACATAATAACACAACAAAGATAATTGAACTCTGACTTAATTTACATTGTTCTTGTATTATCCTTGTAAATACGTGCGCTCGAACAACGTTATTAAAATTGCTTTTGCTTAATGATGAAGTATTATTTAACACATTCCCGTGTTTGATAATTGCTCGAAGGAGACGACGACGGTTGTTTAGCGTTTCCTTTTGTTTTTACCCTCATAAGAATTCAAAGTATATAGAAAACTCATTCGCACATCTTTTGACTCATTAACATTTGGCCATACGTGGAAAACTCTAAAGGTTAATGTATGGAAAAACGAACGCTGAAGAAATGTCATTCGATAATAATTAATTGAAAAGCCCGTAAACATACATGTTGATGATGTTTTTGATTATTAAAGACAGACTTCGAGTGGTCCGGCGGCGCTTGTTGACATTCAGAGCGGCTTCTACAACACGAAGGGTTATCATCAGTCACGCGACGTACAAAATGTTCGAAAAACGACAACGGTCGTCGTCTGCTTGAACCAAAAACCATTTGTCTCTTATTTTCGAGGGACCATAAATTATTAAAACGGCAACAGTGCCCCGAAAAACGGTAAAGTCACGATTAAAACCTTTTTATCCTTAATGCACTTCTACGTTAACCGTAGAATCTGTCTGAACTCTGAACTTTAATACGTTCATAAAGTCAAACAAGAAGTGAAGTAGGTTTATTTGTTTTGATATCAAAATTTTATCATTAAATAAAATCAACCACTACATGGCCTTTTCATTATGGATTTTTTTTTTTTATGTACACAGTGGTAAGAGTTATTTCATTCAAATTAAAGTTAAGATAGTTTAATATTTTTTAATTTAATCAATGTTCAGTGCTCATGGTAATTTAAACAAAATAAAGCACTAAACTCTATAAAAACGATACTAATAATATTAATGTAAATCTCGTTAGGTCTGACTGGAAACACCCCTCGCTCTCGTTTGTTAAACTCAGATAAGTACTTATTCTGGTTTTAATTTGACTGAACAACCATTAGCCGTTTGTTGTTGAATTTTATAAGTGTATGCTTTACAATACTCATTCGTACCATTACAATACAGCAGCGACCACTATTAAACTAAGGCGTTTCAACAAATGATTTAACTAATAAGCCTTCAGGCTATTCCTATTATTCATCATGTCTATAAATTACTGCAAATTAAACTACAGGACTAAATAATTTTAAAACACTTATCATTGCGACTGAAAAACAATCGAATTCAATACTTACAAAAATTCATATAACATATCTAATTAAAGTAAATTTGAAAAAATATTTGAAATTTATATGATTACTCCATTTTTTTAATAACGGAATACATGAAAAATAATAAGTATAAAAATTAATAATGAATTCACTTTAAAACTCTGAATGATAAGTTAGCATTAAAATTAAAGCTTTAGAAATTTTAAAAATACAAAATGTATTTAGTCATTGATAAGTAGATTTAATGAAACTATTTAATAATATAACGCCAATAAATACTTTTCAGCCATTGATTATAAATGAAAAATATTCCAGTACTTTGGTACATAGATGTTCTATCTAAAAGTTTTCATGTAAAAGTTCGAGTTACCCGTAAATAATTTACATCTCTAAATAAAAGATCGTTTTCATTAGTTTTGTATAAAATTTGATTTATCCCACCATTAAGGCTGTTTAAAAAACCTACGGTACAAGACGGACTGGAACTGGAGGGAATTGTAATAAAATTAAAATAAAATATGCTTTTTAAATTTCATTACAAATGTACTCAATCAATTGTAACTATACAATATTTTACGTAATGTTTATAGTAATATTTGATACAAAACCTCTAGAATGCTTTCCAGTTGATTGCGCAAGTGACATCTTTGTGCCGCCACCGTTTAAGGCGCTGATTTATGTGTTGTTATTGAGTTAAAACAGCCGGGAAAATGGGAAGAAAGCAACCCGTTTTTTAAACGGAATCGAATTTTTAACGTGAAGTTTCGACTACATTCGTCATAATAATATTATGTGCCCTTTTAGATGCAAAAACGGAATCCAACCCCTTAACTTTTTTACATACGCGTGGTGCCGACGATGTTACAATACGTGATTCCACCTCAGCACAAGACATTAGTACCGTGACTTTTTCACGCCCTTTCGACTCGTATGTGGTGCAACCGATGATGAATCGATCATCTTTTTAAATTTAAAGGGAAACGCCAACAGAAAAGAGACGATAAAAATGCGTTCTCCTTTCTTCGTTTTTTTTTTTTTTTGTCTTTTATAAATCAACCCATCGTCTAGTGGAATGTCGACAGTGCCGTCAAACTATTTTACATGTGTTTGACGCGTGTATGATTGATTCTTGCGGTAGGCGCATACGCACGTTAGGTACACGGGGGAAGAAAGAAATATTGAAAAATAAAGTATTACGAGATGACGTTGTTTTTTATTTTCCAAACCGTTGACTGTTTGTGTCACATGTTATCACAATACAAACCACCCATGGATGTATTATCGTTCGACGCGTTTCCAGGAAATTAAACGTACACACGTCGGAATCAATCTGATTTTCCTTTGGATAGATATTGACGACATAGATCATCACAACTGATACATCATTTATTTTTAACAATAAGTATAATTATTTGCTACTAGCCTTTTCATGTATAGTTACAATAATTTCTTAGAAAAAACTGTGATAATCATCGATATTTTTTCTTCGGTTTTCCAATGTGAAGAATCTGCTATGATTAGCAATGCACCAAAATGATGTATTTTTGGGATGAGCTGTACATTGTTGTTTAGACATTTTTTAACAGTAAATTCAGTATGATGTTTACTCGTAAATACATAGCGATCACTTGTGCTAAGTATTTGCAACTTTATATGTGGTTGTAAAATAATACTAAAATGTGTGTCGCCTCGAGGCAGTTTAAAACTGACAACTCATTTCTTTCGTACGGAGAACAGTGTTTTTTTAACCAAATGAAACACTTTGAACGACAAAGAGCGATGTAATTTAAAATTCTTTGAGTGATAAAATAAAACACAAGGTAAAAAAGTAAAAAAACACACACAAGTTCATTGAAAGCCCCAAAAGTATAGAGAAGTGATCGTTGATGCGTGTTGGGTAAGAGATGAATGCAAAATGATAGGGCGGCTATAAAAAAAAAAAAAGATAAGGCGTTCTCGTATTTTTTATACTTTTTTGTTATATTATTTTTATCCGGTGTTAGGGTCGGGGAGGTTTAGCTGAAAATTATGTAATCCGGTTGTCATCGTGTATAGGATATTAGAGAAAATCGTCTTTGATGAAAAAAAAAGTGTGGCGAACTTCTCACGAAAATTTTACTTTAAAAAGAGCTCGTGTCTAGTGTACCATGAAATTCGTTGTTCAAAGTTACTATTAAGGATGTAATAACATCATTTGAAGTATATTGAAAGCCGTGTGAAAGATCAGCTGTATTAATATGAAAAAATTCTCTAATAATATCATTTTCATTTTATAACTTATGTATTAAAATAAAAAATAAAGTATTAGCGTAGATATATTTGTGCACATAACGCTTGTGTAAAACTACTTAATAAAAATATATTATACATAAAACGTTGTAAATAAAATCAGAAATTTCATTAACATTTTGTTTTATTATACTAAATATAAATTCAAAATAGATTATAATTTTATTTAAGCTCATTCAAATACATTTTATATTATACATTAAGTAATTTTCTTAAATTTTAGTATCTGGGTCTCAAAATTAATTAGGAATTATTTTTATTAATTTAACAAACGCGTGAGATTTCAAAACGATTCAATAAACTTTGTAGACCAAAATTAATTTTCTACTGTGTCCCTATTCCCTTCCACTTGTTTAAACAACAAAATACATTTAAGTTTCTTTCACGTTCACATAGCTATCCAATTGTTTGTTTTTAATTTGAACAGAGTTTTGTGATACATCCACGTAATTGGATCTTAAAGAAAAATCGCATTAACAAATCTTTCCTTCTATTAACTTTTTTTTAGATAAAGTAAAACTGCACTGAAATGTTTTTAGTCAAAGAAGATTTTTTGATGATACTTAACTTGATAAGTAAAGATATAATCTTTTGATATTTTTTTTATAACTTATAAGAATACTTATTGTTAAAAATGTGCAGAGTATCTCATAAATTACAAAAAAATAAAACATTAACAAGAAGTTTCATTCAAAATGTTCTACCTTTATTAAACCAAAAACAATAATTTACTATTACTTTTTCAGTAAAATCTGAGAAATCGCAGGATTTATGTCACAGCGTACTTTTTCTACAGACATTGACAGATGAATTGAAGAAAATTATTCCATCCATGAGTGACAGAGATAGGGTAAGCAACATACCTTCCGAACATGAGGAAAAATGACAAATAGTTGTCGCGGACAGACGTTCATCATTCATCCAATGACCGGGCCGCTACGTGGTCGTGCACTAAGTGTTAAGTTTTACAGTCTTTACTGTCTCCTTGTTTGTGTCCCTTTAGAAGAAGTTTTCATATCATAAATCAAATGACGCACCACAACACTTTCTGGTGAAAAACCTCTAACTTTTCTCTGTGGTTGGATCCATTGACTATCAATCATACTAATATTACAATCACCTAATTAAACAATTTTAATCAACTTCCAATGTATAATGACGATTTTGATCTGAAATTATCAAAAGAAAGTGTTATATGTGTATCGACGAGTAGTATTTCTGTTTAATACAATAAAAGTTATAATGTATCAGCATCAACTTATCACTAACAACAATAATTAATCGGCTTCAAACTTCAAATACACCAATTAAGTACACAATTAATGGTGTTTTTATTTAAAAGTTTATTCAAGCATTGATCACATATGACATATTTGAGACAATTTATCCTCAATGATAATGGCGTCAAAAATTAAAGACGGAATTATTTTTCATAAAATATTTATTCTGAAATATACATATACTTCGCATATTAAGTTTGACCTGTATAACTTAGGTTCGTAACCTTATTGTCTAAAACAATTTTACAAATGTATTTTACATAATAATTCATTTCACTTTTTTGAAAATCTTATAAACCATTCAAATCCATTTGTATTGTCCCCTGTAAAAAACACTATTCAATTTACATAACGTTGTCTATTACAGTTTACAGACAATTCAACAGTCGACCAACGACACAAAGTTGATAGTACGCCATTTGCTCCATGAAGCTTAAGCCGATGATGATCATTTACACACAATTCTGTAACAGTATTTCATGTAATAAAACACCCCAACGGGATAGGAAATGTTTACAATATATTCAAATAAACCAAACAGACGTTCAATCGGATTCGGCTCAATGTTAATAAATTATTCAAAATAAAAAACACACACACTCTTTTTAGGTATTTCTCTTCGTCCCGTTCGATTTATTTTACCAGAAAACCCTTGTTCCGGATGCGCCAACATCATCCCGTTTTACGACAGCCGCTATTAAACGGAATTAGTTATGCAACCCCGTCCGATTGGTAGCATAGTACGCATATAAGTTAAGCGAACACATATGTCGAACAGGAAGTAAAGGGTACCCGTGAATAGATATTGCTGCGTGGAAAAAATAATAATAATAAAACGTCATTGACAATAAAGTGTTATCTGTTTACGCATATATAGTTTATTGCATCATTAAGGAGTGGAGGAGAGGTGTCATTTGGTATTAGACTTTAGTAACCATATCCCATTTTAAAATTTGTCCATTAGCTTGAATACAAAAACTGCATATATTACAAAAACAATTCATTTGAATCCACTCGGAGACAGTAAGTGATAAAAGTAATAAAATTCAAAAATTAATTTTTTATTTTATCAAATTATGATAGGGTAGGGGATAGTGTAATAACTTAAAAATATTTGAGCAAAAATTTTAAAAAATATTCTTTATTATTAAAAAAAAGTGAATCTTAAATGGGGTATTATTATTTCAAATATATTTCTGTATATTAAATCATAAATTTTAAAACTATAAATTATTCCAAATCCAAAGTATCCCTAAAATTGGCGTAAAAAGCTCTTTACAATATTTTAGATTTAAATACAGAGTTGTGAAATGTTGATAAACAACTCACCTACTCAAACAAAATTCATAAAACAGATGACAGTCAATTTTATTTTCAATATGATATCTATGTATTTTAGTCGGATGTCAATTGATTAAAGTAAAAATTAAATTAAACACATGTATACGTAACACAAAAGAGACGAGAAAGTTATACAGTTACACTACAACTTGGTGTGAAAATTAAAAAAGACGATTGACAGGGGAAAAACTCGAGATGACTTAAAAGGAATATTTCTTTTATTAATGCTTATGTTCTCATTGGGATTTCATGAAACATTAATGTATCAACACGGTGGTTCAATTAACCGATTACCAAGTACTTTGATAGCTTCAAAGGATGTAATTAAAAACGCTCCGAACGTTTTTAGTGAAGTAATTTTTTTTTCACATCTACTTCCGCTATCTTTCATAAAGACGACGCCTTTGTAGATTTTTTTTTCTCAACTGACATTATCGCGTTTCTATTTCAAGGAAACAGAAGTGTCGAGCATTCGATCTTTAATGGGATTTTCTACCCTTCTAAAGAAAAACTTTTTCCAACTTGATTACAACGGCACAATGTAATTTATGATGTAATATTTATATGTATTACACATGTTATATAAATGTAATTTAAACATAACACATTATATCAACATTTTTAATTTTAATGTATGGAAAAAAACCATTTAACTAAAATAAATAACATTCAAATATTTATCTTAATTTAACCTTTTTCAAACTTCTCCTTCTTAGATTTAATATGATAACTTTTTACTTATTATGCTTAGTTATCATAAATCTTATTAAAATCAAAATATAAAAATGTATTAAACATTGTTTACTTACCACATATTGTATACTTTGTACCGCAATAGAAACAGTGTTTATATCAAATCATTTTATTCTATTTTCAATAATTTGTTCCTCAATAAATGTTTTTTTTCAAAATATACCTAACAAATAATATAAAATTGTCTTTGAAAAAAATGTATCTTTATTAAGTTATCTTTTGCATTTGTACAAAAAAATTATAATTATTAAAGTTTAATCGTAATAAATAAAACACCAAATGTATGATAAGTGTACTTATTTTCACTTATAAACAATGTAAAAACAATTATATTTAAATTATTATATGAAATAAATCAAAATATCTATGGTCAATCTCATACAAAGTCTATTTGCAAAATAATTTAGAACTTGCACGAATGTAAACTAAAAATAATTAAATTTTAGTATTTGTAATTTGAATACACTCGGAAATTGAAATATATCCTTTCAAAGCTGTTGATACAAGAAGGATTTGATCAATAATAATTGTTTTAACGTGACCGTTAGATCCGTTTTAGACATGAAATAATATTTCCATAGGTTAGGTCGGATGTGGGAACACTATACGATACGCATCCCGTAATATGAAGTTTTGCCTATTACGATTTGAATTAAAACAAGGATTAAATTATATCGGGGTCAAAAACTAACCCCTTGATCGATGTTCAGTTTTGGTTGTTGTGTGTATAGGGGAGAAGAATTATTTACCCAAAAACTGAAAAGGGATGCATATTGTTTGCTTATACGTACACAGCGTAGCGAAATTGAGATATTTATGAAAAACCATTAGAGTAACACAATTACTACTACGTGATTGCAGCAACAGCTATGATTGAAAGAGGGTAGACATTTAATGATCGCCGGCAATTTTCAAGAGACAGTTTATTAAGTGACCAACTAGTTCCGAATCTGGCTTTTTGACGCCAGTTTATCTTTATCTAATTATTTGTTTTTGGATGAGTATATAGACTCTATCTAAAATGGAATAACTTTAGTTATATCCATCTATTATAATATGCAAGCTTGAATAAAAATTAAATTATTTTTATTAAATTATTGCTTACAATTATATGTGGAATCCAGTCTTATTTTGCAACAAAAACATTATTCTTAGTTAAATAAAACTGTAATCTTGATGTTTTGACGCGTTTACTCCACCCTAAAATATTAGTTATTTATAATACACAAAAAATGCAATATTTGCATGAGTACATAATATATATTTTTACAAGCCAAATATTAATATCCGTACACAATAGCCCATTACATTTTTATTGCATACGTGTATCTACACTTTTTTATTATTACAACAAGAAATTTGTAAATAATAATGATACCGGAAAAAAGTGTATAATTCCAAAGGGGGTATAAATATACGTATACTATCTGTACAACACTCAGAGTTCTAAATAAAAATGATACGATCTCCGTGTTTCGATTATGTATAGGAGTTGTATTATTTTCATCAGGCGACTGGAGGTAGGGAAAGCAATAAAATTTCCAGCACTCGACGGTAGTCACCAAAATAAAAAAAGAAGTGTAATCATTTTGAATATCCCCTCTAGAATATTACACAAAAAATACACCGGTAAATAATGAACGACATACAATTTTGCAAATGACAAAATCCTACTTGGGTTATCGGCTTCCAGATAATTTGTGCAATTCCACTTTTACAAGTGCAAAACGTGTTGAAAAGCCATATAAAAAGAAAGAGTATAATTATAACAAAAACCGTCGAATGACATTCAAAAAAAAATTTCACACTATTAAAAGTTATTTATTAATGCAACTAGTCTTCAAATTCCAATTTTTTGCATTGATTTTATGTAAAAGATTCACAAGGTCAACACTTAAATACCTACGCGATCATTCCATATAGAAATAAGTTTCTAAATATCTCCTCAACTCTTTAATTACATTTTTTTTAAAATAACTTATAATAAATTAAATTTTTTCTTTGAAAAATCCCTATATATAAAACTTTCATATTTTTTATTTTTCCAAAAGAAAAGTATGTATTGATTTTTTAACTGAAAAATTCCAGTCATGATATATTGTGTTTAAATATAATAGCCAATAATCATAAAACACAGTAACTGTTAGTTGAGCTGAATTATTGACTATTTCTGTATAACTCAATCAATTTAAGTCTCTTTAAACTTTTTTTTTCAAATAAAATCTATAGTGGCGTTAATAGTAATGTAACCCTTCTGTGTGCATGATTTTCTATCGTGACTCAACATTTATTTTTGTAACCCTTTCACACTAAAACGTCTAAAACGAAAATTTAAATAATCAATCATCGTTTTCTATGAATTGTTTGAAGCTTTAAACGTAAAATCATGACATTTCCTTTTAAAAATCACATTCGAGACGCGCAAAAACAATTCATGTGGAACACTTTTTGTAAAACACCAAAATCATATCCGGTCAATCGTAAAGGCATATCACCCCCCCCCCCTCCGAGTCTCGCTCATACATGATGTGCGTTTATAGTCCCTAAGTATGTTTTCCATTTGCGAACTCTGAGTTGATCATATTTTTATCAGTCCCCGCAATAGGTTTCTCGTAAATGCTATAAGAAACACTATTGGCGACGGAGATAGACACGAAATAATAATAAGGAGGTGCCGCGTGTTGGACCGCTTTGGTAGCAGCGTAGTGGAAAATAGGAAGAAGACCTATTCCCACTATATTTGCCGGTGTTTATCGCTGTTCCGGGTCATTTCCGGACCGGAAACTTAAGAGTTTTCATTCTCAAATACGTTTTTTCTCGAAAACGTTATGCAAAAGTTTTGCCGCGATAAATCGAACGACTATGCGAGTGATGCTCTATATGAACTAGTATAAAATTTATAGTCCAGAAAAAAAATGAACAGAGAGCATTTATTATAAACGAGTAGGAAAGAGAGAAAATAAAAACCTTTTAAGAAGAATCGAATGAAATATCCTTACCGAATATAAACGAATAACATAGGCATATCGCGCTCGTATTGTAAACCAACTTGGAGTGTTCCGGAGTAAAAAATAACAAGGCGAGGGGAATGAACGATTTTAAAGAAAATGTTTTCGTTGAGCTTTTAACCGCGTCGAGACTTTTCGCTTGTTCTACGTGCTTGTCTCGTTATTCGTTTTCATCTCGTCAATCACACGAGTCTCGATGTCCCATGAATATTTTATACTTCCAAAAGCTACGAGACCTATATAATAATAACATGGCGAGTTTTTTTTTTTCGCGGAGGGATGTTTTGTATATACAAAAAATTCCATGACTCGGCATTCAAATGACGGTAAATCAGCTTTTTATTTTCATTTTTACCCTGCGTAATAAATTAGGAACAACAAAGACGCGTGGCTGTCGTCGGCGGTGGATGGGCTCTCGGCATATTTACGAATATTGGTCGGATATAATTTACATAATGTCACAGAGGATCCCAAAGGCGCCGAAGTCACGTGCAAGTGTGAAATCATAGTGTTAAAATCGGATACATTTTCCACTCACAAAAGGGGTGAAATTACAAAATAAATAGATCGACATTACTTAGTCTAACAAAAAAAGTAATTTAATTATTGCACGATAAAGATATTTTTTCATTATTTCATGAATTTATAAAAGACCTCAATTTGAAAAATTATAATAAAAACAATTCTTCGAATACCTCTAATATATCTGCAATAACAATAAATAGCAAAGGACATTCTAACAAGGCCTGGTTTATAAATCATAGTTTCATACAAATAATTAATTATAATTTTGATGAAAAATTAAAACGTCTTTTTATAAAAAATTAATAAGAATATTTTTACTAAGAAATCTTAAGTTTGTTAATAATGAAATTATGTTTAAAGCACTAGTGATTTTATTTAAAAAAATATCTCTTTTTATCATTCAAATAATTATTTATAAGATACCAAATATGCAAAAGTCATTCCCTCATGGCCCTTTTATGTAGGCGGTAAAAAAAATACCCTCTTTAACCTTGCATTTAGAAACTACTTAATTTTTTTTTCTTCAGTCTAAAAATGTTTAACCCTATCGTATTACTATAATATCCGGCGACCCTTTCTTCATATTCCACTGGCCATGCGGGTGGTGACGTCATTCTCACTTACAACCCGTTCGTTTGGTGGCAAAATGGGGGTGATGATTTTGCGCTCGGAAAACGCAAAACAATGACTTTTTATTACTCGGTCAACCCTCAATTCCCAAACAAGTAACACCCGCATCCTTAGAACACTGCGATCAGTGACGTGCGCCCATTCCAGACACTTGAACATGCATTTTAACCAGGTCATTATTTCTTGCGTCCACTAATGTGTATTTATTGCTAGTTGTATCAGATCAGCCAACACTTTAGCGGACGGTATGTACAATGTTAGTTTAACCCTTTATTCTTTTTTAACTTACAATATATAGCTTAATAGACACAATTAGATTTTCTCAACATTTCATCTGAATATAACACGAAATCATTAATAATTCTGAGTAATAAACGGTACCACATTTATTACAAAACGCTGGCCACATAACGATACACGGATAATCAAATTATTCGATAATCGGAGTTCAACATGTTAACTGAATCAACATTAATTTTTACACATCAATAATTACAAATAAAATCGTAAATTCTAAATAGGAAATTTGGCGATCAACTTACAAAAATTACGATTATTAAGTTAAAATGCATTTCTCAAAAACAAAACTCGTAAAGTATTAATATGTTTTGAAAACAATTGTTTTTAGTTTTTATTATTAATTAATTATTAACAACATACTCTACAGTAATGTTTTTAAATAACCATCTACTACAAAATTAGTCAAATAAGGGCTTAATACCTTCCACTTGGTACTTGAGTGAATAAACAATATTTTTTATGAACCCATCGATCAATTAACCAATACAAAACTGACTAGTTGATTGTTAGTAAGTAGCGCGTCACCTGTCTAACCATTAGACGCTGATACAACATCTGGGCCATGACTGGACATTTAATCTTCACCCTTCCTCATAACTCCCCTGTAGATCAAATTAACTGACTTCATTGATGCCGACCCTGGGGAATGAGTGGCCAATGAGTCTAAAAACATAAAAGTCATACAGATAGCGTTTATTGGTATCAAGACAACGTGTTATAACGATGTGGTATTGTATTTGTACTGGTACCTATTACAATGAATGTAATGTTAGAAAAATTTTCGCAATTCATCATGGTCAATGTATAGAAGAATACAGAGAGATTATAAAGCACACAACCAAAGATTCTTCATAAAACTGTATTAAATAAACCTTTAAAAGTTTGCTGTGGCCATACTTGATATGAAATCAAAGCCTATCATTTTTGTACAACGGCGCGCGATTATTGTCATAATTGTCATGCAGCTTATAGTTCTGAAATCAAAATTTAAGACTAAATTATTCGTGGCATGTTTCACGATCATCCTGGAACCCCAACAGATAACTTTTACTCGGCCTTCAATTAAAACAGTACGGTAAGGGGTTTGTCAAAACACTCGACCATTAATCACATACTGTGATCCAAATAAGGGGAATAAAAATGCCTCCCATTGTTTAGTTGTAATAATTCCCTACCAATCCGATAAAATTAACGTGATAGAGTAGTGCTAATGATGTTAACACACAGTTTTTAGATTTCTATATAAAACCATAGTACAATGCGTCTGTGCATAGGGCTAATAATATTTGAACTACTTGGTTTACGGAATATGTATACTTATTAGAGTATTTTTAAAAAAAATAAATTTTATCAAAATAGATTTAGTTTAAAAAATATTTTGTACATGTTGCGTTTAACTTTTCGTTCGACTTAGTAGTAATCTCAATGTAAATTTAATATAAGCTCTACCGAGTTAAGCTTTTGACAAACAAATCGGTTTTTCCTTATGAGAAAAAAAATACTTATTTACTTACAAAATAAAAAATCATACGTTATACATACACTCAAGTAGGATTCACGATTGAATATCATTATTCGTTGTTAATAATAAAGGAATTTGATAAATGCCAAACAAAGTACTGCCAACTAGTCGACAAATTCTAATCCCAAATACTGATGTACGTCTACAAGAAATGTATTATAATGATGTTTAATTCTACTTCTATTGCCGTAGAAAAGGATAATAAAAATAATGAGGGGAATCAATTTGTATTGTAATCACTAACTTAATGAGATCTATTTAAAGAAATACTTATATATTTCTATTACAGTTAGTTTACAATATCTAAATGAATTTTTTAATTTGTAAAAGGATTTTTATAATTATAAAATGTAGTATCTACATAAAATAATGAATTAATAATCATTTATATGACATCCAACGTCTTTGAATATTTCAGCTAATGTAATAAGCTAAAAAAATAATTTCACTTTGCACTTAGTGCATAGTTAAAGTCTATATTTCAACCCCACTGATGAACCCAAAGGTCGTGTAAAACTACAGAATCCACGTGAACTCCATAATTTCGCATAATTTACGGGATCTGTCCTGTTGCAGATAAACACGAGAGCCAATTGCTCGGGAAAGTATAGGATAAAATAAGAAAAGGGCTCCCAGTGGCTTTTACGACGATCGGCGATAAAAGAATACGTGATAAAGGGGTGGTAGCAACGACAGCGGTCCACCTCATTACGTTCTCGGCTCCCCCGCAAAACCTACAAGAGTTTTGTCTTTTCCGTTTGCTCTAAGGTTTTTACGATCTCGGCGCATCAGGATTTTCGATCATAAAAATCTGCCATAGTCGAGAACACACCCTTTTCGTTTTTGTTTGTCTGCTTTAGTTTTTTTTCTCCGACCATTGTTATGCATTTGGTTATACGTTATTAATATTTGGTCTGCCGAGCTTACCGGTCGTAAACTTACCGGAATTAAGGGATTTGCCGGTGTTATCATATAAATGCGTCCTTCTTGAACATATGATTTTTGACGACCAGCAAAATATATTGCAATCTTCATGCATATCAGTTCAAAAAGTTCAAACAAAATCATATTATATTACAATAAGAGATAGCAATAAACGTCGCCGACCCGAATAGGGTTCGCGTAGAATTTTAAATTATCAAAAGTTTCAAAGTTTTTTGTATTTTGTACTTGTATCAATGAAAAATTTATAGTATAATATAATATCATTTCAATATAGCGTAAAATAATTATAATATAATAATAATTAAATAATGAATGATAAATTTATCACCAAAATGTGATAAATTCAATGTTTATTGTAAATAATTGTTTTAAACTATATATTTAGCTCATAATTATTTAATAACGAAAAACTATGCGTGCAATATATTAAACTGTTTATTAAAAATATTATACATTATGAAAATATTTATCGTAAGGATTCTGAATAGCGCATTGATTATCTGAAAAAAGGTCCTCGTAGAAAACTTGTGTTTATTACCCGTGACTATTTTATTAATTGCATCATTTAATTCAGTTGGTGGCGACCCACGGACTATAATACTCTCCTTCCTACACGTATAACACATATTATTACCCTTTTTTAACAACAGCACACTCGTTTCCTCTCGCGAATCGTTTTGCCTGACCCATTACCCGGGTGTTAGGCATACCGTTCGGGTTACTTGTTGTAGTGCAATCGGAAGTCATTACTCTTGCGCCAAGAATTTTCTGAGTGCACAACAATAATCGCTATCGGACTTTAAAATATGATTCCAGTTTGATTGCGCGGACAATGGGTTTTCCGGTTTAAAAAAAAAAAAATCGAAAATAAAAAATAAATACACAAACTCGACGATGGAGAATTCGTCAGGGTGCGCGTACCACCGGAAATGCGAAAACATTCCCAATACAAGACCACCACTCCATCATTAGCCCCGCACACGTGCTGCTGGACCCTATGGTTCCGCGTACTCCCTAATCAATAGGACTAATGGATGAAGGTAAGTTAGATTTCGTTTCCTGTCCCTTCTCTCCGTCCCGCTCGCCATACACTTCATTTAACACCGCTCGCCGAGCGTGTTCCCATGTTTGGAAAAACATTTGCATTTTTCAGTGCACATTGTTTTGTTCGGCGACGATTTGTTGTTGGTCCGAAACAAAAAATTACACGACACGTGGCTTTTACGAAAGGATTAAAAGGGGACCACCGAGCTCGAGTGTCATCATCTACTTGTCGTGGCCGCCGCATCACAGCCTTCGCACGTTACCAGCTATTATGACAATGAGAGCAGGGATAGTTCTCACACGTCAACTACAATGATTGAACTATTGTGTAACGGTTGAAAAATTAACTCAACCAATCGTCATATGCTTATTTACCAAGATTTATACTGAATATTCATTAAGTAGTATACCGTTACAATTTTGAAAGTACCCCCAATATATATGATAATTTCCAAGTTTTTCGCATTTAATAAAAATAAAAATTGATCACTTGTGACTAATTATTTAAAATTAAAATTATTAGAACAACATTTATTTAAAACTAAAAAAATCATTAAAAATTACTTATCTTATTTTTTTTTTGCCTTTATATCAATATCAAGATAGCAAAGATATCTCTTTGTTTTAAAATGTCTTATGTTATAATAATCATGAACCTTCTCATATTGTAAACGACATAAAAATCAAAAGATCAATGTTTTTTTTTCATGTATTATTCTTATATTATTATTCACATGATTTATCATTTTTAAATTTTGTTTCACAAAAGTACTGTATTAATGTATAGTGTCTATTTATAATATAACTTTCGTGTTTTAATGTAGTTGTTGTTTATTTATTCTTAGAAATTTCATAGGAATGACTAAAACTTTTGGTGTATAAAATGAAAATGACAAAAACATATATTTGATATTTCACGATGAAAAAAATAAAATACCTATTTAGTAGAACTTTGGTTTTTAACGAGGATAGTCACTCATACTAATTTTTAATAGCCTACAAAAAATTGTTGTTTTTTCAAAACATGAAAATTATTTACGAAAAATATTTCATTAATAAAATTTTTTGATTGTAAGCAGTCCATTTAAAAGTTTACAGACCCTAACAAATTTAAATCACATCCCTAGGGTTAACATATATTGTTTGTTTTTGAAAGGTTACAAAATACATTTAATGGTCTAAATATTTGACCACAAGCTAAGTTGGATGAAGTTTGTTCAACATAAAAATGTCAATTTTGTGTTTTGGGTAAAGTATTTAATCAAACATTTGTTTAGTTTAGTCATTCTTCATTTCAAAAAGTTTATTAACTAAAAGTTTAAAATTAAAAATAAAAGAATAGGTTGAAATATGCAGATTGATTGCTTTATCATAAATCCCTCGATTACTCGCAAAATAAATACAATATAGGAAAAAAATTTTTTATTTCATTTAGTTCTATTTAATACTTTATTTATCAGCTAATAATGACTTTTTAGAATCATTCTATATATTTTAAAAGGGTGTCAACTTTATTTTTTAAAAGACAACATACATATTTAACTGATTTATAAAATTTAATTAAATTTAAAAAATCTAATTTAGTCAAAAGAATTGGCTGGTCGATAACAATTTTTGAACCAGTACATTGCTTGTTATTCTTATTTTTATACCTTAGCGGGACAAAAAGTACGTTTTGAAAATTACTAGTGATAACAATAGCAATACCCACTCCAGTTGTTACTTTAAATTATTAATACCTCCTGAAGTACTAATATAAAATTTGTTATCGACCAGTCTTGATTAGATTTTTTTCCATTTTATAAGCTAGTTAACTATGTATGTTATTATTTACAAAAATATAGTTGACTCCCTTTTAAGTTATATTGGATGATTCTAAACAAATATTCTTAGCTAATATATCAAGAAATATATGCAACTAAAAGAAATCAAAAGAATTTTTTTTTTCAATATTATCACATTTTAACATTCACAAGTATGTGAGGTAAATAAGTATTGATAATGGATAATAATTTTTTTTCTCTTGCAATATTTTATAATAAATATTTTATAAATATTAATTAAAAATAACAATTATAATTCTATTTAAAATAATTAAATAGTCTGTTTTTCATAAATGTGTATTTATATAAAATGTCAACTTTGTATGAAAGTAAAAAATATAATCAATATTAACTTATAAAAAATAATTTTCAATATTCCTATTTTTTTTACATAAATCTTACTTGATCCCATTTAAAATTTAAATACTGAAAAAAACTTAATATTATTCATTAAAGTAATTTTTTTATATTGAAATTAATTGAAACAAAGATTGTTCACTTGATGTATTTAAATTTCTTTATTTTTGTGCAGCTACTTTAAAAGTGAAGTAGAGCTTTTTTTTATTGAATCGGTTTAATTATAATTTTATTAATATTTTACTCCTTGCTCAAATTCTATCAATAATTTATAATAGCGTACCAAATGTGAAAATTCAACTACTTTAATCACTGGACTTTATTGTACTTTTATTTCATTTTAATTTAAATCTAAAATGTAATTACTTGAAATTTTATTTTTAAATAAATGTAATGATCATATAATTAACCCAAAAATAATCAAATGTTCAAGTATTCTTCGTAGTTCAAATAAATAAATTAGAAATAGAAATGTACTCACACTAATTCCCTAGAAACTAAATATAATAGAAAAATAGCTTTTTACGTTGCCTTTGCACAGTCAAAATAATTTTAAATTAACATTTTTATAAATTATTGAATATTACTACAGAAATTTTAAAATATTAAAAATACTGCAAACCAATTTAAAAGTGTCTGTTTTTAATCAAGAGCTTTTTTGTATCGACATCTGTGATTTTCCTTGACATTTCACTTGAAAAATAAGTGAACTTGCCGTTTCTGCCGGTAAGCGATTATTATGTTTGACAAATGCCATTAGGCGTTCCAAAGTTAAAAGCTTCTCAGTAGGATGTCCAACAATATAACCCCTCAAACTCGGGTGGCGATTGATTGGACTTAGTATGGTGGAAACGTTTCCGGGGTTTTCACAAGAAAAATGTTGGTAGAAAATTGTTTTCCCGGACAAACACTTTCCATCTCTACAAGCTTGAAAGGACACAACTGCGTAATGATCAACAACACTGCTTGATGAATGCCAGTCATTATAAACATGTAGACCCTTGTGTTTTTTTTTTATAACATTATATTCCTTCTTTCTTTCTTTTTGTGCTTCAATTCTTCATTGGTTTCCTTGCTCTTTTTATAAAAGCATGCCAAAAGGCCGTCTAATCGACCGAAAACCAAAAAATGTGGATAACAATTTGTACACAGCTTAACACAATATATTATAACCATTATTGCGCTGTTATTAATTTGCGACATTCAACATGGTTTTGAGAGATGAGACGATTTTTTATTTTTCGAGTACTATAAAAATCAAAATAAGTAATGACATTGACTTATAACAGATAAAGTTTTAAATGAAAATCCAAATTTTTCATTGGTCTCAGTTAAACTTTCAATTCTAAGTAAGAGAAAATAAATCGAACGGTCATCATCAATTACGACAATAAATGGACTGCGTTTAAAAAAATAAGCTTAAAGTGGAATATTCGTTGGAGTAATTATATCATACACGACCAACCCCAAATCAAATAATTATAATATGTGCATTCAATATGCACCCTGTCCATAATACATCCGAGTAGTAGTTCATTTCTGCGTGTTTCCTATAGTTTCCAATTACAATACGGACACTAATTAGCATTCACAGGCAAATTTTCCAGCAAACTAGAATTAAGGTAGTTATTCCAATACGGATGCAAACTTTTTCTCAATAAAAATAATATATTTGAAAATTGTGTGTCTAAATTAAAATGGTTATTGTGTGTGTACAGCATGCCGAATTCAATTATCAATGTAATACTGAAAATAAATGCAGACAGAAAACACAAATTAAATTTTGAAGTTTTTCAACCATAATAAGGTCGAAATTATTATATAAATTTGTTTTTTATTTCAAATTACAAATTTATTGTGACTGTAATACATTTGGGATAATTCATAGGAACAACTGCAGTAGTTCTTGTTTATTTATATATAAACAATTTTCTTTTATAATAAAAATAATGATTATTATAAGTTTGAAATTGTATATAATAAGACGTTTAAGCGGTTCTCGTTAGAAGAAGTCATTGAACGGTAAATAAAAGCATAACACTATTCCAATGGTTTAACAGCCATTATATATTAGACTAAAGCTTTTAGTACCTTCGTTCGAGTTTTATATTTATAATATTATTATACTTGGCGAAGCAAATAAAATGTAGTCGTCCGTAATAACAACGTGTAAACTGAACATAATTCCAAGATCACTATACATTTAAACTTTATGGATTATAAAACTAGTTGGCAAACTATTTTAGTATTTTTTTAGATGGTTCGAAAAGATATGAACGTATGGATCAAGAATTACAAATGATAAAATAGCACTTATACTTCAAGCTTCTTTTTTAAAATAACATGACACTGCTTGTGTATTGAACACTATTAGGAATTGTTAAGATTTAAGAGTAGTCTATAAAATATAGTCATTGCTCTAATAAACGGTCGTCTCAAACTAATGGCCGATATTTTTATGGCCGTCTAAAAGCACATTACAATCACTTAAAAGATTACCAATCGACTGAAATGTAACAATCACTAAAACATTTTAAACACAAAAATATTTATGACATGGTATTTGTAGGATTTTCAAATAATCAGTTCTGAAAAAATTAACAAAAGTACTGGTTTATAAAAGACTCAAATCTATGGCGATTAAATTTTTTCACTCTAATATCTCACAAATATTAACTGATGAACAGCGTACTTCTTCTTTATGGCTATGTATTTTGTTTTCCCATCGATTCAAACTATCCTAAGGGTTCAGTAATTAATATGACCAAAGGGCACTAGTTATGTACACGCACATGCAATATAATCTGCGTTATAAAGTTAGGGCAAACAGGTGTTGAAAAACAAATAATTTACCTTCGACATAAATAGGTAATTACAAAAACTTTAAATACTATTGCATATTACCGGAAGACCCTCAGATAGTTTTCCGTGGGAACAAAGATCGTTTGAAACAGGATGCGTGTTCCTAAACTATTTAATACTAATTAATTTATTGCATTATATGAAAATAATCCCATTTCAAAAATAGTTAATTTAATATTTATAAGTCAATCAGTTATACAATTAACTAATCGGTTATTTAAATATTTTTTATTTATCTTAACGAGTTAAAATTTAATTTAAAAGTCCTTATTTCAATTAGCCTTATAACAGATTTAATGATTTATGTAATTAAAATACTGCAAAAATATTTTAGTTTACTCATATAAAAAAAATGAAAAAATAAAATTTTATTTAATTTTAATAATAATTTCAATTGATTACGCCTTATAAATTTATTACAGTTAATTAAAATTGTAGNTACTGCAAAAATATTTTAGTTTACTCATATAAAAAAAATAAAATTTTATTTAATTTTAATAATAATTTCAATTGATTACGCCTTATAAATTTATTACAGTTAATTAAAATTGTAGTTGTAATTTACACGTTCTCTTGGAATATAATACATTATAATGTGTCATGTTTTCGGACGTGTTTCCGTAG
Organism: Daktulosphaira vitifoliae; assembly: GCF_025091365.1. NCBI lineage: Eukaryota > Metazoa > Arthropoda > Insecta > Hemiptera > Phylloxeridae > Daktulosphaira > Daktulosphaira vitifoliae. Next base: position 34,816,092 of record NW_026099574.1, read on the forward strand.
TTAAGATAATTAACTCATATGTAGACTGTTAGAACAAACAAATACAATAAAATGCACGTCATTTATTGTTTTAAATTGCTAATACATTATTAGATTTGTCGTAAAAATAATTGCATCAAACTATGACCTATCACATAACTAATTTTTTTTAATCCACACCAAAAATAGTAATAATAACTAAATTTGTCTGTTAAGCTTTAGTTAAACTTAATGAAGATTATGCGCGAGTACATTAGTTTTGTTATTCGGAGTTCTAAAAAAGACAGGGGCGATTTTGACTTTGGGAATCAAGGTTTTACGATCATTCTATGGCTTTTTCAGCTGGTGTCTTATGTTCCTCGTCTTATTTTACAGTTAATGCCATAAAAATCGCCAACTTGCTACCACACACAAAACCGTTATCTAAATGCTTTTGGATTAATATTTAACAGCTCAAGCTCGTAAAACACCATAGAAAAATGGTCGAGTGAACTCAGAACAACTTAATTCTATTTTATAACAATTTTAATTGTTTGTAAAAATAATCTGAGGCCATAAAACGAAAAGAAAATTTCAAATCAAATACTTTTTATTTTGTATTTTATTTGGTTAAGACATTAAAACGTGAATAAAATATCAGTACCCTATGAATGCCGATTTAATACCTCATTATAAATTCTATAATATTGTGTTTGGTAATATAAACGAAGCCAAACTTAATTTTACATCTTTTAAATCATAAAAAAATTGTATTCATAAATATTCAAACATCGAATAATCATTTCTAAGCTTTGCATTGAAGTTAAAAGTTATAGAAACGCTATTATACGTCATTGCAGCTTTTTATAATGTGCATAAAAATATAACAGATTAAAATTTTATGACTACGTAGTATTATTTTTTCATCTCGTGTCTCAATCAATCTTAAATATAACCCAACCATGTAGAATTCTGAAATACATTTTTTGCGTTTTCTTTATTGGATTGTAGTTCCAATAAAGAGGTGACATAGAAAATATACGAGAAAAAAAAGAGGGTCTAAAACGAAGACACCGTCAGTTTTGATGAATCGAGTTAATATCTTCACAAAATGAACGAAAGAATAAATGAGACTTAGGGTGGAAAATATCAAAAAAATTAACAAATAACTCCAGTCGTTGAATTACCGCTGTCGATTAATTGGAATGCCATGGGACGGTGTAATTTGCGAACAGGAAAAAAATGTCGGGTGATTATTATGACTGCATATTGTATATTTTTATTAAATAAAAGAAAACTCTCACTAATTAAAAGTAACAAATAGTCGCTCGTTATGAGATTAATTTTTTTTAGATGGTACGTAGAGGGAGGAAAACGTTAAGAATGTAAGTGCAACGGATTATTAAAAATCTGTAATAGGGGTCACGTTTTTGCATAATGAGATCTTGCCCGATTTTGAAGAACAAAACAAGGGTGAAAATATTTTGGTTAAAAAGTCGTTCATTTTGGAATGATTATAATAATTTTTATTTTTAATCCGAATGAATAACAATACTAATTTATTTCAACGAATATTTTAATAATGCGTATTAATAGTAATTTATAAAAAAATAACAACAATCAAACGAATCAATTATATTTTAACACATCAAATACAGATTATAAAAAAATGTCTAATACAAGGTCAATTATATAAACTTATACAAAAAAAATATAGAAACTTCACATTTCTAAAGCGAACCACATAACTGTGTAAAGTCTACAACGAACAAACTCAAACGAATTACAAACTTTTAAGGTTCCGCACGATTTGTATTCATAAGCGTCTGCTGCGCGTTATTTTATTTGCTCAATACTTATTATTATTTTTAACTAAATAGCTTACGGAAGTGAAAGGGCGTATATTTTTTGATTTTACAACTTTAAAGACAACATATAAAAATAAACGACTCCTTCAATTCAAACACACTTGAGCCAAGAGAAAATAAATTGTTTTTCCAATCTCAGTCCGGGCAATTTGTGAAGTTCTTAAGCTCAGTCGCTGTCTCGGTGTGACGATAACGATCCCTCCACATTAAACGATCCTAATTTGTAAAAAAAAAAAAAAAGAACAACCTCTGTCACGCGAACTAAATGTGTTGCCAGTGGGGTTTGTTTCTATTTCTTATGCAAATTTAAATGTTTTTCAATTTGTAAAATAATAATAACAATAACACGATATCACTTCACTGTGCATTTCCATATAAACAGTTGCTGCAGTGTAAAAAGTAAATTGGCACTGAGCACTACTGGGGTGCAATGCAGTAGCCGATGACATAAGTATTGATCTTCCCGATGATCACAGTGCAAAATATACGCGTTATAAACGTATTTAAAACGATAACACGCAATATACGTGTATAATATGTGCAAATGTCATCAGAGCGGTGATCGAGGAGTTGGAGGGAAATGCATTTTGAGATCACACAAAATCAAATTACTAGTGTACGACGTGACGCAAACGTTCGAATGCACTCCGAGCCTATTTTCTATTGAATTTCGTCAAGTGCACAAAAACAAATAGCCGCTACAGACAGAGATACCCCAACGCGAACGGATTACAGCGTGTAAGGCGGATAATGGCAGTATTATTTAAGGCTGTTTTTTTTATCGTCGTGATCGGTCAGACGAATTGAGCCAGGCGGACAATAAAATTTAATCAAAACGAATAAATTTTAGAGAACACTGGCCCGCTTCTGTACCAGCGAGAAAACAAGTCCCCGAGCCCATAAAAAGAACACCTAAATATATTTGTGCCACACGGAGATGCAAATAAACAATAAAAATATGAAACTCGGAACAAACGAACGCGGATTTGCTTAATGTAACAGGCTTAGGGATATTTTTAAGTGTACCGCCCCTATCCCCGGACCCTAATAAACGACTTGCGACTGTTTTGGGCCATGCGTAATCGCCATAACATCAAACGTCCCGGAAAAGAAACAGAATAATTTGGTTTTGTTATGGCAATTCGTGGCAATTTAGTATGCCGTGTAAGACTTATTTATGCTTTCGGTATACGGCACTGTTAAATCTCCTTAAGCTCTCTGAATTGTCGTTATTCGTTTTTTTTCCTTTGAAATGTATCATAAGAAGAGCAACATAACGATGCTAATAGAAAAAATCCGGATTGATGTGTTCCTTCAATCCGCAATACCGCCCACTCCTTTCAACATCGTATCTCAAAATATGAGAGCTTTTGAATTATTCTTGTTATCAGTTATTTTTATTTCCTAAAAATGTACTACATTCCAGCAAAATCATTCAAACAAACCCTAATATATTTAAAAATATTGTTATTCAACTAGATGTCTTGTTTTCAATGTAACAATGAATACGGTTTAAATATAGTAATTGGTCTTAAATATAGGTAGAAACTGTATACTATATTAGTAACTGTAGAAAAAGTGAGATAGATAGACTGAGATATTTGAAATTAAAAAGATTTTACAGTATTATACATGTATAAATTAATTATTTAATTTACTTTAAACCTTCTATAAAATTTAAATTCACATTTTTTTTAATGTCAAGTTTTCTATTAAACATTGTTTAATTTTTTTTTTAATTGATCATAGCTTTGAAAGGATTTTATTGAATTCATTGAAATATTTATGTATAGAACTTAAAAACACAATAGAGTTCTAAGCGAATAAAAATAAAACTAAACTACAAAATAAACAACAATAATTCTGGCAGTTATTTTGCATTTGTACGACGTTTCTAATAAGTTCTGTTTTTCTTTTTTTAGAATGTAATATACAAAAGTCGACTGTTATTAAAATCAAACAAACAGTAAAAAAAAGTTTCCAACAAGTTATTCTAAAAACTTAAATAAAAAACATTTTATTAAATATAATACAAATAATCAAATATATTAATCAATATATTGTAATATATTACAAACAATAAAAAGTTGAGCAATGTAAGTGGATTTTATACTTTGTAAATAAAATATAATCTAAAATTTTATAGAAAAAAGTTGATAATTCCATTTTTTATTTTTAAGTATCGCCTTCCAATATTTAAATATCTATATACATATTCTAAAAGAAAACGTATCCAAGTACAAAAGATATAACTTTATTTTTTTCAATTTATGAAACCTAATAAACACAAAAAAATGTACCCACATGTTACCATTTTATAATATGTAAATTTATGTAGAAATTTATTTAAAATTTTAATACCAGGGACTTATGAGAATTATGGACAGATAACATATTATTCGATAATGTTAACATCATTAGTGGCCAACAATTGGCGGCAGCTTCAAAAACACTGACGGGACATTGGACACCATCTCGAGACACCTGAATACATGTACATGATCGTACGCTGTCCTTAAAAACTCCTTGGTATTAATTTTTAATAACTGTTATAACAAACATTAGAACTTAGTATATGAAATAGCGACACCAGTGTAAAACAATAATTATGTTAACTCATGAGTTCCTGGTACGAAATTTCAGTCTTACAAATGTTGCAACCGTAACTTGTTTAAAAAAAAGTCTCACAAAAATACATACCCATGTGATGATGAGACAACAAGCGTATATTTTACATATGATTTTTATCAATTATTTTCTTACATCGACCCAGCCCACCATAATCGTTTAGCATATCGAACGATTTTTTTTTATATTTATTAAAAATCACTATTTTGGCTCGGATACGAGTACACGTACAGTGGGCAAAAAAAACAACGATCGAGTAGGGATCGCTAATGGATTTTAGCAATAAAAATTCAACATTGCACCGATACCGCACTACAAGAAGGGCAAAAAAAAAAATAAAAGAATACTCGGATCTTGTTTTTTTTGCAAAAGGCGCCGTTCCAAAAAGACTTCTGTTCCGGATCGCGTAACTTGGCCGGTACAACTTGAAAATATATGTTGCACACAGACCATTGCAGTTAATATATACATTGTCATTATTATTATTACCGTACGAGGGAGGTGAACAACAAAAGGATTTTGATACCCGTTTGATACGTACCTCGTACGGGGGATATTAATTTATGTTATCGACGGCGTCTACGCTAAGCATAAGATACGAGTTTTTGCAAATGTCATTTCCTACGTTATTTATTTTACTGACCGTGTCCGAGCAGGTCGTTGCGATTGTCGTCGAACAAATGTTAATCGCAAGTAAAACGAATAAAGCCGGCGTGCTGATCGTATGCCCTCCACGGCAATCCTTTTTAAACGACCACGTCCACTGCGGGATAATCATAATAATTCAGACGATTATCAATTTGCACACGTTGTAATAACAATGTTTCGGAGAAGAATGCGGCGCGCGCCGGCGACGACAATAATTACATTGTCAAATTCCCCGCGCAATAATTTTACGACGCCGTACATTGTTATCAACTTATCAGTGCGTGTGTTTACCGAAAAATGATTTTTGGGGTAGGTACGCGGCAATCGCCTTATTTTTATTGCGACGGACAACAATTGGAATTACGGTAACGGCACCAATAAAAGTCTGATTATTTTTGAAATTTTCAAAAGATTTTACTATGTCATAAAATATTTTAACGATTATTTACGACCGTATTTTTACAGAAAATTACCGAAAAACGCGATTTTTCGTATATCGCTTTTCTGCACCATAATGCATTTGTAATGCATTAAAACAACAAAAGTGTTGGCTTTTTTTATGTAGCGATCCGCCTCCTTACATGGCATTTACCAGAATTTATACCAAATAAATAACAGTCGGTCTCTGGCGGTTTCGTTCGTTCAAAAAAGAAATTGCGACTGTCATAATGATTTCGCATAAAATCCGTAACGCCTCTGCGATCGGGCCAACACAATTAAAACAAACGTACCGTATCGACCACTACCACGTTTATTGTTATTTTTATCGTAGTCCTTTACTCCTTCACCTCCACGACTACTAAAATATATTTATATACATAAAGACAAATAATAAAACATATGAGTATTGTCAATGTGACCTATTAAATTTCTATTAAATGTTCTAAATAGTAATTTATGACATAGCTATCAGTAAGCCTAATTAAATCTACAAGACACTGATCAACAGAGAGAAAAAATCATTAGGCATACGAATTTTGATGATACAAAAAAATAGCCACTTAAATCACTTGGAATTAGGAATTTTTAGCTGAATAACGCGATTAACTCTTAGTAATTTTTAAGTTACTCAAAAAAATACAATTCTTGAGTTGTAAATTTGATAAAAGTACTAAACTATAAACGTACTGCAACATTGTTCTCCTTCGGGTATAATATAAAAGCCCATTTGGGCACTATAACACTCCAAATAACTCGTCCGGACATCTAAAATGTACTCAATCTAAAGATCAACTAACAATTAACTGAGAAAAAAAGGTAAAAATTCAACAAACTTATATTACTTATAATTAACATATACACATAACTTAATATTACTGTGAGCTACCCATTCATGCTAAGCATGTTATTTTCATAATTGAGCAATTATTTATTATACCAAATCAATACTAAAACAAAATTTAATTATAAAATTCCAGATAAGATTTAAATTATGGGACCATAAACGAATTGGTACATGGGACAAATTTTACTGTACCATTCGGTAAAGTTTGAAGATAATTTATATGTCAAACACTTAGAAGTTTATGGACGTTGAGTTTTCGATTTTCCATTCCAAAATATTTGTTTGACATAGATATCCTAGACTGAATCATAAAATCATCCATACTTTATAATAAACTAGTTTATTGAAATATTGGAATAAACTGGTCCACTTCTAACACTTAAGGTATGAGAAAATTCATAAAAAAATTTTATTTTCATTAAACGTTCAATAAACAATTTTTTAAGATTAAACTCATCTAATGAGAAATTTTTAATTTTTTTGTTGATAAAAACCTTTGTTAAATGAAATTTGTTTGTTTAAATAGTGAACTTAATCAAAATTTAATGCTAAAAGCATTACTAATTACATTTAATCTATGGTGGATTTGACTTATCCTCAAAAAATTGAACTAATAATCTAGGCATCTTTTTGCTTATAAAATAAAAAAATTCAAAGAAAAATATTTGTTAAAGGTAGGATCTAGAAGTATATTAAATAGCAAAACTTTGTGTAAATGGAAAGTGTTTTGTACAATTTTAACAGGAAAAATGAATTAATTTCAAGGGCCAGTTTAAATATTTGTTAACAAAATCTAAATAAATAAACTAATAACGACACAAAAATCATGGTAGACAATTGCAGCAACTTACTCAGTACTTGGATGTCCAGTAACTTCATTATGCATAAGACTACTGTGCTATAGCAAAGTGAGCAGTCTATGAAAGGTTGTTTGTCAATACTTGAATCAATAGTATTATACCAAGAGTAATAGCTCAAATATATTCTTATATATACACATTTTAAGTAACAAAATAACAAAAAAAGTTTAACCCAATTATTGATAGGGTATTGTTATTAAAAGTTCATAAGTTTTATCATGAATTAATCAAATTATTTTATTTAATTCAATTAAATTTCTAATTAATGATATAATATTACTAAAATAAAGAAACTTTATTTTTTAACTGGATTTTTATTAAATGTCAAATATACATGGTACATATCCAATTGAATAGTCATAGTACACATAAAATAGGCAGGTGAACAGCTTACAACTTGAGCTTAGTTCTTCTCCAATGACGCCTCTTAGCATTATACCTTAAAAAACAAATATATTGAAAATGGAAAACTAATAATATAAAATTATAATTTAAGTTTTTAATTGAGAACTTGAATAGTATATTCAAAATGCTATTCTCTTGCATAATTATTTATAAAAATCAATTAGATATATAGAAGGTATAAAAAGATATTTTTGAATTTAATTTAAAAAAATAATATAATAAGAAGTCATTAACTAGTCAGTTAACCTAGCTTTCTAAAAATGAATACTTAGATTTATTGACTTTGTAATTATTGTTATGCAATTAAATTGAGTAGATAAAAATTTCAAAATACCTAATAGTATTTCCAGTTCTCATCCGAATCCATTGAGGAATTGGACGGTTTTGTTTCATTTTCTTTGCAAGCTTTTGCTTGATTTTAAAGGACTTCTTCGACGACTACAACAAAAAACACATGTATATTTTGTAACATAATATTAAACGAAAAAAATTTAATACTTCATATTAACTCAGTTTTACTAACCAAAAGTACTTAGGTTAAATGAAAATTAATAAGTTAAAAAATAAAAAGCAACTTACCATTATGACGAGGAGATGTCCAAATACAATAATCAAAAAACCAAATCGGGACACCTAACTTGAGTTGCTTTGAAAAAGGCAATAATCTATACAACAGTCCACGAATATTGAGGTTATGTTGTTAGGAGACACGCGAAATCAAAATTGTAGAAGCATCTATTTATGTGGTCACACTGATCATTTTTAATGATGGCGGTATATTCAATTCAAATTTTAAGGAACTGATTTATTGTAGTTTAATTATCATTGTAAACATTTTTTAACACATATTTAATAATAATAATAAAATATTATCACTACTAAATACAGCGTATTACAAATATTTATTAATTCATTCAAACATTTTCTCATTTATAAAGAGCAAATATTTTATATTAAATTTATTTATATTTAAATATTTATTAGCAGTTTATAATGTATTGGTTTATAAAGTTTACTTCTTGCGTTATGTACGATTTCAAATTCGAATATTATTGTAACATAACCTTATATTGTTGCACTCTCATTCAAATAATAATTATTAGATGATTAAGTAACTAATAATTTAAATAGTATAACAATATTATCCACTTTTATTTAATTATAATGCTAAAGAGTAAATTTGTTAAAATATTCAGCTATAGTCTTTCAGATAATGTCATTAATAACTTCAATAGATTCAGTTTTATTATTTATTGATCTAACCTTTATTACTCATTTTAAGGTAAAAAAATAAAATTTCTAGTGAAGTCTGCTGAAATTATTATCAAAAGATGACAATTTATAAGCAATTTATTAAGAAAAAAACATTTTAATAAATAATATTTAATAGTAAATACAACAACAGAACAATTAAATTGTTCAATTTTAAAAAGCAATTTTTATTAAATTTAAAACTTGATCTTCAGATTCAACAAATAATTTATCCCCATTAGGAAATAACTTTTTAATGACTAATTGGATATCTTGTTTTCCTAAAAAATATAATCATAATATATCAATTACAAGAATAATTATTATAGTAATTATACTATGTATGCAAATATAAATATATTTTTATTTAATAATTTTTACTTTTTATGAAAATAAAAAGTTTTATAGAAAATTTTTGCAGACATGATAACACTTTTTGTTACATTTTTGAAAACTGTTTTGTAAAAATGCACATACATAACTTTTTTTTTTTGTATCACAAGAGTAAAAATAAAATTTTATGATAAATATATCATATTAAATTCAAATCTAACCACATTTTTACAAATTAATATTATTTCATCCAATTAGTATTTTATAATTAAATGATAAAAATTTCAACAATTTCCAATTGAAATTTTTAAGTATTTATAATATATTAAAAATATATCACCTGGATCATTAGTAGATTCTAATAATTTATGAACAACTTCTCTTGCTGTAAATTTAAATAGTTCCTTATTTTTAAATAAATTATTTTTATAATATGGATTTAGATATTTAACAACAGCATTTGATAATTCAAATTTTTTTTGTTTTTCTTTTGGATTTATTGATTTTGAAGATGCAATTTTTAATTTATTATTTTTTTTTTTATCAGTAATGCCTAATGGTACACCAATGCGAATTCCTAATGATTTCTTTTTTTGATCTATTACTGGCATTCTAATATCATCATCACTATCTTCTCCAAAAAGACTTGCCATATTACTTTTAAACGGAGTTATGGTATCAGTCTCAATACATAATATTTTATTAACAGGGGATTGCTTTTGATTATCATTTTGAATTTCTTCTTCCCTCAGTGTATTTTTATTATTTTTTTCAATAGGAGATTTAAGAATTTCTGATAGCTGATCAAAAATTTCATTTACACTAGTAGTTTTTTTTTCTTTATCATTAGCCTTAGTATTTTTAGATAATTTGGGAGACAAAATTAATTTAGAACTATTTTTCTGATTTTTTAGATCATTCAATGAATTTTTTGCATAAATTATATCGTCATTTTTTTTTGAATCATTACAGTTTAACTTTTTTTTTTCTACTTGGTGATTCAAAATAACTTTAATATTATTTTGCAATTTAGTATCGTTTTTTAGTAAATTAGATGCTGTAGTAATTTCAAAATCTTTCTTTTTAACAAAATTACTTAAACTACTTCTGCTAAGCTCAGTAATTTTTTTTTCATTATTATTAATAGACACACTTTTATTAAAGTCATTTAAATTTCCTGCTTCTATTATACTGAGAGGTGTTTCAATAACTTTTACTTCATCATCAGTAGAAATTTCCATATCACTAGTTGAATCAAGTTTAGATCTTTTTTTGACACATTCATTACTATTCTCATTAGTAATATAGTCTTTACTATTAATTTTATTTGTTGGAAAAACAAATGATTTCATTGATTGCTGAGTTAAATAATCTCGTTTTATTCCTCTTTTAATTTTTGGTTCAATTGCTTTATTATCTACATGAATCTGTATCAATTCTTTAGCGGTAACAATGGCTGGAAGATGCACCTCACGAGGAGAATTAGCTTCAATTTGTTTTTTGTCATTTATTGGAGCAGTATAATTCTCAATTTTTTCAAATAAAGATGATTTATTTGTATTTATTTTAATTTCTGATATCTATAAATTTTTAAAAACATTAATATTTGATAAAATAGCTAAAATACTACTTAAGAGATGATTAATTTTGCATAAACGTCTTAATTACTCTTGAAATAATGATATTTTTGAGAAGTTTTTTATAGACTTTATTAGTAAATTTATTTTTAAACTATTAAGTTTTTTTAGGTCATCCTTTATGCCTAATATGTATGTTTACTAATGTAATTTTTTTTGAAATTTTATTTGTTTATTTTAGAACTTCAAAGTTATAATTATTAGAATTATTAAATATAAAGTTTATAAATAAATCATTATCTTTAAACTACAATATTGAGAATTAAGTCAAAGTAAAACTATATTAAAAATATTAATAATTTAAAAAAACTAAAAAGAACACAATATTTAGCTACTTTTATTATAAATATTTTTTATTTAATACACGTTAATCTAACTCTGTTCAGTAAATAAGAAAACAGATTTCTATTGTTCTCATTGTGTATAACAATTGACCTGTTTTCTTACTTACTAAACACTCTCTAAAAAGTTCAATAAAATATTCAAACACTAATTTTAAATTAAAAGAAAACATATCTGTTAATAATTTTTACTAACACTATTTATGTATTAAATCTATTATTACTGTGTATGAGCTATAATATATTAATTAAACCATAAGTTTGATTAAAAGTAACTACCATGGTAAACACTACAGCTTGTAGCTCATTAATTTATTAAATTAAAACAAGAGTTTCTATTAAAAATAATTAAGTGACATTGTTGTAAGATATAAAGAATTTTTCTATAATAACAAATATATAGTCAAGAATAGCCAAATAAAATTATTAAAATTTATATTATTATCTGAGTAATTGAGAAGTTTATGATTAAACAATTATCATGTATGGCATATCAAATTTTAATTAACGATTTCTATAATAATTATTGAAATTTAATATAGTTTATACAAACAGTTTTAGCAATAGTTCTTCGATAAATAGATACAACTTTAGAACTTGTAAAAGCTTCATACTCTAAATTTATGGCGATATTGTGAATATCTTTGGTTGATACTTTTTTAGAACTAGGTCTAGAATAAGAATATGCTTCAACATTTTTTTTTAAATGTTCTTCTAAATATCGTAATAATTCTTCACGTACCTACATAAAATATCAGTTTAAGTAAAATAAAAATCAATATAAATTAATAATTAAAAAAACATAAATCATATTCATATCACACTACTTTTATTTTTTATTTTTAATAACTGTTTTTAATAAATGGAAGAAAAATCATGAAAAATTATGATATTCCCAAAAAGTAGATAAATTAATTTTAATAAATTTTCAGTAATAGAAATGTTCATATAATATAATATAATAATACATTTTTTAAGAATTTCATAAAAAAATGTGAAACTTATTTTATCAAAACAAAACTTTAGTATAGAATCATTGTGAACATTTTTATTTTTAATTCATTAGAATTTCTTAATTACTGTATAATACTAACAGATAATTGAAGACCATTAACTTTAGTGTTTGTAGAAGATGCAGCTCTAACATTAGCATTTTTCACAGCTTCTTCATTTTTTTTTTCAATGTTTGGTTGATTTGAGCGTCTAATTTCAAATTGTCTCTTTATTTCCAATTCCAATTCAATATCTTTTTTGTACCTTTCCTTTTGCCCTTCAGATAAGTAATTTTGGTTATTTCTGTAAAATAAAAGTGATGCAATTTTTTTAATGAATTTTTACTATTTTAAAAGTTTGTGTAATACTCTTTAATAGCTTGTCGTCCTCCTTCATAAAAATCTCCATTAATAAGCTGTTCATTTGAAGCTAATGAGTGTAAATGATTATTTGTTCCATACATAAAAGTATCTAAGTCTAACTTAACAGTTTTTTCATTATAACAAACATCACATCTATCAATACATTTTGGTTTTTCATCACCAAAATAATCAGCAAAAAACTCATGCCTACATCTAAATTAATAAATTATAATATTTTTAGTATAATATTTAAGATTTAAAACATTAATATGGATGTGTTAAATTACTTTATAGTTTCACAATATTGTATCATTTTTAAAAACATATTATAACTTGCTTTGGCTTTTTTTTGCTTATCTTGAGTTTTGGCTTGTGAAATAGAAGATTTTAAAATAAAGTCTAATGAATTTTTTGCTTGTTTCGAATGATAAATTCGACATCTAGCCTGTTTACCATCTCGTCCTGCTCTGCCAGATTCTTGATAATAAGCAGGAATACTTGATGGTATACCCCAATGAACAACAAATCTTACTGTTGCTTTATCAACACCCATTCCAAAACTTATAGTTGCTGTAATAACTTGAAAATGTCCACTCATAAATGCTTCTTGAACAGCAAGTCTTTCTTTATCCTTTAAACCTGAAATGTTATATTGAATAAAACAAAACTGGTAGAAAAAATTGACAGATTTTTAATTAATAGACAAAGCACTTTTGTACTTTGGTGTTGTTATCAACCACTTAAAAAACACAGCAGTTGGGAATTAAGTTAGGGAATTAGTTACCAAATAGCTTGGTAGGAAAGCTCTCACTCGAATAGCAAGCGACTTGGATTAAAATACCAGTCTTCTGGTATATTTTTTGTTTAGTTTCCAAGTTTTTTATAATGCTAATATAATATAATTTTCTTAAAATTATTTTGTTGAATTTTAGTATTTATAAAAGATTAAATTTCAACAAAAGTATCAGAAGAAAAGAATCCTTAATTAAACTAGTAGCCTTACTAGGTGCTTTAACTATTAAATTAAAATCTAAAATGAAAATAACTAATACCAGCATGATAAGGGGCTATAGAAACTCCTCTTCGACTTAATACTGTAGCTATCTCTTCTGTTAATTCTCTCGTTCTACAGTATATAATACCACACGGTTGATTTAACTATATAGGCGTTTTTTTGTACATTTTTAAATATACACATTTAATTAATTCTTAAGAGTGACAATGATAATTTATTTTCTTTAATTTAAATTTAAATTTACCGGTGTAACATTTCCTTCATTTATTAAACATTGGTCAATGAACTCTTTTAAGTGTTGATATGAATTACCAATAGCATCATCAAATATAACATCATAATATAAATTATGTCTAAAGCAAGGTGTAGTAAATTTAGAAACCGGAGTTTTAAGACATAACACTGTAATTATATCTTTAACTACCTACAAAATACATAAAAATTGATAGCAGCAATTACTTTTGTCATGATAAAATTTATTTACTTCTGCATTTGCTGTTGCAGTCAATGCTATCCAAGGAATTTTTTGATATAACTGCCTCAGTTGGCCTAGTTTCAAATAGTCAGGTCTGAAATCATGGCCCCACTGACTTACACAATGAGCTTCATCAACTGCTATAAAAGCTAATTTGTTTTTTCTGACCAAATAATTCAGAAGATTCTAAAAAAATATATATAAATCAAACAGTTTTTGTTTTTGTGTTGTACATTGATTACTTTAAAAAACTCAGTAGCAGCTTGTTCAGGAGTAACATACAATAATCTGGTAGAAACATTCATAGAATAAAGATCACTTAAGACACGTTTTCGTTCTGATGGCGATAATTTTGAATTTATAGTTTCAGCACGAATTCTTAACTGAGTCAAGTGATCTATTTGATCCTAAAACCAACAAACCTCTAACTATTCCATAAAAATATTGAAATTATATTTGCATTACTTTCATTAATGCTATTAAGGGAGAAAAAACTATTGTAACTTTAGGAGAATAAAGCACAGCAGGAAGTTGATAGCACAAAGACTTCCCAGAACCAGTTGGCATAGATATAAAAACATCACTTGTCCCTTTAATAATATGCATAATACAACATAAGTATTTAAATTATAAATGCAATATAAAGTCATAATAAAAGATCTTACGTTCAAGTATTTTGGTAATTGCTACTTTTTGTAACTCGCATTTAAAAGATGAATAATGAAAATAATAGTTTAAGTTTTTAGTAAGAACATTAGAGTCCATTAAAATAGGTTTGTCTTCATTTAAAATATGTTTGTCATAATTCAATTTGTCCATTTTAAAAACCCTTAACAACTCCAAAAATGGGCAATATCTTAAAATATCATGACTTTAGTTATTGATTAAAAAAATTTAATCATTTATTTATAATTTTTAAATTAAGAACACAGATTTTATTTTTACTAAAAAAAAAAGTTAGACATCTTAGAATCATACTAAAAATACATAAAAAGTAAGTTCTAATTTAAATAAATTAAATTTATTTAATATTTGACGCATAATCGGATCATTTATAATATCAAATTTTAATAATAAATTAGTGTAAATCACCAAATACAAGCAATAACGCACAATATTTTATATTATACTCTGGTTATCACAATGGTTGTTTGATAAATAACGTTTAAATTTTATAGAGATAAAATTATTTAAGGAACATCCAATTCGTCTAAAGCCTTTTGTAACAAAATAATAATTGTTTTTATTTTGCACAAAATAATTTTTTAGGTAAAAAAATCTAATTTTTAAAATAAATATTCAATAGAACTATAAAATTATTTTTAATCACATAGAGTAATAAATTAAAAAATTATTAAGATAAAAACATGATTTTGTTTAGTTATCATAAAGTGTACCATTCATTTTGTACGAAATAATCAATAACACCTACCAATTGTTATTACCATTATTATTGTTCACTATATCAGAAAATTGAAAAATTATTGACTCGTATTATCGAACTTGTTACTTAAAGTGTAAAATCAATAAAAACAAAGTAATATTAAAAAAAAAAAATTTTATATAAAATTTTGATTCGCATTGTTTTTATAGAATTATCTTTTTTTTGTAGAATCATGTCGGATAATGAAGAAACACCAAAAGATGTACCATCCACCTCTGAAGATAACACTGAACAAACAAAAGATCAGAATACTACAAGTGAAGGAGATGCTGCTCCTAGTGCTAGTTCTGGTGTTGTAGAAGTTGCTGAAGAAAAAGCATCTGATGACTATATTCGTTTGCGTGTCATCACTAGTGATATGACCAATGAAGTGCATTTCCGTGTTAAATCTGCTACCTCATTAGGACGCCTGAAACGCTCATATTGCAGTAAAATGGGTTTCCAAGTAGAAGAACTTCGGTTCGTTTTTGATGGTCATCGTATTACAGACGATGATACACCAAAATCATTAGGTATGATTAATGATGATGTCATTGAAATTTACCAAGAAAGAACTGGTGGAGTGTAAAAATGAAAATTGATAATGCATAATTTTTTTACGTAATTTACTATTATAAAATAATTTCATTGTTTATACAACATTAATTAAGTATAGTTATAATTAAACAAAATTTTTAGCCAGCTGGAAAAGTATTTCTAATATTTTTAATTTCTAAGACTTATGTTTATCTAATTATTCCTTAGTAATATTATTCAAGTTTTTTAGGTCAGTTTTACTTATTTTTTAATTTCACTTAAGATTTAATTATTGTTATTATTTTTAAAAAAATATCACAATAACAGCATTTTTTTAACATTGAAATTTGTATTAATGTTCTACATGTTTTCTAAAAAAATATTATTCTCCATCTTAATATTTTTAGCATTATGCAGTATGTTGTAATTAAAAAAAATTTTTTGATTTAAAATTTAACTACTTTTTTACATAGATTGATAATAGTTGATCATTTTAGTTGACTATTTCTAGTACAACTACTTTCAAAATTTCTACAAATTGATTAAAAAAATTGTATGTATTCAAAATTAAAATGATAAGATTTAAAAATAAAGTTTTAATTAAATTGATTTATACTATTCTTAATTTTCAACATTTTTTATTTGAAACAAGTAATCAATATCATTGTGATATAAAAACATTATAAATTAATAATAAAATCTACTTAATTCTACTTAAATTATGTAATAATTTTTTGCCTAATCAATTAAGATTATAAGTACAAAAACTTCTAATATATTAATATTTTTGAAAATAATTTTTTTTTATTAATCTAACAATTTATAAATGTCTAATTATTTTATCTTTCCAGTTTAGGTTGTGACCTTTTAATTTAATAATTTAATAATTACCAATTGTGTCTATCATTAATACTTTTAGAAGTTCATAATTTTACATGAATTGTACATACATACATACATTGTAAACTTACATCCGTTTTTATTAATTTATGATATAATTAAAAAATCATCCATTCTAATAATATCATAGCTCTAATTTCTTTATTAAGACTATGGTCAAATAAGATATTATTTAAAAGAACACATCATTTTTAATTAAGAACAGAAGAAAAAAAATTCAAAAATCTATGCTAAAAATAAAATTTTTTGAAATTTTAAATTTTGGTTAGTTTTTAAAGACTTAAAAAATAAAAACATAGTACAGTAGGAACCTAGCATAGGTTAATATCCGACAATTATTAACAATTCTATAATAAAATGTTTTCATATGAAATGTTGAATTTCTGTTAGTTGTTATACATTCTGAAACATATTCAAAAACCAAGTTTAAAAAAATGTTGACATATGTAAGTAGTCCTTTCCAACTCTTACTATACTGATATTTTCAAAAATTATCAAAATGATTAACTTTAGTACACATGATATTTTCGTTGTATTAGTTTTCTAAAAAAATCATGGTAATTCTAAATTGTGAAAAAAATAATCAAAAATAACCATTTTTGACAATATTGATTCTTGAGATATTTATCCAGTAAATAAAATTCAGGATAGTTTTATCAATATAAACAATGTTTTCAACTGAATACAGATAAGGGTTTTTAAAGAAACAGATTAGAAAAAGCTATTGAGAGATGAAAATTTATCAAATAAAACTTATTCTAGTAACATCTAGACTTTTGGTTAAATATGGAATACATAATTTGTATATTAGAATTATTTCTTATGAAGTTAAAATTAAAAAAAAAATTGTTACTTATAAAAATATTCTATTTAATTAAAAAAATAATTTTATAAGACAAATGTTAATATTTAATGATATAATTGGGTTGATACTATTATATTAGTGTACTTCTGAACAATACATTGCATTCAACTTTTACTTCCAATTTAAATTCAATTAATATCATTACATATTTTTAAGAAAAAAATGTATGCATTTTAAACAAGAATAAAGTCAAATGGGCAAGTTAATAAAATATATATTATCATTACTCCAAGGTTTCATACCTTCGGAATAAATGCCAAGATCACCACTGGTATTACATCAATACTAATAAAACTAATATGTTACTTATCAAAAATTTAAATTTTAGCTCAAAACAATACCCTAACTAAGAATTCCTAAAACTACTACTGTAATAGATATTTCTACAATCTTTATGATAATTTAAAAATAATTAATCAAAAACATTAAATATACCGTATTTAATTAAATTCAACTTATATAAATAATAAAAATAAGTATGGTTAAATTGAATTTTGATTTTCATACATATATTAACTTAACTACATTAAAAATACATGTATAATAATACTTAAAAGTGTATTATTATCCATTAAAAAAAAAAATAAGTATGAAAAAAATATTGTAAGCCAATTAGGCCTAATTTAAACAACTAAAAACAATATTTAAAATACAAAAAAAAAAAATTAAATTATAAATGAAAAAAGTTTTAAGCATTTTCAAAAGAAAAATGAAAAACATTTATAATAATTATAATGAATACAAGAGCCATCATTTTAAATTAACAATTATGTTTCATACTTATAATACAATTTTAAGCAAAATATGAATACATATTAACAATATTGCTTAAAATAATAAATCATTTAAATTAGGACCAAACATAATTCCAAAAAGTTAGATAATTAATACAAAAACCAAAATAAAATACGTCAATAAAGATAATAAAAAAAATTGTTATATAAGAAAAAAAGAAAATCCAAAAATAGAAATTCTTATCATTAGATAATACAAACCCCATGAAAAAATTAATTCAATGAGGTTTTAATGAATTATTTTTAATTTATCATTTCTCTTAACAGAGAAAGCAATACCTAACATTTTATTTAACAACACAGAACTATACATTTTAATAACATAAGTAAAACTATGAAATAAGTAGTCCATTTTTAGAAAGAAAAAAAAATGATAAACTAAATCTTTAACAAGAATAAAATTTTGAAAAACTATTATTAAATTATAAGAAACCAATATTTAATTTTTTGTTTTAGTGTCACATATTTTATGAAAATGCAATATGAATGTCATTGATTATTTAGCTGAACATTTTCATATCCTAAATTGTCTTTACTCTTACTCAATGCATGATTTGACTTCTCAGAATCTAATACACAAGTAGGACAATCATTATCTGATAAATTTTCTTCATCTGAAGTATATGGTTCATGTTTTCTTAACCGATTTATGACATCTTTTAACTCTTTTTCAAGACGAATACTTCTATTTTGATATTTTTCACACCAGTGACGAAGATTTGTAAGCTCAGAAACTTCTTGACGTGAACATGACAATTTGTCTCGAATATACCTTAAAATAGATAAAATGATACAAATTTGTACAAATTAGGTAATAAATAAAATCTTACCCTAAAGGATCACTAGGCCTTAAAGGGTCTTGATATATTTCAGCTATAATATTGGTAAATGTCGATATGATTCCTACTTCCTCTAAATATTTTCGAAATTCTTCATGTCGAGTATCACTCTACAATAAAAATTACTAATTCATAAAATTGAATGACTTTTGAGGTTGTTCTTATTTAATGTGGATCAAAATTTTTTTAATTTATCTATAAATATAAACTACAAGGTAAAACAGCAAAACAAATCAAAATTTTAATAAATATAAAAGTTTAGAATATTTTAAATACCTTATGAGTAGGAAAATGTTTGATAAAAATTAATCCATAGAAAAATTCAAGTAATAAATATATTAAAATTTTACATTTTAAAAATGGAAAACTTATCATTAATTAAATGTAATTGAAGTAGTTTTTAATTATGTTACTTTATTAGGATAACTTTTTATGTGGTAAAAACAAAATTTTGAAAAGTTTAAGTTATTATTACATATTTTTAGCCATTTTATCTTTAGCTTTATTAATAAAAATATGAGATTAATTGTATTTACCAAATATCTAAGATTTTAGTAATAATGAGTTTTAGTAATAGTAGTATTTATCTCTCAATTTAAAAGTGGTTAAATACTTTATAAGTTTGTCCCTTAAAATAATACTAATTATATTTTTTAAAGGGCAACATACATAATATGTGTGTTGTATTTAATTAAATATTATTTATTTAGCTTATAAAATAGAAAATGATACAACTTTACAATAATTAATTCTGACGTTTATTAAAATTTTTATTCCTAGGTGTTGGAGGAGTGGTGTCAAAAAATGTCTAATAATAACAATAGTTAAACTACCTTCACCAATATAAATTTAAATAAGCTGATTACTTGTAAAGTACTTAACTAAATTTGTTTACAATCAGTCATTTTCTGAAAAATATCATTTTCTATTCTATAACCTAGTTAAATAATATTTAATTGCATGCAACATACATAATACATGTTTCTGTTAAAAAAAATTAAATTGGTACTTTTATAAGGGACAGATCTAAAAAGTATTTTACCACATATTAACTAAGAAATAAAACTACTCAAAAAGCCAAAAAAATATTTTTAAAATAATTATTATTTTAAAAGAAACTTAGTCATCAATCATATACCAATTACCATGTATTTTTAGGATACACTACAAAAACAATAGTGTTACAGTACCACATATTGGTACAAAATCCAATTTTTGGAATTTGAGTTAGACTCATTACATTAATACATTATCTATCTAATAAAGATTTTAATAATTATTATATTTTCTAATTAACTTTAAGAGTTTTTAAGTAAACTGAACTCTATGATTGTATAACATGAAATTTATCAAAAAATCTTAACAGAAATTATTTAGTATTTAAAAACTTAATAATTAATTAACTTTACCTTTAAACACGAAGTTAAATTACAAATTGAGCAAGAATAAATAAAATGAAAAATTAATACATATACTTAAGCTTTTACATTTAAAATAAATACCTACATATAAATTAATACTATATAAAATAACAATATCATTATAATAAAACATTTATATAAAATATAATTACTTCGCAAGCTGTAATTTTAATACTCATACAAATCTAATAAAAACATCAACTTACTTTATTCGACACACTTCGAGTATAAGTTTGTCGATGAGGGCGTTGTGATGTTTGTTGCGAATCATGGGGCGAATCGTCAACAGTTACATTACTATATGTTGGTTGTCCATGATTGTTATGCTCATCATCTTCTTCAGCATGATATGTTGGCTGTGGTGTAGGTGAATAATGATGAATTGGAGACCATGCTATAGGCGGATATCCAAAATGAGGAGGCATTGGAAAAATAGGTTGACCAGGCATAGGAAACGGTGTAGGCGGTGGTTGCGGGCGGTAAATAGGGACCATTTGTGGCATCAGTTGAAATTGTGGACAATCTGCCATTTTTACTTAATATTGTTCAACGAATAAAACCAAAAATTACTTAAAGAAAAAAAATAGTTTCCGGAAGAACAAAATATTGTGTTAAATAAATAACTATTGATGATTATTAAAGTAAATTAGAGAGTGCAACTTCGTTTACGATGGACTATGAGAAGTTCCGATCGTCAGACATTCAGTATACGTAAACATTAAACAACATAGTTATGAATTGAATTTATTTTAAACCGGGAAAACCATTTTAGTATCACAGATAACCATGGTATATTTCATATTTTACATTTATATAATTATGGTTACAAGTATATTATCGTTATTCGCTTATCTTTTATCAATACCATAAAATTAGATATTATTTCATTCAAAATAAGTTACAGTAATTTTATGATAAACAGATAACAGTTTTACTTCAAATAATAATTTTATTTTTATTCACTTTTAAGCTAAAATGCTTGACATTTAATTTGAAATGATCATTTTCAAACAGTTAAAGGTTCCTGTGTAGGTACATAGAGTAATTAAAATATATTTAAAATGGAGTTATTAGTAGCTGGATTTGACGACATTAAATTTAATGTTGAAATAGCTTTAGATGAACAGCATGGCGCTTTGCCATTACCATTTAACGGAATGGACAGTAAGTATATTTATAATATATTTTTAAGTTAGAGTTCTTCTTTAATTTTATTTAGTGCAAAAGATTATCTAGCTATAACTTATTTATTTATACTTTTTTGTTATTTTCTCGGATGATGAGAAAAAAATAAAATAAAATTATTCAAATATAAACTTGTTATTATTACCAAAAATTTTGATTGCTCTCTAGAATCAATCGCAGCTGTTTGTTCATTTTACCCTAAAGGTGCATGTGCAAAAGGTGCATTGTGTCCAATGAGACATGTACGTGGAGATCGAACTGTTGTTTGTAAACATTGGTTACGAGGTTTATGTAAAAAAGGTGATCAATGTGAATTTTTACATGAATATGATATGACAAAAATGCCAGAATGTTATTTTTATGCTCGATTCAGTAAGATAATTTTGTATTTAACATAAGAATTATTTTCAAATAAATTTCTTGTTAAACTTAATATAAAAATTTCATTGCAATTATATTCATTTTAAAATGACAATTCTAAATTTTTAGATGCATGTCATAATAAAGAATGCCCATTTTTACATATTGATCCAGAAAGTAAACTAAAAGACTGTCCCTGGTATGATCGTGGATTTTGTCGTCATGGTCCACATTGTAAACATAAACATGTACGTCGTGTTTTATGTATGAACTATGTTGCAGGTTTTTGTCCTGATGGTCTTAATTGTAAATTTGTTCAGTAAGTCAGTTTTATTTTCAAATTTATTATGGAAAATTATTATCATTTTTACCTATTAATATTATTTGAAATTAAAGGTTTTCAAATAACACAAAGTATATGGATAAACCATATAAATAATTTTAACAAGGGTAGTTAGTGTAACCAAAGTGTTAAGACATAAACTTTCAAGGAGCCTTTATCAAACTTTAATATTATTATTAAACATATAACTACCAAGTAAAGTACAGAGCGTTACAATTTGAATATCAGAATTTCAAAGTGCTGTAAATCTGTTACCATTTACTGTTAGTTGATGTAAAACTTACCCTTCAGTAAAAAAATGTATCCAGATCTAATTGGTAGTATGCTTATTTTTGTAACTATATTTTAAACAAAGTTATGGCATTATAAAGTTTTATTACATTTACTAATATGATAAAAAAAAACAGCATTTTCAATGCAAATTTCCCTTAATGTTGGTTTAGATCAGTACTGCGACTATTAAGCTAGTAGCGTGTATGCAGATATTACCCTCATTCTTTCAACATAATTTAAATAATAGTGAGCTTCCCTTTTAATGTAGTCTCAGGACCTACTTGGTTTTTGTAGCAAAGACATGTAAAACCATAACACTACAACCATTGAATATGAAGAAAATAAAACAAGAACAATTCTGTACTTTAAACTACCATTCTTAATAAGTTTTATAAGGGATAATAGAATATTAATGAATATTAAGTATTCTTATAAATGTTGTTTTGAATAAATATATATGTTATGAAGGACCTATAAAATAAAAATTTCCCTTAGAAAAATAGTTGCGTAAAACAACACATGAAAACCTCAATGTTCATTTTTCTATATTCTGTATAATCATTATTTCAATTCATACAGATATATTGAAATGTTATGTAATTTTTAATTATGTTAAACAAAAATAGTCTTATTTCCAAAAATTATTTTCTTAACGGTAGGGTGTTTTTTTTTTTAATTCCATAAAATCAAATTATTAACTAGTAACAATGTTTTTCTAATTTAATTATGTCAAATATCATAATCAATATGGCTAGCCACTTAAATAAAAAATTATTATAAATACAATAGTTAGCAGTGACTAAAAATTAAACAAATAATTGATAAAATCTAATGTGTAATTGTGTTTTTATATTGGCTTACTAATATTTAATATATGAATCTTACTGGTAGTAAAATTATGCTTTTTATATTCTAAACAATATCTACAATCAATTTAACATAAATTATATAAATTGTTTTATTTTATTTAGTGTGATATGTATCTTAATTTTCACTGTAAAATAAAAAAAAAAATTATTACAGTCCAAGATTTGAGTTGCCTGCCTATCAACAACATGATGCAAATCAAAAAGATGCTAAAAAACTTGTTGTAATTTGTCATTTTTGTGGTGATACTGGTCATAAAGCCATGTATTGCCATAAAATGGTATCAGACTTAGTAAAAATTAAACCAGAGTTGGAAAATAATGATCAACCACAGGTCAATAATCAACCAGGATTTCAAAGAAAATTAAAACCCTTAGAAGAAGTTACTTGCTATAAAGTATTTATAATTTTTTTTTATTAGAGAATTATTTTTACAAAATAAATATACATGTAAAAGTTTCTTTTTTTTTTTTAGTGTGGGTTCAAAGGTCATTATGCTAATAAATGTCCTAAAGGTCATTTAGCCTTTTTGTCATTACAACAAAACCAAGCCATTCAAAATAATAACCAAGGTGTATGACTGACATTTATTTAATTGTAACTTAAAATTTAATAAATGTGTTCTTCATCATTTTCATTATGATTAATGTTAATTAAAAAAATATTTAATAATTAATTCATTTTAAAGTGTAATAATTGTATTAAAAAAATTTAACTTGTTATATTTTTTTAATTTTATATCTATTAAGTAAAAATTTTAAAAATCAATGTATAGTATGATTCAATATGTAATATTTGTTCATGTACAATGTTTAAAATGGACTTCACTTCTTCTGTCCACACTTTCAAAAGTTACCTATGAATAATTTAACTATTAAATATGTCATAATCTCATCTTATATATAGAACACACAATTTACAGCTATATAATTTATTGAAATTTTTAACAATACAGTTTTTACACTCTGATAGTATTTATATGAGATAACGATGGATAAAACACCAGCTTCAATGTTTAAATAGAAGTTTTTGATATAAGTAATTAATTATAATAAGTATTATTTATTATAGTAATGTAATGGCTAAATAGTTAATGTTACGTTATTGTTTTACAATAGAAGAATTATTTGTAAGATATTGTTTTTTTTTATACTTAAGCCTTACTAATGGCCAGTAATACTACTTTGTATTAAATACATACAAATTTACTAGTTTTTCATTTTATAAAAACTTTTAACATTATAATGATTATTGACGTTTAAATTGAGGACTAAAGCTATTTTCCCAAAGCTGATATGTTAACTTTAGTAAATATAGTAACTTATCAAGAGAACAGAATGAATTTCAATTGTTTCTTATGCAAAACGTCATTTTTGCAAAAAATAAAAGTTTATCAAAAAAAAAATTAGTTAAACTCATCAACATCATTTATTAAAGGTAATGCCTTATCTTTAAAGCTACTCCTTTATGTTTGACGCCAAATTCTTCAGTAAAAACTAGTGAAACTAGAAAAAATAACTATTATTAAAAATGCTATTGTTAAAAAAAATTTAGAAAAGAATAAAATTGTCAAATATCAAAGATGGTCAAGGTAATGGAAATAATTAACTCAAGTTAAGTTAAGTATGAACAATGTACAT
Organism: Daktulosphaira vitifoliae; assembly: GCF_025091365.1. Classification (NCBI taxonomy): domain Eukaryota; kingdom Metazoa; phylum Arthropoda; class Insecta; order Hemiptera; family Phylloxeridae; genus Daktulosphaira; species Daktulosphaira vitifoliae. The sequence goes on from NW_026099574.1 coordinate 34,841,598, forward strand.
AAATTAACAGTTAAAAGTTACCAAGTTATAAATTTAACTAGTTAAATTAAAAAATAAGTCGAATTTTTTTTTAACTCAACTAGTTTAAAAAAAGTTTATTTCATCTTAAATTAATTTTTCAGCTAAAATATCTTAAATTTAGAATAATTTTTTATTGGTCGGTGATGCGAGGGAAAGTTAAAAATCGTTTTTCAACTTTTAAAACTGAATAGGAAGAAAATATTAATGACGGTTGCACTATTTTATCATTAAAACTAGTGATTCAAAAAAAAATCAGTCATTTTTGAAAAAATTCAGAAAACTATATTTATTGTTATATAAATATAATATTTGGGATAGATGAAAATTGGATTAACTGTTATTTTAACTAATTAATTGAAAAAAGATAAGTTATTTTAACAATAAATTAAATTAGTTAAAAAAATTATTAGAAAAATAATTAACTAGTTGTTATAATACATACACCACTCATTATTCAATAGTCTATATGTTATTGTCTATTAGTCATCAAATTAAGTATATATTATTCATGTCAATACTTTAAACTATTCCAAGAAATATGTCTAAAAATACATTGATATAAATCTACTGTAATAATTATAAGAAATTCTTTAGTTGTGACAAATTATCTATTTTAAATAAAATAATATGTAATAAATAACACAAATTGAGTAATAAACAGATAATAGTAAAAAGTCGAGACACTTCTTGCATAGATAGATGAATTAAATTTAATATAAAAGGGCATAAAAACAGTCAATCTCTCTCGCTACTACTTCACCTTATGAATTTTTAACGAATGAAATAAGTGGCTTGACAAAACACGATTTTACATAGAAAATTGAAGTAATTCATTTTTTCAACATTAGTCCTGATATCATTAAGGTAAATTCATATTTTACAAAAGATCCATAAGGTTTAAAGTTAAGTATAATGAAAACATAAATTAAGTAGGAAACCAGAAAAAATAAAGTGATCTCTAGAATAAAATATTGTCTAAATAAATAAAGAGAATCAATAACGTTTGTACGAAGATAGCCAGCCTAGTCTAATCTTTGAGTAGGTTACCTGTGTAGACAATACTAATAAAGACTCTTGCGAAGATAGAGAACCCACTTGTGGTTCCTATACTACTCGAGGTATTTATTGACTCGATTCACAGTCAGCACAAGCCTAGATAAATACTGGTACAAGTGGCGTTGATGATGACCTTTGTGTGATAATTAATCACAATAATTTCTATTTCAAATTATTATTATATTAATAAATTTTCAAACATCACTTTGCTTTTCTATATTTTACATCTTCTCATAAACCCTCATACTTATGTCCCGAGAGGAAATTATATTATATCAATTTTTATTCAATAAATATTATAGTAACTCAATTATTCTCATGCTCATACAATACCAACAAATAACAATAATTTTTAATAAATTATTCTTCAATCATATTAATAAAATTATTGTTTTAATTAATTTCCTTTTTTTTTTTGAGTTACTATATAGTTAAGTTGAAAAGTTAAAAAAAAAATAACTTTTCAACTAGTTAATACCCACCATTGTCAAATATGATGCAGCTGATAAAGTTTCAGCAATTTTTATTCTGTGGTTTTAGTTAAAAATCATACATTGTGATGGCAATTGATTATAAAATGGAAAAACAATTTTTAATATATTAAGTGCTAAATACAAAAACAAAATCATCGGGCCAAATACGTTATTATTAAAATGCAGTTTATAACAGTAATAATGCAACTATCCAACACGTCGGAAACGTTTGGCCATATTATGTGAATGAACAATATCGTAACATCTCAAATATTTAATCATCAATAATATTTTTTTAACATACTTATTAGTTATATTAATTATTCTTTATTATACAGTATTATTTTATTTTTGTTTTAATTTCAATATTTAAAAAAGGTAATTTTTTTTTATTTTGAAAGCTATTTGACATTATTTTATAGAAAAAGTTTGAGTACAAAAAATTATTAATTAAAATACCGAGGTACAAGCTCAACATAAAAAAGGAAGAACCATTTAGTCTTACAAAAATAAAGGGAAAAATAAAGATTCAAGTAAGGTTTTAGCATTCAATAATTGAACAAAAAGTTACAATGAAGCAAATGCGATCCAGGAAAAATTATATCATGGAATCAAGGAGTCCGTAATGACAACTTCAGCAAATTATGGTTTTATTATATTTTGTCTTTATAATGTGCTTATATAATTTTCATCTGATTGTTTGTGGGTTATTATAGTTATTTTATTACTTTTTTCCTGTTTAAAACCATTAAGATAAATTAGTTTTAACGATAATTGCATACCTGTAAAGTTATGTTAACTTTTAGCTTCGATGCGAAGCTGAGAAGGTAATGGTTTTACTATGATGTGTTTTTTTTGTGTCTGTTACCCACTTTTTCTCAGCTCTCACCGAACCGATTTCTTTCAATGATACGTCAAAAGATCACAAATCGTATCTAGTCGAAGACATTACCCTCAAAAATTGAAAAAATTCCCTCGTTCCCTGTAAATGGGGGAAATCTCCAAAAAAATTACAAATTAAAAAATCGCTAATTTTCGAAATTTTTAAAATTTATTTTACTTAAAATTGTCATAACTTTTTTAAAAATAACCAAAACAATATAATTAAGGAAATAGGAGTTGATGTTGCTTTTATAATTATGCACCAATTTCTTAGGATTTAACACTATCTATAGATTTGCATCGAAGCGTTTTTTATGATAGTGATTTTAATCACTGTCAGATATCATTATACTTGATCCAACTATGCCACGACCCCCTGTACTGGGGATTTTTTTTTGTATACTATTAAATTCTATAATGTGTTTTCTTGAAAAATAGTAAGTGCAAATTACACTTATTTAAGTAATGGTTTAAAATTATTGAATTCATAAAAAAAAAAACGATAGCACAGTGGGATCGTGGCACAATATATACGTGGGATAATTGGGACAAGTATAGATGATATCTAATAGTGATTTCAATCACTATCATAAAAAACGCTTCGATGCAAATCTATAGATAGTGTTAAATCCTAAGAAATTGGTGCATAATTACAAAAGCAACATCAACTCCTATTTCCTTAATTATATCCTTATTAGTAGTTCTTAGATTTAAATGTATCATTTATAAATAATATTTTGTATAGCAATTAAATATAGTATATAATTAATATTTAATAATTTAATATTGTAATTTTTATGGAGAAATTATAAAAAATGATATAGTAGTATATTTTGTTACTTTTATGGTAAACATTTAAAAAAATTAAAAAGCTAAATGAAATACTTTATGCATTTTTTTTTACTGATAAATAAATACATTGGTCTACAAGTAATTTTCATCAGAATCAAATATATACTTTTCTACATCAACTTTTCGCACTGTTTTCAAATCTGAAATTATACTTTTTCTATCACTTCTAAGTTTTGATATTATTACTAATTATCAAATAATGAGTATTTACATATGAAAAATAATTAAAAACAATGTTTTTAAATTATTACTGATTTTGATAATATGTTAAAAATAATCAGTACAAAATATAATTGTACATATTTTTTTGGTTTTTTTAAATTTATTTATTTAATGTTTATAATAATAAAAATCTAAAAATAATTCCCATAACTTTAGCTCAACTTGCAAGTTTGAAATTGACATCATAACGTAGACGATTTTATGAGAATTATAAAAATTATATTTTTAAGATTAATATGCAGTCAAGAAATTTCTATTTATAGTAAATTTATCAATAAAGCTCGATATTAAATTGAATTTTTATCGTAATAGATCACTTAAAAAGAAAACATAGTAATCATTTCTAAGTAAAGTTAATTTTTGAAAGCTTATAATAAAAATAAGTTGAATTTATTACCAGGAAGACAAACTAAAATTTTTTTTTTATATTTTGAAGTATATTACACAAGGTTTAATTTAAGATGTATATATATATATGTCAGTATTTCCGGAACATTTTCAAAAATTAAATTGAAAAGGTTATCAATTTGAAATCATAACATATGATATGCAATTATTGATGTTATTCACCTGTAGTAATATCTATAACATTTACTTAGATATTACTACAGATACATCATGATTTATTTAAAAAATTTGTTAACACATAAATGTAAATTTAAAATATATTACTGAAAATGGGCTTAGTAAAGAAAAAATGAAAAGCTTCTATACTCTAAGGTCATTGGTATTCAAATATCAGCGAGGCGTTCTGGTTTATGGGTGTTAATGGCACACATGACCCTCTTGAATACGCTACTGAACTAATGTAATTTTAATGATCTCCATTATTATATCATAGGTTTTGTCAGAACACGATAATTGGTTGAATTTTAACTCGTATTAATTGATCAACCTTAAGATTATATTTTTATATAGTTACATCAGTTATACATTCATGTTAAAACACAAAATCTAACGTTTTATTAAATTGATTTAATTATCATTTTGATGAATTATTATTTTCTCGTAAGCAATTTTCACTATGTTAATATTAATACTATTATAAATTAATAATATTATAATACAAGTTTTATTTTGTTATTTTATGCACTATCACATAAATTAAATACTTAATTTTTTGTTTTTACATATTCTACATAGAAAATAAATAAATAAATATAACATTTCAACGTATAATAACTATCATTTACATAAAGTTTCTTAACATTTGAATATTATCTTAATTTTTGTTATTGCAAATTTATGAGTTATAGATTCCACAAAAAATGGAAAGTAACTGTACATTTACCTATAAATATAAAACAATAATCAATAAGCAATATGTCATAGGGCAAACACAATACCAGGATGTTAAGTTAAAATTATAATTACAAATTTTAGCCCATTATTACTACTGCTTCTTGTTTTAAACTACTATTAATATACTTACGTACTTAAATAAATAATAAGTAATTTTCATGATTATGTTTATAAAATAACATTTAAATATTATTGAATAATAATAATTAACACCTTGTTTAAATAAACAAAATAGCTTTCAAAATATCTTTTAGATAAAAGTTTTATAATTTCTCAACAGTTATATTTATATTACAATGTAATTCCTTAAAATATAATTTTAAATAAACAAAAATTTTATTTTGAAATTAAAATAATTATATGTTATGTACAAACATTGAATTATTTAAACCATCGTTTAAAAAAATATTATAAGATCAAAATAATAAATAATTAAATTTTATTAATAGTCGTCTAAAAATTGTTCTTAGAAGAAAAAGTCATCATCACATATTAGCAATATTGATTAGAAATAGTTAGTTTTTGTTATATTATTAGAGAAAAAAATTCATTACATCCACCACCCTGGATTTGTCTATTTGATATGAAATGGTAAAATATTTTCTTAACAATTGGCGTATACTTTGATTTCTCATTGATGATTTCAAGTATGGTACGATTAAGTTCATACATATCTTTTGGAATTAATTTACATACCATTAATAGTGTAATAATTTTTCCACAATCTTTGCTGTTCGCATACGATAATATCAGTAACCATTGAACATAAATCGTTTTCGAGTACAATATGTCTTCAATGAATTTTAATATGTTATAGTTTAAGTTTTACATGTAATTGAAGAGTGGGTGTTGTATATTAATTGTATTCATTACATGTTAATTTAATTTAATATTTACTCTTTTTAAACATTTTTTTTCATAATTGTAACATTTCACACTCGTTTGACTGTTTATTGTGAAGCTATAAATAAGTTATTGTTTTGTTTTACTTATTATACCACTTTAAAAATTTCAAATTTAATAATTACACAGAATACTATGTTGCCAAATAGGGGTAGATCAATTGAAACGGATTTAAATGGTAAATATATATAATACGCTGACGCTTACGTTAAGTGATAACTCACACTCGTTTTTATCCATATTTCAAAGTTATGTAGCAAAATCAAAAATACATGATTTTTTTCCAAATTAGTTTTGTACGATATTTTAAGTGCATTTTTAAATAATTAAAAACAAAAATTAGCATCCCCTTGATCTTGAAAAACATAAAAAATGAACTTTTCATTTTTTTACAAATTATTCCTAAACGAGAATAGAACTTGGGAACAAAACAAAAGATCACCATTAAATAGTATTTTTCAAGAGCTTTAAAACCTCTTATTATTATTATTATTTTGAAGTCAAAATTGACTAAGATAGAGACATTTTATTGGAAAAACACTTATATTTTTATTTTTCGTATCTTCGAAAATATTAGGAATGAAAATAAATGATAAAGAAGAAAAATATTTGTTTTTGTATGTAAAATAAAAAAATATATTTTTTTGAAAATCTTAATTTCCAAAAAAAAATAAAAAGAGGTATTGAAGCTCTTAAAAAATACTATCTAATGGTTTTATTGTTTTTTCCAAGAGCCATTCTTGTTTAAGAACAATTTGAAAATATATATACATTAATTATCTTAGTATTTAACTATTCAAATGTATAAATTATATATATCAATGTACACTAGAAGAACTGTTGTACAAAACCAATATGGAAAAATTCATGCTTTTTTTATTTTACTATATAATTTTGAAATATGGGTAAAAGTGAGCGTGGATTGTCAACTTCATGTGATTGACAGTGTATATATATTATTTTAAGCTAAGATGTCATATTTTTTTAACAAAACTATCGATAACAAATCACATATTAGGTAAAAAATATAGATCTGCTAAATATGAAGAAGCCTTTCGACGGTCATTGGAGGATCCAGAAGGATTTTGGGGTGAAGTTGGTTCCATAGTCGACTGGCACAAACCTTGGGATAAAGTTCTTGATAATAGTGCACAACCATTAACTGATTGGTATACATATTTAAATTTATTCTTTACTGTATAGAATAATTTTTTGGATTTAATTTTTTCTTTGGTATTAAGACAAAAGTAGCATTTTTCTTATATTTGAATTCTTAGAGCTCCAAATATTTGTCTAATGTATAAATAATATTTTTAAGAGGGTGTGCATAGAAAAATTGTCTTATATTGTTTTGATCAGTGAACTAAAATTTCCTTATGTAATATTTTTTAAAAATTGGACTATACAAAAACTTTTGGTAAGATATTAGAAAAATATAGAGAATCTGTATAAAATTTTTTGAAAAGATTAATGGTAACTCTACTTAAGCTAATGCTTTTAGCTTCGATAGTTATAATATCAATACAATATAATAATAATATAATATAATAATATAATAATAGAATTAAAAATCTTAAGTCCTCTAAAAGGAAATAATGAAGCGAATATTAAAGGCGGATCTCTATCTTGTTCCTTGAAGTCAGATTATTAGATGATGAAAGATAATACTAAATAGGATAAAAATGAATGTTATGGATAATGAAGAAAGCGAGGATAACTCCCAAAGATAAATTATCGTGTATTGTATTACTGAGAACAGAATTTGAGGCGTAAGAAGGTAAAATGCTGTGATAAAATCTAAATTTAGAATATAATATTCATTAAATAGCAAAATAAGGTAGAGATAATAATCTATATAAAAATATATTTTTTTCATTTTGTTAAACTATATTTGTATAATCAGGTTTCAAACGTGATCATTTGAAAATTTCATAAAAATTTGGAATATTTTAAATCGAGAAATTAAGTGAAATATAGTTGTAGCACCAAGACGATATGCCATTTTCGCCATCAAAGATACTTTAAATTTGTAGGAAATTTAAACACGGAAAATAGTTTTTTTTTAATTTTTATTTGTGCACTATTGACTTTTTTATATCACACCTAAATAAATACAAGCACCAGTTTCAGAAAATTAGTGATAATAGTATTTTGTAAAAATTCATTAATTATATAAAAACCTATATTTGATTAATAAGTTAGAAATGCAAACTTAAAGAATGGTATAAATAGTAGTTTTTTGACCTCTCATTAAAAAACATTATTTCTTAGCAACTTTAAATGAAGGTCAAACGTTATTAATAAATATCAAAATATTAATCAAATGTTTTTTAAAATTTACTAAAACAAAATATTACCAATTATTTATTATAAATATGTTATTTGAAATTTCTGTAATAATTATTTAATTGAAATTAAGAAACAATAATATATAATAAAATATAGTTTTTATCTTAGAAAATAAATGTGGAGTTATATATCATGCATACATATGCTTAGGTGTATGTAACCTTGCTCCCTATATCAAGTAGTGCTTGACAAGCATCCCCAACAATGTTTTACTGAAAGGTTAAAGATTTTTTATATTTTACCACTTAAATCCTGTACATTAGGAGCAGAAATTGCATCACTCAGTGAAGATATCAAACTAATTCATGTTATTACTTCTGTATAAATAAAATAAGAAATCCTCAAATGTTACTTATAAAATTGAGTGCGATTTAAATTATAATATACTTATATAGAGTATTAAATTTTAATTTAAAACTAAATAATTTTTTTGTATCAAATACAATATTAATACAACTTTAGTGGGATAATAAAATACAAATGTTATTTTGTAACAAAAAAGTTCGCAACAGATATAACTTAAAAAAAATTCAATTTATGAAAAAAGATTAGATGAACTTTTAAATTTATCAATTTCTTTAAAATTCCTTTTCGTAAATATAAAAAGTTCAACAATTTTATTCTTTATTACTTAATAATATACAGTTTCCTTATTAATTTATTCTATTATGCGAAAAGCGTAAAATGATACTTTTTTTGAGCGGAATTGAAACTGATAATCAAACTCCCTATAAGTTATATTTTTAAGATAGTTAATTTTTCATTATACAAATAAAAAATTAAAAAACATAAAAATGACGTTACATAATTTCATTTTAATATTTAAATGAATTATTTTATGTAATTAAAAATGTTTTTACATTAAAAACTATGTTTTACAGGTTTGTAGGAGGTCAATTAAATGCTTCTTATAATGCTATTGATCGTCACATAAAAGCTGGTAAAGGAAATAAAATAGCGCTAATTCATGATAGTCCAGTAACTAAATCAGTGACGAAAATAACTTATTCAGAACTTCATAAAAAGGTTTATCTAATAACTTTACAAAATGAAAATATAGACATTTTTACGTAACTTTTTTAGGTTTCATTGCTAGCCGGTGCTCTAGCTGACTTAGGTGTAGAAAAAGGAGACCGAGTTCTTATTTATATGCCACTAATACCTGAAGCAATTATTTCTATGTTAGCTACTGTTCGATTAGGAGCTATTCACTCGGTTGTTTTTGGAGGTATTACATAAAGTCACTTTTTTTAAATTAAATTAAATTAATGCATTTTTAGGATTTGCTGCACGGGAATTATGTGCGAGAATTAACCACGCTACTCCGAAGATTATATTAGCTGCAAATTGTGGCATTGAACCAAACAAAATAGTAATGTAAATAAAACCACAACTAAAAATAAAATGGATTACAGATAAATATTTTTAATTTAATTTTGATTTTTAACATAGGTATAAGGACATACTGAATGAAGCATTAAAACTATCGACAGAAAAACCTAAGAATTGTATTATTTACCAAAGACTTAATATGGAACCTTCTCCATTAACTCCGGGTGTCGATATACTGTGGTCGGATGCCTTAGCAGCAGCTAAGCCTCATCCATGTGTTCCAGTTGAAGCTAATCATCCTTTATATATACTGTATACATCAGGCACAACTGGTAAAAAATCATTAGTATCTATATAATTAACAATTTCATTACACTTGTTATAGTAATTTAAATTTAAATCAATATATTAATACAAGAAGAATCCAAAACTAATTTATATAGGCAAACATTTTGTGATAGTAATTTTAAATTTAAATATATAATGGAATTATGAAAAATAATTTTTATATGAATTCACTAAACAATTTCGATGTTAATTTCAAATTAAGTTTAGATTTTTTTATCACATCTAAGATTTTCTAAAAAGTCTTACTCAACGTACCAAATATTTAAGTGTCCGAATAACTTACAGTCGGCAGTTTGACTTATTACTAATACACTTATTAATAAGTAAGTAAATGAAAAATAAAAAAAAGGATACGTCTTAAACAGATTGAAGTAATAAAAACTTTTTTTATACTTACTGAATACCCCCTATATGTTAGTCATAGAAAAATTTATTTATGAAAGCATAATAAATTATGCCTTCATAATAATGATGTGTAAAAAGAGCTCACAAATATTTTCAATAAAATATTAGTTATAACCTGATTTAAGGGAGGGATGAGCACGTGTCCCTTAAGCTTTCTCTCATAAATATTCTCCTAATATTATAATCAAAAGTTGAGCTTTTTATTTTAAATGACACTCAAACTCAACTTTAAAGATCCAAGAATGGGTTAAACTTGATGGAATAGTCTCAAATTTTCCACAAATATTATTAAAAATCATGAAATTATTTTAACAAAGTTAAAAAAGAAATTTTGTAACCGTAAAAATTACAATATTAAATTATTGAATATCAATTTCATACTAAATTTAATTACTATTATTATTATTATTTATTTATATATTATAATTATAAATCAAAAAACTAATCGGGATAAAAATAAGGAAACAAGAGTTATTGTTGCTTTTGAACTAATCGATCAATTTCTTAAAATTAAACACTATCTACAAATTTGCACCGAAGCGTTTCATATGATAGTGATTTTAAACACTGTCAGATATCATCTATACATGTCCGAACTATGCCATGTCCATACTGTACCGCGACCCCAAGTTGTATCGTTTTTTATTAAAATTTTGATAATATTTCGTGATGTCTGCGTCTTTAAACCATAACCAAATGAAAGATCTTAAAATTTACTTTAAGATTAAAAAGAGAAAAGTATCCTACAATTTTTCTTCTTTGTGTAATAAGTGGCCAAAGACAAATTTGTAAAATTTACGTTATAATTTATCAATTTTTTTCTAGTCTTTCATTTTAAATTATTGCATGAATTCGGTTTGTGCTATTAATCACTGTCCAATTTTAATCTATTCTATAGTCTAACTTGCAGTCTCTCTATTATGCACGGTCCAAATTATACTAGATTTTTACATTTAACTGTTACAAAAAAAGAAATCCCAAAATGAGAAACTGTTTTAGTTTCTCATAGTAAGTTAGTTGGTAGTAAGTTTTTTACTACCAAAATCAGGGATGTATTGTACTTTTTTTGTTTAATTATGGTCTCACGTTTGTAAAAAATTGATAATGAAATTATCTTTACAATCAAGAATAACTTTGTTTAGAAGTTAATTTTACCATCGTCTCAATTAAAACTATATCATCTTAATTATTAGATAAACCAAAAGGAATTGTTCGCCCAACTGGGGGTCATATAGCCACTTTATGTTGGACTATGAGTTGCATTTATGGTATGACGGGTGATGATGTTTGGTGGACAGCATCTGATATGGGTTGGGTAGTTGGTCATTCATACATTTGCTATGGACCATTATGTGCTGGGTTAACGTCAGTAATGTATGAAGGCAAACCAGATAGAACTCCTGATCCAGGACAATATTTTAGGTAAACATTGCATATTATATTACGTACAAGTATAAAGTATTAAGAATACAGTAAAATTTTAGAGTAATCCAAGATCATAAAGTAAATGGCCTATTTACGGCACCGACGGCTTTGAGAGTCATCAAAAGAGAAGATCCAAATTTAGAATACGGGAGTAAATATGATACTAAATCGTAAGCCGTTAAATAATTTGTTGTTTAGTAAAAATAAAACTGCTTATGATATTAGGTATTAAATTTTATTGATAATAATACCAAATTCTTTCTAGACTTAGAAATTTATTTGTTGCCGGGGAGCATTGCGATCACGAAACACTGTCGTGGGCCGGAAAAGCTCTTAACGTAAGTTATAATAATTTGAAAATAAATGTAAATTTATTAAAAATATAATCATAATATTTATTTAATTATATTATTTACATTTTATCTCTTCTTTAAAATTAAAAAAATATAGAGTTTTTTATTTGGTAAAACTCGAGTTAAAATTGATTATTTAATTGGCTATAATACAAGTTTGAAAAATTAATTTAATGATTTTAAGATTGAAGACACAGATATTGTATCTCTCGGGAATCATAAATGTATCATAATAATTACTATTATTTTTAATCTTATAGGTTCCAGTGCTTAATCATTGGTGGCAAACTGAAACAGGGCATTCAATTACAGCCACATGTATTGGCCTTGGTCATAATTTGAAACCTCCCGTTTTTTCAGCAGGAATGCCGTTTCCTGGTTATGATGGTAATAAATTATTTAAGTAAATAAATGCTTAATTTGCAAAAAAGAAATAAGAATATATTAAAATTAATTTTTTAAGTGAGAATTTTAAAGAAAGATGGTAGTCCATGTCAGCTGCTAGAATTGGGTCGTATAGTAGTTAAACTACCATTGCCACCAGGAGTAATGTCGTGCTTATACAAAGCGCCAGAAAGATTTCTTAACACATATTTCAGTAACTACATTGTATGAACTTTAACCCAATTTATAAAATGCTATTTATAATTATAAATTAATAAATAGGAAATAGGAATACAGAAATAACCAACTAAACATCAAATTTTAATTTCCTAAAATATATTTTGTAAAATAGACACAACTATACTTAAAATATATCACTTTTAGGGTTATTATGACACAATGGATGCTGGATATGTTGATGCAAATGGTTATATATACGTCACAGCTAGAGATGATGATGTTATAAATGTTGCCGGACACAGGCTCTCTACATCTGCTTTGGAGGATGTCATTTTATCACATCCCGATGTAGGTGATGCAGCTGTATTTGGTGTTCCAGAAACCACCAAAGGAGAAATACCTTTATGTTTATATATTAAAAATAAAAGTATGAATATTAAATCATATACAGAATGTCTCACCGTGGTCTGACATTTTTAATAACTTTTAATTCAGCAAATATTATGCATTACTTTTTTGAAATAATTTTCATAGTTTTTGATTACGTTACAAAAGCATATATTTTGTTATTTGTCTCTAATTAAAAAAAATATGAATAAAATTTTAAAATTTTTTTCGACATTTCAAAATAGTAATTTTTAAACTCTTTTCTTACAAATTTAATGGGTTGATAATAATATAGGATAACATAAAATGGGTATTTAAGCCAGGTAGGCACATCTTATAGTCGTCTATATTTATAATTCATATTCCACCCGCAATATATTGAATATCGATAGTTTATTTAATTTTATAGAGTATTCAGTAAATAAGAAAATGGGTTTCTGTTATTCTCATTGTTTATAACAATTAACTTGTTTCCTTACTTATTGGACACCTCTATACATAATTAAATTACATTTTATTACTTGGGCAAAAGCACATTATCATTTTTTTTCTTTAGTTATTATTACCGAATCAATTCATAACTATACAAAATGTCTCAAAACTAACTGACAAGGCTTATAATGTTTATTATAATTATCATTTTGTTAAAAAAAAATTTTATAATTATTAACTTTTTATACTACTTAAAAGAATATTATTTATTTTTAGTCTTTTTCTTATAAACATTTTTAATTGGTGGTGATAATTTAGGACAAGTATTTTATTACACGACTGAATATAAAATGCGGAATATATATGCACCAGTACGAGCTATTACCACCCTCCTTCCACATAAACTCTATGTACTAAAATGCTTGTAACCCAATAAGTACTTACCCTAAAATTTCCATCTACTCATCAATTTTTTTGTAAGCAAAAGACTAAATAATGGCTATTTTGAAAAAATTAAAGAATAAAAAAATTTTATTATTATTTCATTTTTCTTATTAAAGACAAATAATGAGATATATATTGTTTTATTTGAGGTATCAGAACTTGGCAGTATCCTGTATAATAAAAACATTAATGAGATATAACGTTTTATAAATTTAAAATAAAATTATATTACATTTATTATAAAATTATGTCAATTAACAAAAAAAAAAATATATAATAATCCTAGTTTGTACCAAAAGTGAAACCGAAATAAATAAAGAAATAGTGCAAAATGTCAGAGATCTTATAGGACCAATTGCATCATTTTATTTATGCGCAGCTGTACCAGGTTTGCCTAGAACACGATCTGGTAAAACAGCTAGAAAGTCTTTATCAAATTTGGCTAGTGGAAAACGTGTCTTAGTAAGTTATGTTACCTTCTATTTTTAAAATAATTTAAATATAGAAAGAAATTGTAAAAACTCTACAATTAATTAATGCAACTAATATAACTTTTATTTTAAATTAGATTTCAAGTACGATTGAAGATCCCACTGTGTATGTAGATATAAAAAAAGTGCTCCAATCATTAGGCTATGCAAAAGATGCTCCAGACCCTGAATTAGCTAAATAGAAATATATTTGAACAACTATAGATAAATTATAATAAATAGTTGAGAACCATTTTACGATAATATTTAAAAATTTATTTGTTCATCAAAATGACAAAAGAATATTAAGTTTTTATAAGGTATATAGTTGCATAATAATTGCTCTAATCATTTAATGTTAAAAAAAATATTGCCAAAAAGCTAACTAATTCAATTAACTATTATCTATTATATAGAATTATATAGCAAGCTACTGAAATAAAATTGTACAATATTATAAATAAGTGTAGTTTGAGAACTTATAAGATAAATTGTTAGTACTATAAAATATATTTATATATTATTATAGTTGTATTATAAATAAAATTTGTGTATCTTTTAAATATAAATTATATATACTTAAAAGTTGAAAGAATGAAATAAATTATATTAATAAGTAATATAAACTGTGCTTAATACAATAAGGGGAGTAGTTTGAAATTAACTAATGCATTTAAATATTTTTTTTACTTCTTAGATAATATTGATAGAAAATGTGGGCCGTGTCTGAAAACTAAAATTCGAAATAAATTATTTCAAAATGTCGATCTATCATAAGTTTTATTATATTTTAAGCTTTTATATCAAGTTAATTTCACAGATGTAGCTCATATATTTAGATAACAATTTGTTATTATTTATGTTATTATTATCTCTTACACATAGAATGTGATAACTTTAGTAAAATTAAATATGTATTTTTTAATTGTAACTTTTTTGGGGATTTTATTATTAAGATCTGGAAATATATTCATTTATTAATTTTGTTAAGTTATTCCAAACACATTAACAGCCAGTATATATTATAAATAATTGATTTGGAATTATAGTTATGATTTATACCTAAAAATTCCATTTAAAACTAGAATAGAATTGATTAAATAAGTGCTTACAAATGTTTAGACCTATATCTCAAGTTTAACTAACTATACTTGGTCTTCATAGTTGATTTTAACAGTTATTTTACAAAAATTAAAGCTGAACTCTTTCCTATATCCTATTTTGCTTTAACCTATAATTATAATTTTTTTATATTTTTTTAATTTTTAAAAAAATTAATTTATTTGTTTTTAGCACTACTAAAAACTGATATAATTGCGGTTAATTGTCAAAAAAGGAGAAATAGTCAACATTTTGTTTTAGCCACAATATTTTTCTAAAAATTCTTTACATTTCCATGTCATTCTCTTTAATTCTAAAAATAAATCTATTTAGCATAAATTATGTGACTCAATCTAAAAAATTTTGACCCCGAAAAAAATGGTTTAGATTAGATTTCATGTATCATCCTAAAAAGAACCTTTTCGAGTTTCAATGTTTAGACATTGTAACACCAGTGTTAGTAGGATAGTCTTGGGGGGTAGTAGTTGTAAACCCACATCCTAAACAATTAACGATGTTTAAACATTTTAGCAATACAATGTAAATAATTGTTGATAATCTTTTTTTTTTTACTAACTATAAGGTAAAATTTGTTCAAAAATACTTTTTTGTACTGTAGTTTTTTTTCAAACAGTCAATCAATAAACAATAAATAAAAGTTAATGAACTAAATACCTATAATTTTTACAATGACAAACTAACTTCATTGATTTGTTTTTAAATACGTTAATACGCCACAGCAGCAAAATGGTATTAGTGTGTGAGATCCACAAAAAAAATGTAATACTAAAATTCATTTTTTTTTAAATGGATAATGAAAAATCATCTTATATATAATTACCTCCCAATTTTTGCCTTTTGAGTAGTATTTATATGCAAAATATTATAACTTTATTTTGTACCTCAGTACTCCACATGTTTTTGCTATTCTAGTTTTTTATTATTTTATTTCAATAGCTCGACTATAAATAAAATTATATCTAATGGATACCAAGTATGTATCTAGTAGAGGTAAATAAGAAGTTTAAAATTATCTCTTAAAATTTCGTTTTATGGGATAATTTACTATAAAAGGTTTAATTTACTACATTACTTATAAATTATACTAATGTTAAATGGTATGATCCACTACAAAAACAAGAAAATTTAATTTATACAATTTTTAAAAAGGAAATAATAATTATTATTTTAAGTAGGGTAAAATAGAGGGGGCGTGGAAAATGGTGAAGAAGGCGTGATCTCGTGATGGTGAGGTTAAGGGGTGTCTCTTTCAGGATTAACACTGTCGTGCTGCGCTACAGTGTCGGTGTGATAGGGCTCTGCGGGGCTACGAAATGTCGACAGAAGCGCAGCTGCCCTAGCTCGAGGAATCGGGCGCGTCCTCAGGTTGTAGGTAGAGAAACGGCCTGCAGATATGCAGGTTAGCAGCGAAATAGAAAGTCAAATCATTTGGGCTGACGAATAAGAGGTCGCGGACAGTGAGCCGCTCAAATACTTGTTAACCCTATAGATATACAGGGTAACAGTGAAATAAGCATTTATGGACGAATAAGCGATAGAGTTTGGTTGTGAACGGAGATAAATGGCAACGCAACCAGTGATGCTAGACGCTCACTTGCCAGAGGGATAGGCTATGAGGGCAACCCCCTTACATCATTACTACCAATGACAATGGAACAGATGGGTTTAAAGGTTACTACATTAGGGGATTCGGATGCCCCAGTACCGGTGGTTGGTGGGGGTGTACCCACCAGGTGTCGTTATAAACGAATACACGACAAATGCAGGAGTGTTGAGGCAGGCTCCTGCAGCTAACCACGGGGTTGTGTTATGTTTTTTGTCTTGTGAGTTATTTTGCCAACCCTCCCTAACGGTTCCCACTCTGAGATCCGGTTAACGGGAGGGTGCCCACCACGTTGCGAATCAGCTCTTGATTAATTTCAGGCTGATTCACAACGTGGTGGTGTGAGTTATAGACGGCGTGAGTCGCCCTGAAGTAATGCCTCACGGCAGTTACAGAGCGGCCCACAATAATGCCGGTCGTGTAAAAAAAAAAAGGGGGTTTAGGGGTGTTTAGGTCATTCAAAATGGCAATTTTTAAAACTATAGTGCGCATATGCATTATTACTCGATTCCAAGGGTGGGGGAGGTGATTCATACGTAGCTCTTCTCCTCTTATGGCACCATCTACTAGAGGATAGGGTAAACTAAAACTCCATGTTAACTGATAACGTCAACTGATAAACGTACGTTTAATATTATACGTACGCATTACATTGAATAGTGCTCGTTAAGTAGCAGCCACCGCCACCACACGTGTCCTTGACTATTCCTTTTACATATTTACTTAATATTAACGCTACAAGGTTTTTCTCCTCCTTCAACATATCCTAAAAAGGGAGATTAATGAAACTTAACATAACCTAACCTAATGCAATGGGAGAGGTGGATATGAAACCCAACGTAAACTACCAACGTTTTCTAAGAATTTTAATATTGGCTACCAGACGCTTAGGTAGGCATATTTTAAACATCAAATATATCACCGTTTAGTAATAATCACTGCCGTATGCATTTTATAAGAAAAATGGCAACCTTGTCGTTTTTCATGCTACGCATTTATTTATTTTACTATATAACCGATTAAATGCTCTTTATTCTATCACATACGTCTATCATTGACGTTAACGTACAGTTAATCTTTTTAAAACTGGAAATTTATTATTCTAATATTTTACTCCCGCAAATAAAAAATCATGAACAAGCAATCGTCTTCTGTACCGGATAAGTAGATTTTTACAACTTTTACATACTTTTAAATCTCTTAAATTTTAAAGTAAATTCAATACCGAATTTACTTTTTATTTTTTTTTAATATTTCAATAAATAAATAATTTATTTTTCTTTTTATTAAAATTATCTCGTTTAGATCTCTTTCGTCATGTCAGGCGGCTAAGCGTAGTAAGGCTAATAACAGCGTGGTTAGGTTGAAAAGGTTACGTATGCAAGTGATGGATACTCGTGATTTCACCGAGATCGATTTCGCATTGGTGAGGGGGGCCGTTTGGTTTTATCCAAAGAACGTGGAAAATTTCGCGAGCTATCGGGATTTTCTGGGCGCCGTTAAACCCGAGCTAGTCGCCAAACTCGCCGAAATTGTCGGTAACCGTTCGATCAAGTACAATCTGAAATTGGAAACTTCATACCATATACCGCGATCGAAAGCACCGCTCAAGAACCGTGCCTTGAAGACACGCGCTAGGGCATTGCTATTCGATACGAATATCAAGTGTGCAGTCGAAGAAGATCTTGAAGTTATGCTCGCCGAGGAAGACGCGTACTCGGGAAAGGGTAGCGGCTTTACTCAATCGCATATTGATGGTCTTATGCTTAGCGTATACAAGTATACGCCCCTCGCAAGATCATCGTATATTCCTGTCCCACCAGAAATTAATCAGAAAAAAGAAATGATCAATCCACAGAATAACGATCAGTCTTGTTTCAAGTGGGCCATTTTGGCGAGTCACGTCAAGGGTGACCACATATATTGCGTAGATCGAAAAAGTTTTATCGAGTACCACAGGTATGATTTCACAGGGTTGACGTTTCCCACAACTGTCCCAAATTAAAATATTTGAGCGACGAAACCCTAACGTGTCTTCAGCGTGTATGGCTTGGAACAGAACGACGTTAAGATGAAGTAGTCAATGTATCCGCTAAGAGTCGCCGACTAAGAACAGCAGAATCATTTTGACCTGTTGTATATTGGTGACTCTGAAAAGTCACATTACGCATACATTTCCGATTTTTTGAGGCTCGATCGCAGCCAAAAAAACAAACACCAAGGCCGTTTATACACTTGCAGACGTTGCTTCGCCAGCTTTGATGATCAGCCTAAAAACAATATTCTTCGAGGTAGTCAAGCGTTGGAGCAACACAAGTGATATGCTGCAAAAATAAACCAATTTTACCCGTTATGCCAGCAGAGGGTAGTAAGGTCGAATTTGACGCGTGTGTAAAGACGCAACGGTTATCGTTCGTCATTTACGAGGATTTTGAGGCATTGCTGGAGCAAACAGACGATCGTATGGGTGCCTATACTAGGACTGCGCACACATACCATCCCATGAGCTACGGGTTTATGGTGAAAACATCGGACGATGTGTCCTCCGAGGTAATTGTATATATTATTAATTCAAGAAATATAGTAGAAATCCTAAATTAAAATATTAATAACTAATGATAACTAATGACCTGTATAAAATTCATGTTTCTTACTAATAACTCACAATAAAACAATTTTCAAGGAAAGTAAACTAACTTGTGAAAAAGTGGAATCTAGAATATTTTCAAAGAAGGATCGCACAAAAAATTTTTTTGTCGAAATGAAATATTTGGCAATTGAAACTACCACTTTTTTGTTTTCATTCTAGATCTTTAAATTAGACTAAATTATATTTTTTAATATTGCAAAACATTCTAGTTTATTAAACATAGTTATAAACTCCCTTTATTATTCTTCAACAATTAAACAAACTTCAAGGATAGTTAATTAACCAAATACAAGTTGCGAGTTTAAAATATTTTCATTTTAAAACCCCCCTATGGACAGGTAAAGGGTCAAATTTATAAAAAAAATATATCAAATTTTAGGTAAAGACATTATGCATCTATAAAAAAATTAATTATATTGTTTTGGTTATTTTTAAAAAAGTTATGGCAATTTTAACAAAACAAAATTGAAAAAATTAGCGATTTTTAAATTTGTAATTTTTTTGGAGGTTTCCCCCATTTACGGGAAACGTGGGAATTTTTTTCAATTTTTGAAGTTAATGTCTTTAATTAGATACGATTTGTGATCTTTTGACGTATCATTGAAAGAAATCGGTTCGGTGAGAGCTGAGAAAAAGTGGTAACAGACACAAAAAAAAAAAATAAATAAACACATCTTAGTAAAACCAATACATTCTCAGCTTCGCATCGAAGCTAATAAGTATACATTAAAAATGTGCATCTCATAAATTTTGAAGTGATTATAAAATTTAATAGCCTTGACAATATTTCATACAAACAATGAAATGACCAGTTATCAAAGTGAACGCTATTACCAATTGATCGACCAACACCCATTTTTCCCTTATTCTTTAATAAATGTAAAACAGTTTAAATATCAATCTCCTTTTTTTAATAATATTTTATTGTTAATTTTAAGTAACCTCCGGTTTTATTAAACGATCTAAAGATTTAAATGGTAATGTCAATTTACATAATTTAAGGCTAGAAGAACATAGTTTAAAATTAGCTTATTCAAAGGATAAATAGTTTGATATTCTTATGCATTTTTTATAACATTGATTTGATTATATTTATGACAACACTCTTTGATAGAAAAATAGAAATTTTTAGCTTATTAATAAGTATTAGTTTAAGCGCTGAGATAGTTTTCTCTATTACTTTAACAGTATTTTTTAATGAATTCGATAAAGTATATAAAATAAATTGCTTGCTATGTCAGATCAAAATGTAAAACTTTCTTCCATTTTTAAAACAAACAAACAAATTATCCAATAATTATTAATTTTATTGAAAAAAATTTTTAATATAAGATGCAACTAATATATACTTAAGGGATATTAATAACACAAATATTTTTGATAATATGCAACGTTTCCATATTTATGATAAGAACCTCAGATAAAAATAATCAGATAAGATTTAATATTAAACAATTTGCTACAAATTTAATATTTTTGAAAAATTATCTCATATTTAATCAACCTAACTATACATCTACTCATAACTAACAAATTTAATTCAAATTATTTTTGATTAACCATGAGATTTTGAAATTTACTTTTATTATTTTAATTACCATAATATCTTGATTATTAAAAATCAAATAAATAATAATAGAATGAAATATGCTTATTTAATAACGACATACAGAATGATTCTTTTAATATTAGTCATTCGATATCTCTTAACATAATAATTATGTTAAATAAAAATGATGATTCTTTTATAAAAAAAAAAAATTCACTCTCGTTCCGTTGATTAAAATGTAGCTACGTCTGGTTTTTTCATGTGGATTATAAAATAATTATTTTTCTTTTAGTCCTTCTTTTGAATAATTTTTGCATAGTTAAACTGTAAGTTGATCCAAAAGAATTAAAAAAAATCTATTATTATTAAAAAATACTGTAATGATGAAATTCCAACTCAAAGTTATCAAATTTTTTTGTGTAAAATAAGAATCTGTTCATTTATAGAAGTTTAATGAAAACAAATACCATAATAGAATATAAAATATATAATTTATTTTTTGAAAATAAATAACGTTTACATACCGTCAAATGAGCCAATATAAGGAGGTAAAAATTCTATTTTCATTTTAGTCAGTCCAATCTATAGTACTAGTAAAATGTTTACAAATATTATTAAGAAAAATAAAATATTTGTTCACAAAAAGAGAATTGTATTATAAATGATGTAAAAGGTGATACTTTTATCATTGACTGCTTAATTAATCAAAAAATAATATTATTTTTTATTTATTTTAGTTACATTTTTATCAATAATGTAGTATACAAAATGAGTCTTTTAATATTTAACTAGCTTAAATGTTAAATAATATATAAACAAATTATCCAATTAAAAAAATGACTAGTCAATAACATTTAATAAACCAGTTTTATGAAAGTTATTCTAATTATAAAGTAATGACTAGAATTGAAGCACAGGTTTTTTTTTATTTTTATCACTAGACATTTCCAGATCGCACTCCACCAACTAGGTATAAAATATTTATAACTTTCGAGCTACTGGTTCAAAAGATGTTATCGACTATTCAATTTTTAAAAGAGATTATTTAATATTATTATACACTTAAGCCAGTTAATTATCTATATTGTCATTTGAAAAATAAAAGTTGACGTCCTTACAATGTATAAAAGATAATATGAAAAATACATCATGATTCATGAGTTGAGAAAAATGTAACTAAAATATAAAATATAATAAAAATTGATCACTTGTGGCTAATTAATTAAGTAAAATTAAAACTATATTAAAAATATTATTAATTTAAAAAACTAAAAATATTAAAAATATTACACTCAAAGCCACAAAAAATTAATGAAAAGTCGCGGATACGTATTTCGGAAACAATGTTACCATTATCAACGCTAAACACATACTGACACCCCGACTAGAAAAAACGCCCTTATATACCCCTAGATACCTTATCACCCACTGACGTCATCACTAAGTAATATTATCACATTTTGCCAGTTTATACAAGTTTAATAATAAATTTTTCTAGGAGATTTCTCAACTTCTTGATTTTTAATATTTCTTAAGTGCTCTTTAAACCTGACCCCTATATTTCTTTTTGTTTGTCCTACGTAACATTTATTACAACTTTCACATTGTATTTTATAAATGCCTGATTTCCCCCCTTCATCTACCTTATCTTTAGGGTTACCTAATAAATCTCTTAAATTATTACTCTTAGATGTTACCAAAGTAATACCAAAATTCTTAAATATTTTAGTTAATCCATTTGAGATGCCCGGATAAAATAAAATTGGTGATCTAATTACTTTTTGTTCCCTCTCGCTGGTGAGTGTACTAGCTGCCCTCCTTTCTTTTTTCCACTTTTGTGTTCGGACTAATTTTGAAATTATGTTTTCGTTATACCCATTAAATTTAGCTATTTCTTTTATAACCACCAATTCTTTATCATAATCTATTTTATTCATCGGAATATTAATTAATCTGTAAACCATACTATTAAAAGCTGACAATTTGTATTGCCAGGTGCGGTTCGATGTGTTCGGAATGTATCTGAACGTGTGTGTGTTTTTCCGATAAATTTCAAAATTTAGTTACCCCTCTGTTCATTTAACTAATAAATCAAAAATAGTCAATTTTCCCTCTACTTCTTGTTCATATGTGAATTTAATCGATGGGTAAAAAGAATTTAAATGATGTATGAAAACCCCCATATTAAAATCTTTATTTATAACTGCAAAAATATCAACTACATACCTAACCCAAATTTTTGGAAAATCACCATAAGTGTATTTTAAATTTGTTTCAAATTTGTCGAATTTTTTAAAATCTTGTAATCTTGTATAACCTTCCAGAGAAGTCTAGTGCTAGTTAGATTCTTTTTTTTTTAGCTTTGATACGAAGCTGAGAAGGTATTGGTTTTACTATGATGTGTATTTTTTTTTGTGCCTGTTGCCACTTTTTCTCAACTTTCACCGAACGATTTCTTTCAACGATACGACAAAAGATCACAAATCGTATCTAGTCGAAGACATTATCCTCCAAAATTGAAAAAATTACCCTCGTTCCCCGTAAATGGGGGGAATCTTCAAAAAAATTACAAATTTAAAAATCGCTAATTTTCGACATTTTTTTAATTTTTTTTACATAAAACTGCTATAACATTTTCAAAATTGAACAAATCAATATAATTTTTTTTAATAGATGCTTAAAGTCTTTTCTTATCATTTGGTATATTTTTTTTTATAAATCTGACCCTTTACCTGCCCATAAGGGGGATTTAAAAAGACAACTTTTTCACAAAAAATTAACTTTTTCAACTTAACTTTTTAAAGTGTTCCGGAAATACTGACACTTTTATATATATACCTTAAATTAAAACTTATGTAATATACTTTATTATGAAAAAAAAAAATTTTCATGGTATAAACAGACATCAAAATTAATTTAAAAAAACCCAGCAAAGGGGGGTCGCGGCACAGTGGTGACGTGGCATAGATGGATCAAGTATAATAATATCTGACAGTGATTAAAATCACTATAAAAAAAAA
>NW_026099574.1:34866648-34893219 GCF_025091365.1 Daktulosphaira vitifoliae
TTTTTTTTTATAGTAATTTTAATCACTGTCAAATATTATTATACTCTATCCAACTTTACACTTCACCCCTGTGCTGGGTTTTTTATTAAATATACTTTATAATTGATAAAATATCAAGTACAAAGTATATAATAAGGGACATAAATATTAGAAAAATAGTAAATTTTGTGTTTTCATGATAAATTCATTTGAATCAATTATTTCGGAAACTCAATAAATGCTAAAACTACAAAAAATGGGTTAGGTTCAATTTTCTAATATTCATAATGTAAAATCATTGTTTAGTATAAATACCTGTCAAATCGTTCTGTACGTAAAGTGTCCTTCTGCTTCTGTAAGCAAAAGAATTTTTTATTTGAGCCTATATATGTAATTAAAAATATTGGACAATTTTGTAACTATAAGTAGTAAATTACCTATGTTTACTTACAGAGGTAATTATATCGTTTCGAGAATAAATAATTTTTAATAAATATAACTATTAATTATATTTAGTATTATTACTATCAAATATACGCAAACAAATTTGATATAGTTACAGTAAATATATATAATAATGTCAACATTAATTATTCTACAATAAAATACATAATTAGAACGTAATACTTTTACACTATAATTAAATATAGTCAGAGATTTAAGAATCCTAGGGATCTGGATCATTCCTTAAGACACTTATACATCTACAAAAATTATAATTAAAATCCCAAATATTTATTTATATTATCAAATATAATTTTTTTTATCTAGTCCTCCTATTATAGATGTTCCCGGTAAATGCGTCAAGATATTTCAAAATATTGTTACTTTTAAGTAAAATAATACAAATTTATAATAAACGATAAGTATTTTTAAATAATATGAAATATTACCTTAATTAAAATACATAATTCAAAATATAAATATAAACATTAATATGCAAATAAAGATCATATTATATTTATTTAACATTAATATAAAAGATATATTTTACATTAGAGCTATATTTATAAATAAAGAGCTATGATAAATTCTTCACTACAAAGAAAGTTTCATTAAAATGTTATTACTGTAATGGTTTTAAAAAAATGTATTATATATATATATACATTTTTTAGCTCCATAAATTTTGTTCCAAGTTTACCTCTATAAGTTACTATGCTTTTAAAATTTACTATGTTTTATAGAACACATCTGTTCTATTTACTTAATAATATTAATTTGTAACTAAGATACATATTTATAATGAAAAAAGAAAATTTTATTTCATTTTGAATAATAAGTAAATTTTGTAGTTTACTTAATTTTTATTAGGATTAAATAAAATTTTCATAACCATGATTAACTAATTTTCGCAGACTATTAAACATGCGAAGTAAATAGTATAAATGTTTGCTTTGTTTGATTTTTTTATTTTAAATTATTAACAGTAAATTTCAGACTACTAAAATATCATAAAGTACTTGGGATATACAAATAATCATAATACAACTAAATAATTTGAAAAAAAAAAAATTAATTTCAATTATTATTAGATTATAAGTAAATCAAAGTACGCATATGTTCGTTATATAAACTTTTAAATTATGTTTGTCACATGCTCTAGAAAAAATCATTCATGCTCAATATCTACACAACCTTTATAATTGATATAAATGTTATTCGACGCGGTCTTATTAGACCCAATGTTCCCTTTTGGCTATGGAATACTAAATAGAAAACCTTGAAATCAATGATTTTATTTTATTTTTTTCTTATTATAATTAGTTATTTTTCATGTAGTCAAATTCCTCTAGAAAAATTTACTCTAAATAAATCATTTTAATATAAAAGTATTTAATTATTTTTTCCAAAATCCTTTATTTAAAACAATTAAAACGAAATATACATGAATATTTAAAAAGTAAAATTTAATTTAATAGGACATTTTCTATAAAATGTAACTTACATTGATGTTTACACTGAAAACTGATCTTAAAAAACTATTCATCAATAATATAAACAAGGTTTGTACTATCAAAATAAATATGTTTTTCTTTATTGTTTACGTATAATATCCAAGATACATATTTTTTAATAAACATTAAAGATACTCAAACCAATTCAAATAAATGTTATAAATTTTATTTTAATCTTACACGTAGTTTGAAGTTTACAATTAAGTTTCAATTATGAGTTTAAGAATTTTTAATATAAAATAAAAGATATTACATATTTTGTCAATTAATAGCTTACATTAAAAAAATATATATTATTATTTTAATAAGAAAGGTATTATTTTATAAAAACTTGTAAAATAAAATTCTATTTTTAGAAAAATAAATAAATCTATTGAGCTATCGATTTTAAGTTTATAAGGTTTATATTATAATGTAATTGGTCTCTCGGAATTTTTAATTCTATACGAATTGAACAACAAAATTGCATTGTTTAACCTAAAAAAAACCAAATAAGAATAAACTTAATTATATCCATTGGAATGAGTGGGTTTTCTATAAAATGTATTAAAAATCTTTTTATACTTAACCTACTGTGTAAAATTTATATACGAGTAAGTTAAAATTATATAACTATTTCTATAATTAAAAGTACTCGTGTTTGTGGAAAAACTTTCAGAAACATATTGAAATTAAACTTAGTTCTTACCAATTCGTAATCAATCATTCGGTATATAGACATAAACTACGAGTAACAAGTTAAAATGAATTATTAAATTGAGTAAGAATTCGTTTGCTCTAAAATAAAAATGCGACAAAAAATCCTTAGTAATTTTAAATAGCAATATTAAGCAATACATTAAGGATGAACAAAACTTACTGTTTAGTCAGTGGATGACTTGTTTATGGAAATAACTATACTTTATAGACATTTTTGTTTTTATAAACGATATAAAATGTAATTTCCTCACATAATATGCAATCTACTTTCAACAACATAAAGTAAAAAATGAACACTGATAAAAAAATAAAACTTTATAAGCAATAAAATTTTGAATGTTTTGTATCTATCAAAAAGTAAAATATGTTTAATATTAGCGATCAGATATGGAAGATATGTAGAAACGGTTTTTTATTCAACATAAATAACTTCAGAAAATTAAAATAAAATAATAATAATAAGTTAAAAGGATTTACTTTTTAAGACAAATAAAATGATTTACATTTAGAGTGAATGAAAAATATACTATTACTTTTTTTCTCAGCTGTATTTATATACTAATTCAAAATAATGAGATGATAATGATACTTTAAAAATATATAATTCTTTTAAAGTTCTAACTACTTTATAAAATCTAAACGTAAAATATGAAAAATATCTCTTTTAAAAAATATTTTTAAAAGCAAGCAAAATTTTAACATATCTTTATGTTATAATGATTATGTGTTTCTTTTTAAATCCATACATACACTAAAATATGTAACCTTAAAACAAAAAATGTTTATGTTTTGATTCCTGGTACAAGAAAATAACTTAGATTTTGGCCATCAAAAAAATATAATTAAATCATGCTGTTCATGTAACATAAGAGAAAGACAAATTGTATTACAAATAGCTGTAAAAACTTTTTCAACATAATTCTTATGTTGTTATTATCAACTTAATTTTGTTTCTTGCCTTTCCTAATGTTATTCTCCGTACAAAAATGAACTTCATTTATTTTGTGATTATCCTACAAAAGTACGTCTAGCAAGCATTAACCAATAAGCCATGTATGAGTTTTTTTTTTAATCACAGGAACTCATACTTTTGTTTGTACTTTATAGAGTAGTTAAAATAATATTTTAATTAATTACTCAATATTTTTTTGATTTCATCAAAGAATTCAATGAAAATTAGATATTGATATATCAACTTTAAACTATTGAGTTTTTTTATAAAATAGGATTTGTTTTGGTTTACTGCACTTTAATAATGGTTTTAACATTTGAGTAACTTTCACACAAAAATATATTATAGCTGATTTAGCTACAATTAGTGTTATTAAATTTATATTAAAATAAAAATTCAGGGGCGTAATTAAAGGAAGGCGACAAAGATATATAATCCTGAACAAAATTATTTACAAAGTAGATATGCAATTTTTTTCGTTTTCATGGTATTCTGAAAATTTTCTTATGTATATCTCTTCCCAGGACAAAATCTTAATTACAACACTGTTGAAGTTGAATAAGGTGATTTTTAATCCCATAAAATATTTTATGTATATTAAAGTAATGTGTCTGCTGAATTTTAAAGCAATGTTAATTCAACATCATTAATTTTAGTTAGATAAATATTTTTTCATTAAAAGAATGTAACCTCGCAAAAAATATTCGATTTTCGTTTTGCACTAATACGTTATAATAAATAATTTTTGTTTGGAATACATTCAGCTAATACAGATACGATGAAAAATTCACAATATTTTATTACTGCTAGTTTTACGATTTCGTGTTTTACACGTAACATTAAAAGTAAAAAATAACGGATAATATTCTTAGAATAAACGTATGGAATCTTGAAGGTTAAAGAGTACAGTCTCAACCCTGACTTCATCATAGGTGTTTGACTGTATTACTATTCACGTCCGTGAACCTAACTAATGACTTTAACCATAGACCAGTAAATTTTGGATTACGCACTCATTATTCTTAGTAGTAACATTTTTTTTTTTTTTTGTTATTTCAATAATAAAATAACACATTTTATTGGCTCTATTTTAGAAATCAAATATTCTTTAGTTAACGAAATGTCATAAATCATAAAATAACTTATTGATATAATAAACTATATGTAGAATAAGTAATCCGAGCACGAACGAAGTTTTCTTTAAATCAAAAAACATTTTCTTAATATTATTTTAAACAATTTTAAGCTTTACAAAATGTCTATTTCTAATCTTATTTTAAATGTTAAAAAAACGTACAATTAATGAAAATTGATATTTTACATTTTTTTTTTAAGAA
Source organism: Daktulosphaira vitifoliae (assembly GCF_025091365.1). Lineage (NCBI taxonomy): Eukaryota > Metazoa > Arthropoda > Insecta > Hemiptera > Phylloxeridae > Daktulosphaira > Daktulosphaira vitifoliae. The sequence continues at coordinate 34,871,574 of NW_026099574.1, forward strand.
TTTGAAAATAGTCAATGGTTAATTATCGTAAGTGTCTACTTTCTCGTTCAATGACATTACCTTGTAAGTATATAATATCTTCATTGATATTTAATCTGTATACATATAGTAGTTATTCTCACATAAACAGCTGGCTGTATTGCATAATATTGCACTGATCGTTGTGGAATTAGCTGCAATCATAATTTTAGGAGAAAAAAAAGTACGTTATCCTTGTGACGGAAGAAGGCAACAACCAATGAAAATTATCTTTTAGACGACGTTTGCATGGAATTTCTAGTACAATATCACGGTGATTTTAATTTATGGCCAAGGTGTAACCATGTACGATGATAATTAATTTGGGGCCTACGTGACAGTGAGGGCAGATGATTAAAGGATCGAGTAATGACTTACATTGTTGTCATTATTTACCACTGTAGCAGTTGGTTTTAATTATACATCTTAAGGATTCTATGGTCAATAATTTTATAATAGCACATCAAATTAATCAAAATTAATATGATAAGCCAATATGTTTTTGATTAAAATGTAAGCTTATGAAATAATTACTACATTGCATTTACTAAATCACAATGTATAAGATTCATTTACAAAACGTTTATGTACAAGTACCAATTTGTAAAGCACATATACACAACAATAACACACTTAAACGTGAATAGGTTATAAAAAGATTTTGTGTTAAAAATTTGTCGAAAATCTTAAGAAATACAACTAATCAAAAGTTATTGAGAAACTTTTATTTTTTTATAAGTTTATAAAATGAGCTCAAAAAATAGAAACATCAATATAAAGAATAATGCATTTACTAAATCTACGAATTCTGTAAAATGTCATTTTTAAAAATACAAATATAATAAACACACAATCAAAACTATTAAAATTGCAAGCATACAAATATAATATTAAATAATCCTATAACCAAATTTATTAAATTTATTATACAATTTTTTGCAACCATTATTGAAAAGTATACAATATTTTTTTTTTTTTATAACTTTTCGTTGATAATCATAATGTACAAATAAGTAATTATAATGTTACAATTTAATGTAGGCACTAACGAAACTTTATTTTTTTAAATTGAAGTTTGTTGTGAATAGAATCTATTTTTCTAATTAATAATTTTTACGAACTTTAGAACATCGTGACGTCATTCAAATCGCTGAAATAGTTTAATTAGAAAAATAAAAAACAATTTAATAAATTATTGGAAAAACGATTTATAGAAGTATATATAATCCTTATAAATAAATGTTATGTCCTTATATATATATATATATATATATGCACGTCTCAAATCAAAAAAATCTATAATAGTTGTAATTTTTAATATAATTTTAAGACGATTGCAATGTTATTGTAGACAATTCTATAGAGACAACCAAAGAGCTTGCAGCTTTTGTAAATCTCAATTCAATTTTTGAAACTAAAATTTCTACGTTAGAACCATAGAATTATCATATTTTTTGTAATATTATAAAAATTAACTACTAATTGAATATCGATATACTTAAATGAATTATCGGAGAGCAAAAATTCCTATTGATTGTTAATATTTTAAGTTGTTAAGTAAAATCCCAACATGATACTTATATAATTATATATATACATCGATTATAACATGTTACTTTTATTATTTGACACTTATAAGCAATAATCTTTTTGCATAGTTTAACTAACATCCCATTATCCTTGGATATTTATTATTTCTAATGAAAGTTAACACTTAAAGCAAATAATCTGTTCACTCTCTCTACAACACAATTTTTGTTTATTTGTATGTGTAACGTGTGTAATACAACATCGTCCTCGACCTCAAAATTGACGATCTCGGTAATTATCATAACTTTTAATATAATTTAGTTTCTCAATATTATGCAAGATTCTGCAACCAAAATCGAAATGATTGTGACAGTTGTGGACATACCCCGACAAAACGATATTAAATAAAATGTTTGAAAAAGTAATAAACCAATATGAGTTGACGTTATTTGATTTCGAAACACCTATTTAAGCGATAGGAAATATGCGCATCCTGAATGAAACAACCCAACAAGCGCGCAACAAGTGTCGCAGAGTGTGCGTGAGTAGGTGTTAGTTCCGGACTTATAAGAGACTGCGTTCGGATATCTGGTCGTATTTTATTACCTCACTCTTCGACGGATAACCGTTTGACACCAGTTTTCACCGATTGCCACTAAAATATACAGGTACGTGCGAACATTATATTGTTAGTAGCTTTATATATCATTTACAACAAATACTATATGATACATAATTAAGTATTTCAAAGTAAGCATCTAGTAGCAATTTTCTCCACTTTTAAACAATGACATAATGTTCAACATAATACATTATATTTATAACAGTAATATAACTCGAATTCAATACGAAAATGGATAAATATTTTAGTCTACGGGTCAACCAAATTTTGATTCGTCTTTATAGCTGTTAAAGTGTTTAATTTATCATTTAATTATCTGAAAGACTTGTAAAAAATAATTTATTCTATGTTATACCCAAACAAAGACGATAGGTTTTTTAGTTATTTTTAAAATTTTCGTAATTTTGGTTATGATAACCGTTTATTATCTCTTAATTGAAAAAGAATTTGGTCCTTCCGCGCAGTAATTTTCCAGGTTTCCTTCAGCCCGCCAATCCCAAACTGTTTGTTTTTATTATATTAAGTATCGTTATTTTTAAATTAAAATTACCATGAAAATAATAACAATTATTTATTTCTATAATGATATGAAATTAAATGTAATTTTTTCTATGAAAAGAATATCATTAAGACAACAATAAGCAGCAGTTTGTCAAGTACTCGGAAATATGATTTTATAGAAAAATAATTACATTTACTCGATTTTTTCAAAATATACGTCATGAGAGTTGAACTATTCAGTTTTAATACATTTTTTTTACGAAAAGATAAAACTATTTGTGGTCCAAGTTAAAAACTGCGTATCAAATCAGTAGTAATAATAATAATGTCTAATTTAAGAACCAAAAATTACTAATTAAATAAAATTAATCTATCGTCACAAAAAATCTGTATTTATGATATTTTTGTACGTATTCAGTTAATATTAAAATAACCACTTTTTTTTTAACGATATCGTTTTTTACGTTAAATATTAACGTTTTATAATGAGTATTCACTAGAAAAGTAATCTTTAAATTCTGAAAGTACATCTCACGTTAAACGCATTTGGTAAATAATTTTAATTGTAAGAAAGTTTTTAATTTAAATAAACGTGTGTAATTGTATTTCTAAGCAATTAAATAAAACTCGCGTAAAATTATATCATTATATTACTACAATTCAGTTACAGTTTTTTTTTACTGTTTCAGTTTTAACTTATATTTCGTATTGTAATTGATAATTAAATATTATAATGATTAATTAATAAATTTAGAAACGTGAATTAAATACATATTACACAAGAATTTAATAATAAATGCGTAATTTTTTAAGTACATATTTAATTTATATTTTTACTATTAATATCTTAATAGGTTTTTTTACTTTATATATTACAATCATTTATTGTTATTCGTATGAAAAATTTAGGATCGTATTTGAACCTTAACATTATTTTCTTTTGAACTTTTTTCATTAGTTAGTTTATTTTTACTTGGAAATAAAATGTAATAAATATTAGCTATAGTGTTTTTTTAAACTACTACTTCAACTTCATATCGATATGTGACTAAAGTTTAAATTAATTCATAATATAAATTTTTGTTTGTATTATAGCCTATAATGTAAATAGAACAATATGAATTTTTCTTTTGAATATTTTTCAAATTCTTTCATGTGTTATAGTTAAACGTCAATAACTTGCATCAGCGAAATAAACAGCTTTTATACGAAATTATTACACCGGGGAATCACTTTGTCTATAACGTGAGGAAAAAACACACTAGTAAAAGCACTTAAAAAATATAACGTCAAATTATATTTTTAAAGCTATAAACATTTTTCGTTAATTACATTCATATGATAAAACATATATAGGTCGGTAGTATACTAAAATGATCGCAAATTCGAATATAACAAAACCCGCATACGGCGTAGACCAGGTGGTCGGATAGCTAGTAAATATGGACTCGACTTTTATTTCTACTTTTTAGATTTGATTTCAATTAAAAATTATCACTAAGTACTGGGAATTTTTGTTTGCGAATCTCAATAACCTAACGAAAATCGAAATCAAACGTGATTTTATAGGTCAAAACTTTTTTCATATCCTCAGCTCTTAGAAGCCCCCAATGTCATTTGGGAAAATTTCCCAGTTAGTAGTTATGATTTGACGACCTTATTTTTTATGCGTGTGCAGAGTGCGAAATTCGATTGGCGATACGTCATTGGCTTTCACCGTTACGTCGCGTCACTGCATGTCGTTCCTCGTAGTACACATTTTCGGATATTTACGGCCATTATACGCAATTTACTGTAATATTAACGTACACAGCGAAAATTCAACTAGCTAACTCTGTACATGGACAACGTCCATAGTGCTCTCATCACGACAAGATTTAGTTATCTATGTGTATCGTCTTCCCGAATGCTATCGCTTGTGCTAGACGGGTAAACCTACTTGGCCCAGTGTAACGGAATCGAACCCTGATACCATTGCACCGAGGCGTTTGCGACTGAGCTAAGTTGGCCTCCTACTTATTGCTTTATAGATATTTACCGTCTACTGTGGCCGCGTGTTAACGTTGTATTTGGAGATTTCAATGGTTTGAGATTGTTGGCCTAGTTTTACGTGTCTCGATGTGTACGATATCATTCAAGGGCATCCACAGGAAATATTTCTAGAAAAATAAGTGGAAAGACGAAGGACAATGATTTGTTTGTTTTTATTCGAAGAATTTGTATATCTATTGAATAGATGACCTTTACCTTAAACTCATTGAGAATTCTTGACGGGTATCCAGAATTATTTTTCCAGTCATCAATATGTGACAGTAATATTGTTGTAGAATGATGTGTTTAATCATTGAATCAAATATCAACAAAACATTTTTATTGGTTAATATGTGTAGATTAGGAGAAGTAACGAAAAATAGATGATGAAAAGAGCGCCTCGCTCAAAACAATATATTATTATAGAATTACTTAATAAGACAGAAAAATGAGTAAATGTTTAACTTTTTGTTATTTATCAATGTATTGTTTATGTATGATCAAACAACTGCAAAAATATGTAATATATGTTAAATAATCTTAAAAAATAAAAAATAATATGATGCTCTAAACGTACAAATAATACTAAGACCAATCCTTAATATTATAATTTTTCTCTCTTTTCCATTTTTTTTAAATTAAAACATTTCGTGTAAAAAATATAATTAATAAACACATATTAGATATTATTCTGATGATAGAAAATTCAACTACTCAAAAACCAAAAATAGTTTGTATCGTTTCATATTATTATTTTTTACTACATCTGTAGGTAATACCAACACACGTAGTAAACATTCAACACACCTAGTGATTTGTTTAATTTTTATAATTACAATTTTATTACTTTTATAAAAATTATTTAAAAAAATATTTAATCAATTGAAATAATTAATTGACATAATCCTTTTTTTAATTGAACATACCACATAAAAACTACAAAATAGGAGTGTAATTGATCACGTTACACAAATTTGAGCAAAAATAAATAATTGAAAAAATCATAATATTTAAATCATAATTATTTCTTGTCTAACGTTTATAATTTAAAAATTAATATTTTAGTAAGCTACACAATTGAACATTTTTCTAAAGAACGTGCAACAAAATATTTCAAACGGAATAAATTGATTCAATGGAATGCTTTTTTAAGTAATTCTTTGCTTTTAAATTCATTTCTATGTGAAATGTTTCAACAATATGTTAATTTTACATCCAAAAACGATTGACATGAGTATATTAATTTTTTTTAAACATAAAATAAATATTCACATGCGAATATATAGACCTTTTCGTCCAAAGGAATTTAATGAAAAATCGAATTTATATTTTCCCAGGCAAGCAAAACTAAATATCGAACACTGTTGTAAGAAAAAACAAAATTAATTAAATTACAAAATTTTAATTTCATATGATACATACATTTAATGTTTGTATCGTTTACTATTTACAAATAATTCATATAAATTCACATCAATAAATTCATCTAATTTAACTACTAATATCTTTGGGATTTGAAATTATCTCAAATGATCTGGAAAAATTGGAATTTTTGTAATCAGTTCTATGAATTAAAAACAATTAAGGTACTAAGTTTATTTAATTGTGAAATAATACATATTTATGATTGAAAAAAGAAAGATATTTTATAAACTCTTTCATCGTTTTAGTTTAAAAAATTTCATACATTTCTGATAAAAAATCCTTCAGTTCATCAGCATTTCAACACTGATTTCGAATCTGGACTCAAATCTGTTTTATACGCTTTATAGAGATATAGTATAACACGCTATAGTTTGTTGGCCAGTGTTACTTTACATTAAAAAAAAAACATTTCACTACCCCTATAAAAGAGAAAAAAATGTTTTTTCACTATGTAAATATATTTTCTTTGGGAGGAAGATATGACGCTCATATTCTCATTGTAATTACCTCAATGAGATCAATATTAAACCCATTATAAAAATTTTAAAGAAGAGTATTATTGTTATTTTTTTAATAAGATAATTATTTCGGTATAAAACAAATTTTTGAAATCAATTAAACCTTGTTTATAAATGGTAAGATTATATTATGTACATTTTATTAAAATTGAAGATTATTTCGTGTTTTGTAAATCAAGTACCCTACAGGCTACAATACAATTCGCATAATAATACCATTCTTTTGGTTTTTGAGTAAGTTAATCTTTGTACTTAAAACATTCAACATTTTGTATAATTTCTCGATTTACATAAAAATAAGTCCTTTAATCTGATGGCTTATTTTTTATTTAACTGATTTATTATGTAATTCAACCAAATTTTGATTATTACTTAAAAATACTATAAGTATATGTATTAAAAATATGAAATATTTATTCTGATAATTTGCGATTTTTGGTAATATTATTTTGTCAAAAATAATGTTAACTCTTCAAAAATAGTGTGACTTAAATTCGTTACACTGCTCTTAAAAAACTTTCCACGTCTATTCATTAAGTTTTCAGATAATTTTCAAGCAAGCACTCAAAAAAAAAATTACCAAAATACAGTCTTTCTGTGTTGTATATTATTTGTATAAAATTATTACTCATCTAAGTTTAAGCGAAATACGAGAAGTTGAAAACTTGGTATGCCAAACCTACCCAGTAGTATTATAGGTTATTAAATTTTGTCACCTGCTGAATATCAAGTTAAATTATTTTCTTCTTTTTGTTTAACTTAAACATAAGTATTAATTAACACATAACAAATAATAACATTAATGCATTTACTAATATTCTAAATGAAACTTTGAATTAACTTAATACATTTACATGTCTAATTGACAAAGTATACGACGTATGTTATACATGTACAATATATTTCAAAGCCAAAATATTAGGATGAAAATTTAACTAAAAATAATTTATAAAAGTAAGTCGATCATGTAATATTTCAGATTTTCCAAAGAATAATCAACCAATGACTTGTAATGAAACACTACAATAATAGTCAAGAAATTGTGATCCAATTTGTAATTGAAACTGTTATTTTTTATTTTTAAAAATTTTATATTTTTTTCAATCTAGAAAAGTTATATTTTAAGACATTTATCATCATGTAAATCAAAATAATTTACTTGGTATACCTTTATGTTTCAATATTATAATACTTGTGATATTGAAATACTCAATATGTCTTTGTGTTTTCCAATACACCTTAAAGTATTAATAATGCCTATTGACAACCGCTTATTGCCAAAACCTATTAGTATATTGGTTGCTCGATTGATTTTTAAATTTGTTTATAAAATATCAAAACATCAAAAATCCCAAAACATTTCTAGATAATAGGATTTCATATTTATTGTCCTTTACCTGCTATCTATGAGCAATATTATTTCAAATGTTTTCTGGTGTCTGAAACAAATTAATTAATTACTCAAATATTATACATAGATAATAATTGTACCGTGTACATTTTTATAAACGTTATATTTCATGATCTTTTTAATTGATGACAACTAGTCATCAAAAAAGGTTAAATAACAAAAGTTATTTAGAATCTGCTACGTAAGCTAATTACAATAAGAGTTAAATTAAAAGAACGTAACTGTTTTTTTTATTTTGTACGTGTGAATTTAATAAAAAATATTGCGACCACTACAACTTAAACAATAGTACTCCACAAATCGCATACAATGATTATTCCAAGTATTTATCCGAAAACAGTATTTTTGTTTTATCAACTCCATGTCCTCAAAATGAGAGTACTTTACTTTTGTTTTTTTTTTTATTATTTTGTTGAAAGTATATACTCAGCAATCTTTTAGAGAAAATTTTAAACATTATCACTCAAAACGCATCTAGTCAACTCGAAAACACGTTATGATCAAAGAAAATCTATATATAGAATAGCCCACGATGTTTTGACTAATCTAATAACTTCTACTAACAACTTAATATTTTGCGTCATTTTTTTTAATTACTTATATAATTTAGGATTATGATTATGAAAAATAATATATTTTTAATTGATTCAAAAAATAATTTTTTTTTTAAATTTGGAAAAAATGTAAAATATAAAAATTAAAATAGCTATTTTAGAGTACATTTTTAAAATTTGGTAAAAAATATCTAATTAATGTACAATGGTACATTTTCAGTTGCATTATGAAGTTTGTAAAAATTTTTATTTTATGTGTATGTTTACGATTTCAAACATTGAAATATGTATAAAATTTTAATGGAAAAATGTTGATAACTCTAAACTATACTTAATGTGAAAATATTCTTTATTTCAATCATATTTGTTTAGATAGACCAACTTTTAATACCGTAAAATATACCTGAAACATTCATATTTATCAAACTTTAAAATGCTGTAGAAACTTAACTACAAAACATTAATAAAATTATTTTTTACCAATTTTTTTATTTAATATTAATTCTAAAGATGGCTATCTTATTTTTTTTTTTAATTTTTCGCAAATTTAAAAAATATATTATTTCTTATGATATTTTAATAGTCCTAAATTATAACAATAATTTAAAAAAAAAGTAACGAAAAATAATAAATTTATCAAAAGTTATTATATTTGTCAAAATACTGTGGACCACCCTGTATATATACATATAAAACACAACCTAATAAGAATTTCCAAGTAATAAAATCGACCGCAAAAGTAATCAAATACTATTACAAAACTGAGGTGGCCTATTGAAATCGCGGAGTTCATTAACAAGAACATAAAGTAAAAATACTTAAAATACTGAATGTTTAAATGGTATTTATTTATTAGTTACAAAATTGATACAGTCCATTATAATATGATGTTTTAGAACTCGAGTTAGACATATAATATACAAATTCATAATTAATAAAAAACTATAAATTAACTACCTTTAATAATTAGAAAATATGAAAATAAAATTTATGAATATTAAATTTCATTACTTGTAACTCATTACTGAGATATTATTTTAAATTAATTATTTATAAAATGTTCATAGATGGTAACTTGATGCATCAACCCTTCATGTTTTTTTATTGTAAAAGAAAATGTCGCACAATTAATATACGTAAAAATGAACAGACATTTCAGAAGTTTAAAACTGAAAACAAGATGTTACGAACTTTTATTAGAGTAGCCAAGCGCTTTACTTGGGACGTGATTCGACTTCCTTCGTCTTCGATAATTTATTTGTTTTTTCTTTAGATACCCAACGTTAAAACTAAGCGCACCTTATTCCTTAAATTTGTTGCCAATCAAACTCGAAATACAGTACTTTTTTTAAAGGTAAAACGTGATTTATACTGACTAACAGACAATCATTTTTAACTTTAAAATATTTCGCAAAATAAAAAACATTTACAGTAATTTCAAAAGCAAAGAAAATGTCTATCTTATAAAAACGTCGACAGCTTTGAACGGCGTTTCATATAGATAATTTAAGAGCATGAGTGTACATAATAATATTTCAAACAATGTACGATAAATTAATTAAATTATCCTTCGAAAAATTGATTACGAAATTAAATTTTCAGTTATTTCCTATAATACTATAATAGTTTATTTAATTTTCTAAATATTATAAAAATAGGAGAGTTGTAAGTAAAATACTTCAACTATATATCTTAGTGCATATCGACAATTATTAGTGTTCAGAAATTGGCAACTACAACATTGCTGAATTTATGAGCTAGAATTGATATAGAAAGGTTCCCGTATTTTTCTTTTTTTATAATTTTGTTATACAGTAAAATAATATGTTATACGAACATCAATGTCTTTCAGTTTTGGAAAATTGATAAACACAGAAATATAACCTTACGTCTTATAAAACTATTTTAATTTTAAGCAACAAACATAAATAAAATCTGCAGTATGCATTATATATCAATAAAGTTTTTATGGTAAAACCATGTTTTTTTTCGAAACTATTAATATTATAACAAATCGCTTTCTTTGTACTCAAAATTGGTATGAAAAGATTTAAGTGGGTTGCCAAGTTTTGCTGCAAGATTTTCATTTAAAAATTAAAAGGAAATGTATTAATGGCGGCCATCGTTAATTCTTTTTTTTTACCCAAGAGTGAAGCAAGTTTTATCAATGTGGATAATACCTTGTAAGTTTTTTCGTTATGTATTCATAACGCGGTTACTTTCTTTCTTATTATAATATCGAAAATTCCAAATTCAATTTTATTAGTTTAACGTCTGACAGAATGGTTCAGTGGATAAGTAAATTAGAGAGAAATTTTCAACACCATAGAAATTTTAAGCATTTTTTGTAAAAAATAACGCAACATTAATTATAGCTATGAAATCATTTCTTAGTTTTAAAATAATATTTATGAACTTATTTAAGAAATTTTTAAATTCTAATTTAGTCAAACTTAAAATAATTTTGTTTAACTAATAAGTAAATACTTAACTACCAATTTTTGCTTGATTATGTATTCAAATAATAACAAAATATAACAAGACAAGAAAAGTTATTTTTCTAACCTAAGAAGTTAACTTAGATTGAAAAGAAACTTATTAATTTATTAGTTGCTAAGTTTTAATAGTCAATTCAGTTAAGTTACCAGTAACATAAAAAAAAAAAAATTTTAGCTTGAGTTAAGTTAGCTAATAGAAATTTTTGCTATCCATATAAAAGATATTTTTTAGAAAGGAAATATAAATTCCAAATATCTGATATAAAAACTACAATGAAACATTTTTACAAATAAATTGACTAAAAAACACTTACTCATTGCAAAATTCTGTTAATGCTGTTCAATACATAATATAGAATACAAATAATATATTCATTTCATTATTTAAATTTCTTGAAAAAATAAATTTTACTTGAGTACAAAAATTAATAGTTTATCCACCATAATTATTGAACAACAACTTAAATTATTAAAAAAGAAAACCAATGTTACTTATAATGTTAAAGTTATTTGAAGATGGCTATATTTTCGAGTATTTTTTAAATTAAAAATTATTCAACCAAATATTTTATAATGTATTATTGTATCACTTCAAATACATATATTCCAATTAAACATACATTATATGTTTTTGTTAAAAAAACCTAAGTAGGTACAATTTTAAGAGAAATAAGAAAGAATAGAACTAATATTTTATTCATTCATGTGTAAATTCTAATAACTTCTAATAATTAATAATTTTCATTTGTTATATATTTTTGAAGATATTGTTAGTAAATTACCCAGTTATTCTTTATCGATTATAGTGACACATAATTTAAATCATTATTTTTAAACATATTAATATTATATTATAAAAGTAAAAACAAAAGCTCAGCATTATCTCTTTTTAATTCATTCAAGAAATTGTCACTGCAAAGTAGCTTAAATTAGTATATATTCAATTTTATTGTGACTTCTAAACAATGTAAACGACTTGGTATTTATTATGCCACTTAAACTTATGTCACATCTTTTCAAGTTAAACCTACTCAGACTTTAAATCTCCATTGAGAAGAAAAACAAATATCTATATTGGATTTTACAGATACTACAAAAAATTGTATTACTATTATATGATTTGCACATTTCATAGCTATAAAACTAAAAATCAGAACATAGTAGTGGTATGCAGCTCGATTTTTTCAATGAGATATGAACAAGTTATATCTGTTAAATTTTTTTTACAAATTATACTAAACTTTCTTTTAATGAGGCATTTAATAATTGTGTAAGGAACATCTTAGCACAACAAAATCGAAGCTTATCAAAATTCCAACTAATTTTTTGGTCTGTATTGCACGAAAAATATAGATCTAATAATTTACTTAAAATTGTATTTATTAGAAAGAGTAATCTTGGGACATAACTACATAATAGGTAACTACAAATAGTCGATTTACGAAATATGCAACCAAAATTTAATTTTATTGTAAAACTTATGTATACAAATTAAATTATAAATTTCTTAGCTGTATGAGTAATTATCTTCTTAAGTCATTGTGATTTTATTTATAAATTATTTCTTCATTATAATTGTAATAGAATTTATTCATTCTTAAAATGAATATAATTTAAGTTGTAAACGATTTAAGTATATAAATGCAAGTATTTGATTGTAAAGGATTAAAATATGATTTAACATTTATCAAATATGTTATATCTCAAAATAACGTTCTTTCAAAACATGTATACATGTTTAGTCATGAAATACATCTTGTGACACTTTTAATAAGATCATTATGTATACGAATTAATATTAAATAATCTATATTAAAGCGATAAAAAATTCTAAATTAAACATTTTTTATTGGATAAAATATATTTTTTGTTATTAATGTTCACATACAGACATGACGACATTTTATGCTGAAAAATTAAATTAATAAATATATTCATATTTCTAAATTAGTATAATAGCATTATTAAGGTCTCGTTCTGGGAAGGGTTATATATATATAAGAAGAATGTTCATTATCACCTCCAAAAAAAAAAAAAAATTGTAACTTTAATATGCAAGTATTTTTTTTTTTTTTTTTATGGGAAGATCTGAAAACCATAACCTACCTTGTAATTACGCCAATGATTAGTAATAAATTATTATATTAGATTAAAATTTAAATTACAAACTGTTACGTCGCTATTTAGGGGTTTAGCCTAAATGCCCGTCGACAGTATTCTAAGGGACCAACGGGGGATAGCTGGCTAGGCTATATCTACCTTAGGTACTGAAGTTTCCTATTTAATTTATATTCCCTTAGAGGAACTACCAAGGGTCGCACTACAATATATATATATAACACTTTAGGTTAACAACGATATAAATAAATATTTATTAAACAATTAAAATATTAAATGGATAATACAACCTGCTGGACACCTAGAGATGATATAATCCAACAGGGAGCTGACGGCGACACACACACACACTATAATATACGGGGTAGCAAGTTAAGTTAATTATTAGACAAGTAGTGATCGCGAAGATGGTAAAAGGTCAACTGTCGATAGGGATATCTTAATATGGCACATTGGCCGTGAATTGCAAAAAGTGTTTATGTGTGCAGTCCGCACTCCTGTTAGTATTGCTGTATGTCACTGTGTTAATTATATATATATATATATGTCTATTAAACGGTACAACGATGTTATGGGAGACAGAGATATGGGCACATGCAAATGTGATCGTATCAAAACCATTTCAATTTGAATAATTATATTTTTTTTATTTTAGAAAAATGTCTTCAGTTAGTGTAAGGATTTTAATGAGTGTTCTATTAATGGTGTTTATCGGCTCGTGTCACAGTCGAATAAACAATTTGCCATCACAGTGTCTACCGGGGCTGCTAGAAGATGCACCACCTAAAGTACGAGAAGCTTGTTTTACTTTATCTACTATTCGTACACTTTCAAATGCCATTGAAACATTCATACAAGACAAACAATACCCTGTTTCAATACCTTGTAAGTAAATAAATATAAATACTTTGAAAAACAATTTTAAATGTTTATTTATGATACATGTTTAAACTTTGAATCGAATATAAAAACTACAATCAAGTTCAATTATACAAAAAAATTTAATATTTGTCGACATAGTTTATATTTTCTCTTAATACTTGATTACAATAACTTGCTCTGACAAATCTATGCCAAAATCAATTTTTCAGGAAAACATAAAAACAGAATATATAACTTCTAGAGACGCTACAGAAATTAAAATAAAAATTGGCTAATATCATTGGTCTATATTAAAAAAACTACAGAGTTAATATATGTTGTTAATTTATTTTTATGTAAATTATGTTCGTTTGGTGCAAATTTAAATTAGGTCTTAAACTCTGATAAAATATGGAATGGGTGATTATAACAAAATTCTGTTGATACAGATCTACATAAAATATAATTTTGCATACAAAAATTCAATAACATAAAAATCATAATTTTTATACTGTAGTCCAGTCTTAACGTAAAAAAATAAAATTTGACAAACCTTTAAGATACACAACTTTATAGCTTTGATGCGAATCTAAGACGATATTGTTTTTACCATGATAAATATGTCAAAATAACGAGATTTTAATCTAATTGAACTTATTATCATTGAATATTGGAAAATACTCCCTCAATTTTAAAAATGTAGAAATATATCTCACAATTACGCTACCGTAAAAAATGGCATTTTCCGATTTTTTTTCTGCATTTCATAACTATTATAATTTTATTATAAAAACAATGATCCTAATGATATTTTACTAAAATATATAAAAGACAGTAAGTTTTATTTTGGTAACCTTTTTGAGAAAATTTAATGAAAAAACTAAGTACAGAATAGATTTGAAAGGACCACCCACGCATGTAATTTTTTTTTTGTAAACTCAATTTTTGAAAATATTCTGGATGGTCTGTCCTATTTTAACCTATATCATATTAAAACACTAGATGAGTACTGTAATATAAAAAAAAATTTGTTATTTTATAACAGACTATTTTCATATTGTCTGTGCTTAAACCAAACGTTAATCATTACTGGAATTTTAATTAGGGCCAGTGTAAAGGCAAAGCCGCCAATGTACTTGACTATGACGCTTTATATGGCCTTATATTCATAAATAAAAAACAAAAACCGGTCTCTCTTACTAACAAAATATTAAATGGGCCTCGCAATATTAATAGCATTAATTTTTATAATAGTTTATACATTTATCCGTGATGGTGCCTATCATTATCAAGTTATGGATAGTAAAACTTGTGTTTATAATTTAATTAATTAACAAAAAGGCTCTTTAAAAATAAATTTAATAATTCATTTTTAGACACAAAAATGTCCGATGGATTAACTGATAATGCAGTTCAAAATGATAAACGCCAAGATTTGGATCATGTATTTCTCAGATTTGGACGCAGACGACGTTGAATATTATAATTAAGATATATTTACTAAATATAAGAAAACTTCCTTCTCTTTCCCTTAAATCCTAAAACTTTTAAATGTATTGGTAAATCACATTTTTCATATTATGTATGTTATTACTACATAATATGTATACTGTATAAAAATTACACTACATAATGCACATATGTAGTAATACCATTGTATATAATATGACAAATATTAAATAGCAGATTAATAACCATACTATTTTAAAAATTATTATCTTGAAAATCCTATATTTTGGTTTAATTTTGTTCATATATATTTTTATTTTTATATCTTTAAGGCAATTTAAAAGATAAAAACCAATTTCATAAATCATATTTCAACTTTATTTAATTTAATTTTAACACATTTTATCTCACTATTAGTATTATTAAACCATTGTAATTAATTATGTTAAGGCTAGTTTTTTTTTATTTATTTTTTAATTTATCATTTATTTACCTACCTCGTTAGGACTGAATGTCTGCTCATAATATGTGAATGAAGGCAAAAACTAGTCTGCTGTTTTATTTTTATTTATTCATTATTGTTTATTATTTTAAGTAAGATCACTTCTAGCAATGTTAAATATTATTACAATTAACAAAAAATCTAAGCCTAATTTGGTACATGTTAGAGAAAACTACTGTTAACTATATTATAATTGTAACAAATTATTATAGAATAAAATTTAATAAATAATCAATAAAATGATTGGTATAATTTTTTGTTTTCTTAAACACACTGTTTATGTACGTAAAACGGTTGTAGAACAAACTTAAGTTATACATGCATAACTGTTTGATATTTTTCACAGAGTAATAAAAATTATTTTTTTAAATTGACCAAAATCTAAAAATTTGAAAATAAATTTCATATAAAGTTAATATACTTTTAATATATTCTAAAAATTTATATAATTGTTTTTAAAAGAACGGTAACACAGTGAGGTCGCGGCATAGTATGGACGTGTTGGCGTAGTTGGGACAAGTATAGTTGATATCTGACAGTGATTCAAATCACTATCATAAGAAATGCTTCGATGCAAATCTGTAGATAGTGTTTAATTTTGAGAAATTGGCAGATTATTTCAAAAGCAACAATAACTCTTATTCCCTTAATTTTATCCCGATTAGTTATATGATTTATTATTAAAATATATGAATAAATAATAATTACAGTAATTATATTTTGTATGAAATTGATATTCAATAATTTAATATTGCAATTTATACGGAGAAATTATAAAAATAATAAAGTAATTGTATATTCCTTTACTTTTAACGTGTATAAAAATTTAAAGGGCTTGATGCAATACTTTTCAATAACAATTTTTTATTACTTGAGACAAAGTAATAAATCTTATACACTTGATTACAAAAAACTTTCACCAGAAATAAAAATATACTTTTCTAAATCAACTTTTGTCGATGTTTTCAAATGTGCAATTAGACTTTTTCTATCACTTCTAAGTTTTAATATTAATAATATTATTAAAAAATAAGTATTTACATATAAAAAAAAATAATCAAGAACAAAAAAAAATTGTTTTAAAATAATACTGATTTTGATTATTAATATATTAAAAATAAGAAAAATTACATATTTAACCTATTTTTTAACGATTTAATGTTGATTTTTGTGAAAGTTTATAACAAAAAAATATTAATTTACTACCGTAACTTTTAGCTCAATTAACAAGTTTGAAATTGACATCATTAAATAGAAAATTTTATGACAATTAAAAAAATTGTATCGTTAAGATTAATATGCAGTCAGAAAGTTGCTAATTGTTAATCAAACAATCAGCACGTATGTTTCGGTCTCGCTCTCGTGAAACCTGTGTGTTATTGTTATTAAATTTTATATGTGCGTATAATGCGAACCGCGGACTTATGGACGTTGGTAAGTGTTTTTAATAGATTTTTTTTTAATTAAGTGGGTCACAATAGTGGCATCAAATTACATTGTGTATATTACAACTATATTATACAAATGGATACATACGGAAATGTCTCCACAGCGCAAGAAAAAAATATAACTGTCAGCTATGATATTTGGACACAAATAAATACTGACATTGAAAATTTTAAAAAAATAATAGCAGAACTTCAAGAAAGTAACGAAAAATTAAAATGTCAATTAAGTCAGATTAAAGGGAATGTGGAAATTAACACAAGTTCACCAAAAAAAATCCTTAAAGTAACAAAAGAAGTGGCGAGAACTTCTACTAAAATCTACAAACCTCCACCTATTACAGCATGTGGGGTCAATGATATTAAAAAATTCATTGATAATCTAGCAATCGAAGAGGCTTCTGGTCATGAGCAACAACTTAAAACCTTAGCCAACGGTGATATAAAGATTTTAACGGGAGACGAACATCAATTTCGCCGTACTGTTAAAATTTTAGAAGAGCAAAAAATTGAATACCATAGGTACCAACTTAAATCTGAAAAAATGTTTAGGGTAGTAATCCGGGGATTACACCCTGAAACTGACATATGTGATATAAAGCGCGATCTTTCAGACCAAGGACACTTGGCCAATCATGTATCAAATATACAAATTAAAAAAAAAGTTGACTCTAAAAATAAAAATAGTGACTGGACATTTATTCGTCTACCATTATTTTTTGTTGATCTAGAGCCTCAAGATAATAATAAAGACATATACCAGTTAAAAAAGCTTAGTCACCAAATTATTAAAGTGGAGCCACCAAAGAAAACAAAAGGAGTTCCACAGTGCAAGAACTGCCAATTATTTGGACACACTTTAAATTATTGTCACAAATCTCCTAATTGTGTAAAATGCGGAGAAAAACACAGGTCAATTGATTGCACAAAATCCAAAAAGACCAAATCAAAATGTGCCAATTGTGGAGAAAATCATACCGCAAATTGGAAAGGCTGCGCTGCGTATAAAAAAGCAGTTGAAATTTCTCACCCAAAAAAAACTACAGCAGTTCAAAGACTACAAAGTAAACCAGCGAAATCTGTTACAACCAGCATATCATACGCTGAAATGGCTGGTTCATCAGTCCAAAACTTAAAGATACCCCAAACTTTCGAACAAAAAAATCATGTGAAAAATGAGGAAGTACCCTTTGTGGAAGTTATAAATTCCTTAGCTAGTATTACTCAAACATTAGCAATGCTAACTGAAAGATTAGACAGGTTAGAAAACAACCAACCTAAACCTAAAAACAAGCGTAAAAATAATAAAAAATGACCCGTACCATACGGTTTATTGCATGGAACGCTAATGGGCTAGTACAGCGAAAACTTGAATTAGAAAACCTTCTACATCATGAAAATATAGATATTGCTCTTATCTCTGAAATTCACTTTACATCCTGGACTTTTTTTAAAATAAAAAATTATATTACATATACCACCATTCATCCAACCAACAGAGCACGTGGAGGTACAGCTATAATTATTAAAGAGTCTATTAAGCACTATGAGCTAGATAAGTTCTCGGAAAATCATTTACAAGCAACAAGTGTACGAATAAACGACGGGGCCAATGACCTCACTGTCACAGCCATATACTGTCCACCACAAGGAGGTGCTAATGAAGTTAATCTTTTCGAATTTTTTCAGACTCTAGGCGATAGGTTTATTGTCGGAGGAGACTGGAACGCTAAACATAAACATTGGGGCTCGAGATTAAACTCCCCTAAAGGTAATTCTTTGTTTAAAGTAATAAATAGCTTAAACGCGATAACTGTCTCTACAAGAGAGCCAACTTATTGGCCTTCTGACGTTAACAAAATTCCTGATCTACTAGACTTTTACGTGATGAAAGGTATTTCCTCTAATTATGTAAAAGTTGAAGGACTCAATGAGTTAACATCCGATCATACACCCGTACTACTCACTCAAAGCACAAACGTTATTATGAAACAAAAAAAAGTATTTTTAACGACTAAGAAAACTAACTGGGATTTATTCAGAACGTTACTTGAAAATTCACTTTCGCTTTCCGTTAAACTTCAAACATCCAGTGACATTGACTTGGCAGTTCATAATTTTACCAATAATATAATTAACTCAGTGAAAACTGCAACACCTAAGGCTGCAGTAGAAAGAATACGAGAGATCACCTACCCAATAGAAATCAGAGAGTTGGTACAACAAAAGAGAAAAGCTAGGAGAACGTGGCATAGAACGAGACATCCTACTGACAAAAAAAAGTGGAACCACATCAGTCGGTTACTCCACAACAAAATAAAAGAAATGAAAAACGAAACTTTTAAAACTTACTTGAGCGAACTTTCTGCAACCCAAGATACTGACTACTCTCTGTGGAAAGCTACTAAACGACTAAAAAGGCCTTTAACACACGTGCCACCTATTCGCAAAGAAGACGGCACGTGGGCACGAAGTGAATATGAAAAAGCTGAAGTATATGCATGTTACTTAGAGACTGTATTTAAACCTAATAATATAGTCTCAGAACTTGACGGACTCTATAGTTTACAATTAGATAGAAATCGGGAGAAAATAAAATATTTTTCACCATTAGAAGTGGCGCAAGAAATTGATAACAACATCAATGTAAAAAAAGCACCAGGTTACGATGAAATCAGCCCGAGAATGATAAAAGAATTGCCTAAGAAGGCGATTATTTATCTTACATACATCTTCAATGCAATTTTACGAACTGAATACGTTCCAAAACTATGGAAAAAAGCTCAGGTCATAATGTTACTAAAACCAGGTAAACCACCAGATCAGGTATCATCTTACCGGCCAATATCACTCTTACCTTGTTTATCTAAGCTTTTTGAAAAAGTTCTTCTTAAAAGGATAAAACCATTGATTGAAGAAAAGCAACTTTTACCTGACCACCAATTTGGTTTCCGCAATAAGCACTCTACAATTGATCAAGTTCACCGAGTTACCAATGTTATTAACCAGGCTCTTGAAGAGAAAAAGTACTGTTGTGCAGTTTTCTTAGACGTTGCGCAGGCGTTTGATAAAGTTTGGCATGAAGGACTATTTATAAAATTAAGAGAACAACTACCACACACTTGGTGCGCGTTATTAGAATCTTACTTGACTGAACGAGAGTTTCGGGTAATGCATGAGCAAGCTGTTACAGATTGGAAAACTATAACAGCAGGAGTACCACAAGGTAGTGTTTTAGGACCTATTTTGTATTTACTTTATACTGCTGACATTCCATCAACCAATGATACGACAACTGCCATGTTCGCTGATGATACGGCTGTATTAGCAACCAGTTATAGTCAACAGTCTGCAACTGGTAAATTACAAAACTCGATCAATAATATCTTCTTATGGACAAGACGTTGGAAAATTAAAATCAATAGTGACAAATCAGTACATGTCAATTATACACTTCGTAATACCAATAATATTCCTATCAAAATGAATCATCAAATTATCCCACAAAAAGATTCGGCTAAATACCTAGGAATGCACTTAGACTCACGTCTTAATTGGAAACACCATGTACGCCAGAAAAGTTTGCAAATAAAACTAAAAATGAAAAAGTTATACTGGTTGATCGGGAAACATTCCGAACTTTCATTAAATAACAAACGTCTACTTTACGTAGCTATCATAAAACCAATTTGGACTTACGATATACAACTGTGGGATTGTATTAGTAAGTCTAATATTGATGTTATTCAACGATGCCAAAATGTTGCACTCCGTACTATCGTTTCAGCTTATCGGTACGATAGAAATGACATTGTACACCGTGATTTGATTTTGCCTACAGTAGCAGAAGAAATTAAGAGATTTGCTCGCAAACATGAGGTGAGATTAACGAACCACATTAACACAGCAGCCATCCAACTTTTGGACAACTCCGAAGACATCAGGCGTCTTAAACGTCATAAACCATATGACTTAATTTAAAATATTTAGTTTTAACTTAGGTTAAGGAGCCACCTCGCTGGAGGTGTCACTCCACACATGTTTATTCTTTATTAATTGTTATAAAACTATGTTTCATATACAATTATTGTAAAATATATTTATAAAGATAATTTTATCGTTTAAATAATAAAGCCATTTGGTAGTTTGTAAAAAAAAAAAAA
>NW_026099574.1:34893283-34943223 GCF_025091365.1 Daktulosphaira vitifoliae
AAAATAATACTGATTTTGATTATTAATATATTAAAAATAAGAAAAATTACATATTTAACCTATTTTTTAATGATTTAATGTTGATTTTTGTGAAAGTTTATAACAAAAAAATATTAATTTACTACCGTAACTTTTAGCTCAATTAGCAAGTTTGAAATTGACATCATTAAATAGAAAATTTTATGACAATTAAAAAAATTGTATCGTTAAGATTAATATGCAGTCAGAAAGTTTTATAATTACTATTTTTTGTAAATTTATCAGAAAAGCTCAATATTTTTTTGCATTTTTATCGTAATAGATAACTTAAATAGATGTAATAGTAATAATTTCCTAGTAACTTTTGGTGTTTAAAAAGATTCAGCAATTGAAATATTCAGAACTTAATTAATTTTAATGNAACTTTTGGTGTTTAAAAAGATTCTGCAATTGAAATATCCAGAACTTAATTAATTTTAATGATTTACTTTAACTAAAAGAACCAATCAAAGATAAGTTAAAAAGATTTACTCAAATGAGCGTAATATAATATTTGATTATAATTGTAAAAATCCATTGTTAAATCAGGAGAAACTAACAATCATTTTTTTTAGAAATTATTTATATAGCAACATGTTACCAAAAAATTTAGACTATTATAGACTGGTAGTAACACATACAAATTATTAAATTACAAAGTGAAATGATTTATTTTTATAGTTGAAATTTTTATAATATCAAATTATCATTTTAAACTTGATTCGTCAATAAATACTTTGAAAACATGATAAATGAATGATTTTAATTTTCTGTACGGAGAACATGGGATAAGTAACTGATTAATTGATAAATTAGATTTTTAACTAGATACAAATTGTAATAATTTAACATATCGTTGTAAATAATTGGTCAAGTGAGAGCTGAAAAAAATGATTGACAAACACAAAAAAAAATAGTAGTAATTAAATTTTGTATGAAATTGATATTCAATAATTTAATATTGCAATTTATACGGAGAAATTATAAAAATAATAAAGTAATTGTATATTCCTTTACTTTTAACGTATTTATATATTTAAATATATAAATAATATATTTAAAAATTACATTACCATAAAACTGGCATATTGAAATCATTTTATTACATTTTAAAACTGCTATTGCTTTAAACAATAATCTCAATTAAATAATAACACAGTATATTAAAGATAATAAGCTTTATTTTGGTATGCTTTTAATGAATATCTAATCAAATAACCGGGCCTGGTGTGAATTTTAATCCTGGACACGCCACTGGATTTTAATATGCTAAAATCTATCGTCAACCACTAGGTGAAGTTGAAAATAAAAATTTTTATTTATAAAAAAAATAACGTTTATACTTCTGGCTGAAAGTAAAATAATAAAATATAATGGTCATAAATAAAATAATAATGTGTGCTAGCTGAAAATAAAATCGTATATGTAAAATCTATTATTTTAACTAAAGTGTTGCTAAGTGACTGGAATTTTTTTTCCTATATATACGGTAAACATTCAATGAGAGTTTACGGTCTGCCGTTACTTGTGAACTGTCAATTTGTCGTCGTGAATTCATTTTGTATTTTATGAAAATCAAGCTATTCAACAAGGTCATTATGGAATCGCAAAATAAGAAAATTGCAGAAGTAACCAAGCAGATCGAAGGAGGCCGGGACAAGTTGATCGAACTCCTCATTAAGACCGACAAAATTTATAGAGTGGTGATCAAACTAATTAATGAGGATTTGAGAGAAATGGAATCAAGCAATCCATCCCAGCCTCCCTGTACCACCTCCGTCGTGTTGCGAGACTGTTTGAAAGATCAAAGGATGAACATTTTCCGCGTTATGGACATCTACCTTGACAATTATGATGCCGAAGAAACACAAAATATGCGGAATATTAGATCAGTGTGGGAATTTTCGCATACCTTGATCCAATTGGTCATTCTGCAAATTATATCTTCCTCGTCTGAGCCCAGCATCTTAAACAATCGCGGACTATTTATATTCAGCAGGCTTCGGGATATAGCTGATCAGATGGAATCTGTAGCAGGTAGAAACAAGATGTTGATGTTTAAAATAAATTTAATTCGACGTTATACTAGTGGATCGTTATATCCAAGTTGCCCATCGTCACGCCGCAATCGCTCCTTACGACGGAGTTTTCAGTGAGTCGATGCTTAAATATTTTCAAAATCTGCAACATTTGTTTTTAACTCATTTGTGGTAGATTATTTTAAACACTTAAGTATTTTTTTATTTATTACACATTTATATGTTTCGTTTCATGAACACTTGTTCAATTTTTATTGTTGTTTGTTGTTAACTTTTACCTGTTTATTTTGTTAATTTTTTTATTTAATTTTAAAATTTTGTTTATTTATTTTTTTCTCATACAATAAGACATATTTCATTTGTAAATTAACAATGTCAATTGTTTTTTTAAATAAATAAAACTGTATTCTATACTTAAAAAATATTTGTTAATTATTTTATTAATAACATCTTCAACATATATGAAACTTAGTTATAAATATTAGAACGAGATTCTGGAGGAACAACTACTTCCAGTGGCATGTCCAGCGAGTAAGTCGAGCAGGCCCGACTTACCTAAATCATGTTATCAGATCCATGACTGGACTCCATAAGATGTTTTATGATTGAAAAAAAATTAATGTCATTAAAGCTGATGCGTACGAGACAGCTAGACCGTAGGACGGCTAGTTGTGCACCGCACTAGAATGCCGTTTTACCTTAAGCCTGCTTAAAAAACGTTATTATTGATGTGGGATTGGGTCACCTAGGAGATGACGGCTAACTATACATCCAATAAGTAAACGAAAGTAGACAATAATTAAATAACAAATAATCACATATATTAGAAATTCCTTAGAGAGTATCTTAAATTTAAGGGGTCACGGGGGGCCCTTAAATACTAGTGGCCGGCGAAGCGGCATAAAACAAATCTCAATTAAAACAAACAATAAATAATATTAAAAATAATATAAAACTCAGCTGTATAGATGACGTTGTTGATAGTGATGAATGGACTGTATGTTATCTTGTGGTAATGGTGTCGAACATCTGAGTATGACGAGTCAGAGTGTAAATCTAGACACGTAATGGCAGATGAGAACAGACTACGGCAATGATAATGTCTAGTGATGCTCAGAGACCAATCACTAGTGCCGTGCAAGGGCACGTAAACTTTGAGCACAAGGTTGCAATAAACAAGTAATAAAAAACTATGGCGTACAACAGCCGAAAAATTTTACCATTCATGCGAAGGCGCTTGTTACAGAGCAAGGAGTGACACAAAAAAAACAATTTACTGACTGACTTATGACAATGAACTGTACACGGATGAAAACCGACACGGAAGTCATCGATTTGCCGTGATGGGTGGGTAAGGGGTTGAGTAAAGCAAGATGCTGGTGATCAGCTGTCCCACGAAATAATATAATCAATGATCTTTGTAACAACTGGTCAACTAGATCCTTCTAAAGGCGTCCTGTACCATACAGATACGATTTGTGATCTTATGACGTATCGTTGAAAGAAATCGGTCCAATGAGAGCTGAGAAAAAGTGGCAACAGACACACAAAAAAAAAAAACGGTAGCACAGTGGGATCGATGCACAGTGTGGACGAGGCATAGATGGGACAAGTATAGATGATATCTGACAGTGATTAAAATCACTATCATAAGAAACGCTTCGATGCAAATCTGTAGATAGTGTTTCCTTTAGAGAAATTGGTGAAATATTTTAAAAGCAACATGAACTCTTATTTCTTTAATTATATCCTGATTAGTAGTTCTTTGATTTTAAAATATAATATATGAATAAATACTAATTATAGTTTTTAAATTTAGTATGAAATTGTGAGGCCAGCTATGATGTATGGTTCATAGTGTTGGGCGGTTGATAAGAAAGTAGAGCAGAGAATAAGTGTAGCAGAGATGAGAATGCTTAGTTGGATGAGTGGAGTGACTAGAGAAGATAGGATAAGGAACGAGCATATAAGAGGAAGTATAGGTGTTGCGTCAATCGTGGATAAGATGACAGAAAATAGACTTAGATTGTTTAGTCATGGTATGAGGAAAGAAGAATCGAAAGCTGTAAGAACAGTTATAGAAATGAATGTTGAAGGAAGAAGAGATAGAGGAAGACCAAAAAAGAGATGGAGGGATGCTATTGAATGCGATTTGAGGACAGCTGATGTGAGCGTAGAAGATGAGGGAGATCCTGTCAAGTGGAAGCTTAGGATAAGGGTGGCCGACCCCAAGTAGTTGGGATTAAGGCAAAGAAAAAGAAAAAGATTACTAGAAATTCCGGTGGCAATTGACATAATATGATTGTTATTTGGGAATGTACAATTTAGCGTTTAGTTGGGTTTAAACAATATAGCGTCAAATCAATTACTTACTCTATCGCTTGCATATTAATATACACTACACTTTAATGATACAATAAATAAATAAACTCACACATACACACATATGCATTTATAACATTGTGTCTAATGTAAGTATAACATGATAAAAAGTAACCGTAAAATGAAAAAAATGGAATATAAATTTTAGTACTCATATTAAATGTAATGTAACTCGAAAAATATTTGTTTAAATGAAAAAATATAAGACAATTTATTTGTTTATCATTGTCTTTTAAACAATTTTTTTTGTAAGTTAAATATTATTTGAGAAAATTAAAAAAGCTCATATTTTTGAACTTTTGCAAGGCTGTAAAAGTTCAATTCCAAACAATGAGGACTATTAGTATGTCATTATACATATTTTAATTCAACTTTTAAAAAAACAAAATTTGGTTGAGAATTTTTTCCGCTATTTTTCCTTTGTTGACTGGCCTAGATGTCAATTTTAAACTTGTAATTGAGCTAAAAGTTATGGTAATATATTCAATTTATTTTACTATAAACTTTCATAAATCTTTATCAAAAATTTTTCATCAACTTTAAAGAACCAAAAAAATAGGTTAAAATTGAAAATTTGGACTGATTATTTTTAACATATTAAAAATCAAATCAGTAATAATTTGAAAAAATTTTTTTTTCTTTTAATTATTATTTTATATGTAATTAGTAATAATATAAAAAATTAGAACTGATAGATAAAGTCTAATTGCAGATTTGAAAACAACACAAAAAGTTGATTTTTTGAAATATAATTTTGCTTCTGATGAAAGTTCCTTGTAGTCCAGTGCATTTATTTATAGTAACAAACAGTTTTTATTGGAAATTATTGTATCAAGCCCTTTAAATTTTTATACACGTAAAAGTAAAGCAAAATATAACTTCTTTATTATTTTTATAATTTCTCCGTTTAAATTACAATATTAAATATCAATTTCATACTAAATTTAATAATTATAATTAGTATATATTCAAATATTATATTTTAAAATCAAAGAACTACTAATCATGATATAATTAAAGAAATAAGAGTTGATGTTGCTTTTGGAATAATCCACCAATTGCCTACTTTAAAAAAACAAAAAAAATTGGTTGGGAATTTTTTCTAGTCATTCGTTGACTAGAATGAATCATTGAATAGAAAATTTGATGTGAATTAAAACAATGTTATTTTTAGATTAATATGCAGTCAGGAAATTTTATAATTACTATTTACAGTATACTTAACAGAAAAACTCATTATTTTTTTGCATTTTTATCGTAATAGAACACTTAAATAGAAATCATAGTAATCATTTCTAAGTAATTTTTGATATTTAAAAAGATTCTACTATTGAAATATCCAGAACTGAATTAATTTTAATGATTTACTTTAACTAAAAAAAAAAAAGTTAATATTTTGAATCCCTCTTGTGGGCAGGTAAAGGGTTAGATTTATAAAAAAAACCAAATGATAGATAAAGACATGCATCTAAATAAAAAAAAATATACTGATTTGGTCATTTTTGATAAAGTTATAACAATTAACAAAGTTATAAGTTTTATACACTGGACTACAAGGAACTTCCATCAGAAACAAAAATATACTATTCTAAATCAACTTTTCGCGATGTTTTCAAATGTGCAATTAGACTTTTTCTATCAATTCTAAGTTTTAATATTATTAAAAAATAGTATTTACATATAAAAAAAGCTAAAAATAATTAAGAAAAAAAAAATTGTTTAAAATTAATACTGATTTTAATTATTAATATGTTAAAAATAAGGAAAATGACATATTTAACCTATTTTTTTAATCGTTTAAATTTGATTGGTGTAATTGTTTATAATAAAAAAAAATAATTTATTTTAACATAACTTTTAACTCAATTGGCAAGTTTGACATTGACATCATTAAATAGAAAATTTTATGACAATTAAAAAATTTGTATCGTTAAGATCAATATGCAGTCAGAAAGTTTTATAATTACTATTTATTGTAAATTTATCAGAAAAGCTCAATATTTTTTTGCATTTTTATGGTAATAGATAACTTAAATAGAAGTAATAGTAATAATTTCCTAGGAACTTTTGTTGTTTGTTGAAAAGATTCTATAATTGAAATATTGAGAACTTAATTAATTTTAATGATTTACTTTAACTAAATGTACCAATCAAAACAAAGTTGTTAAAAAGATTTACTCAATTGAGTTTATTATAAAATTTGATTATATTTGTAAAAATCAATTGTTAATTCAGGAGAAAAAACAATCATTTTTTTTAGAAATGATTTATATAGCAACACGTTAGAAAAAAATTTGAATATTATAGTCTAATAGTAGCACACACAAACAGAGTAATAAAATTATTAAATTACAAAGTAAAATGATTTAATTTTGTAGTTGAAACCTATCATATCAAACTTCATTCGTTAATAAATATTTTGAAAACATTAGAAATTAATGATTTTAATTGTCTTTATGGAGAACATGTAATAACTAAATGTTTAATTGTTAAATTAGAATTTTTTTTTCAATTTTTGAGGGTAATCGTTGAAAAAAGTAGGTCAAGTTAGAGCAGAGAAAATAAATGATATTCACAAAAAAATATCTTCTCAGCTTTGCATCGAAGCTAAAACTTAAAATATAGTAAAATAATTTTAATACGAATAAGAAATTTCTTCTTGCAAGGAGCGACTAAAGTGATAGGGTCCTTGATCTTTATTGAAGTTATTGAATGTAAATGAGATAAAAATCAAACGAGTTAAAAATTTATACTAACTTAAAAAGAATTAAGAAAAAATGCAAAAAATTCATTGCCAAACGCGGTTTGGAAGCTCGTACCCCAAGCATGTGAAACACAGGTTTTTCCAACTTGGCAACCGTACGTTGCTTCCGTTGGTTGAAAAATTGGCTATTTAAGCTAGTTCAAATTTCAAAGTTATTTTTCTCGACTTAAAAGAAACAAACATATTTAAATAAGTTTAACTATCTATACTATATCAATTTTAATTTATATAATATTTATGAAAATCTGTACTCCCCTTGTCAGGTATTTTAAAATAAAATAAAATACAAAACCCAGAATTTTAACACAAAAATAGCAAATTTTTGAATACGGTAGTCATTTTTACCATGANTATTAGCAAATTATTGAATACGGTAGTCATTTTTACCATGAAGACAAATCCAGAGGTCAAATTTTTTTTTTCAAATTAAAGTATATTACATAAGCTTTAATTTAAGATTTATATAAAAGTATCAGTATTTCCGGAATACTTTCAAAAATTAAATTGAAAATATAGTAACAATACGCATGTTTAAAGTTTTGACCCCCCTCGTTAAAGGGGTATGATCCGATTTACAAAAAAAGCGTGCCAGATGAAAGGGGTATATCAATATTTATTATAAAAAAATAATAATATTGATCCATACATTTTTCCAAAAGTTATATAAAATATAAATGAAATAATATAACATATAAAATCGAGATTTTTTTCACGGAAATCGTACGTTTTTCTTTAACTTTGATGTCCGTTTTCACCACGAAGACAAGTCCAGAGGTCAAATTTTTTTTTTTCAAATTAAAGTATATTACATAAGCTTTAATTTAAGATATATATAAAAGTGTCAGTCTTTCCGGAACATTTTCAAAAGTTAAGTTGAAAAAGTTCTACTTTCTATACGCATTTTAAAAGGTTTGCACCCCCCCTGTATAAAGGGAAATGGTCCGATTTTAAAAAAAAGTATGTCGAATGAAAGAAGTATATATAAAGTATTTATCATTAAAGAATAAAGTTGATTCATGCATTTTTTAAAAAGTTATAGCAACATAATGTTAAAAAATGTAAAATATAATATCAAGAATTTTTTCACAAAAATAGCATATTTTTGCATACGGTAGTCATTTTCACCATGAAGACAAGTCCAGAGGTCAAATTTTTTTTTTTCAAATTAAAGTATATTACATTAGCTTTAATTTAAGATATATATAAAAGTGTCAGTTTTTCCGGAACATTTTCAAAAGTTAAGTTGAAAAAGTTAATTTTTTGTAAAAAAGTTACCATTTTGAAACCCTTCCTGTGGGCTATTAAAGAGTCAAAAATTCACAAAAATATATAAAATGATAGGTAAATAACTAAGGTATCTATAAAAAACAAATGTATATTGATTCAATCATTTTTAAAAAAGTTATTGCAATTTTAAGTAAAAAAAATTGAAAAAATATCGAAAATTAGCGATTTTTAAATTTGTAGTTTTTTGTGGGATTTCCCCCGTTTACGGGGAACGAGGGAATTTTTTTCAATTTTTGAGGGTAATGTCTTCAACTAGATACAATTTATGATCTTTTGACATATTTTTCATCAAGACGGTTCAGCGAGAGCTGAGATTCAGTGTATACAGACACAAAAAAAAAAACACATCATAGTAAAATTAATACCTTCTCAGTTTCGCATCGAAGCTAAAAATAACACATAATAGTAAAATTAATACCTTCTCAACGTCGCATCGAAGCTAAAAAAAATTCACTTTTACTGGCGGGTTCGAATCTTGTATCCTAAGCGTTAAAATAAATACAATATAGAAAAAAAATTAGTTTTTTTTTAGTTACATACATTTCTTGATTTATTTAAAAACACATTATTAGATAATTTATAAAATATATTTATTTAGGATGAAATCATAGTAATCATTTCTAATTAACTTTTGGCGTTTAAAAAGATTTTACAATGGTAATATTCAAAACTTAATTAATTTTAATTATTTAATAATTAATTATTAGAAATGATTACTATGATTTTTATTTAAATGATCTATTACGATAAAAATGTAAAAAAATCTAACTTTTCTGATAAATGTACTGTAAATAGTAATTATAAAATTCCCTGATTGCATATTAATCTTAACAATTTCATTTTTTTCTATTTAATAATGTAAATTTCAAACTTGCAAGTTGAGCTAAATGTTATGGTAATAAATTCTTTTTTTTTTTTTTTATTAAAACTTTCACTTAAAAGGACAAAAAAAAATAGGTTCAAAATGATTACTTTTATCATATTAAAAATCAAAATCAATAATAATTTAAAAACAATTAATTTTAAAAATTGTATAATATATAATTTTAAGAATTACTAATCTGGGTTTAATTAAGGAAATAGAAGTTGATGTTGCTTTTGTAATTATCCATCAATTTCTTAGAATTAAACATTATCTACAGATTTGCATCGAAACGTTTCTTATGATAGTGATTTTAATCACTGTCAGATTAAATCTATACTGGACCCAACTATGCAACGTCCCCACTATGCCGCGACCCCACTGTGCTGGGTTTTTTTTACTAGTTAAATATGTATTTTGTGATTAAAAAAATAAAGTTGATATCCTTTTAAGTTATAAGGGATAAATTAAAAAAGTAACTAATAACTGATTAATCAAGAAAAATATGAAACTAAAAATACCAAAAATAATTTTCTTAATATAATTAATATTTTAAAATAAATCGACTAGCTAGGTTTAAAAAAATCGCCTTGTATAATTCACATGGTCATAGGACAAGGTTCCTATACTACCTCTTAAATTTATTTTTTATCTTTGCAAATACAATATTTATTATATTCATCAAAATTTGCCTTACCGAGTAAAATAAATTTCCAGTGTCTGTTTTCTATTATTTAAATATCTATTTAAATAAACACATTCACACATTAATTTTATAATAAATATTAAAATAAACCAATTACATGTTTATACTATGTGTGATATAAAAGTGTAATATATCATGTTATGATAAAAATTCTTAAGAATATCTCAAAATTAATTGAAAAAGAGTTAATACAATTCATTGGTTATTAATTTTGTAGACCTGCGTAATCTTTCAAATTGATTATAAGTTATTACCAAATTTTTAAGAATGAATTAAGCTACAAAATATTTACTAATATAATTATAATACAGTATTATCAAACTAATGTATAACACAAAATAAACTAAAATAATAATAATAATAATAATAAAAATAAAAATAATAATAATAATAAAAATACAAAATCATACAATAAAATTATTTTTCATTATATTCATCACTATAATATGATACTTCTACAACATCACCACCAACATTAAGTAAACACTGGCCCTACAAAAAAAAATGTAATTAATAAAATAGAATACTAACAGGCTTAAATTCGAACAAAATAGCTTACTTGATTTTTGTGAGGATTATTAAGTAAAATGCATTCATTCATGAAGTAGGCTACCATTGCATTACCCCCCAATGCTGTTACATGTGCGCGAACAATAGCCATAACTTCAGCAACAAAACAATGAACAAATCCACTTAAACCGCCACTCTAAAAAATAAAAAATAGTTCACAAAAAAAAATTGAAAAACTAAACATTCATACTTCTCTTAAACACGTGCTTTCACGAATAAAAAAGAAATTCAAATTTCCAAGATATCGTTCAATTTTAGCACCAGGTATGTAAGTCATTGGTGTAATATCCACACCATATTTGTCTTTAGGGGGTGCCTAAAATTAATATATTTAGTAAAATTATATAATCTTCTTAATTTTATTTATAATACAATAAACTTTCTCCTTTTTATAGGATGAATAATAGGAAGAAAAAATAAAAAATAGAAATAGTGATCTATTTATTCCAATTAAGTTATTTTATTTTAAGAAAGAAAAAGGGCAAAAACTATACACAACTGTAAATATTAAAAGAAACATATCATAATACTTACATGTGTAGAAAGTCTATTTTGTTTGGCAGTTCTTTCCATTTTTCTAAATTTTTTATCTGTTTGTTTTATTGGAAGCTCTTCTTCTAACTTAAAAATGGGCTCATCTAAATAAAAATTATTCTTTTAATGAAATTTCAATTCCCAACATATTAACTTTTTGTAATAAAAATTTTCATGAGATTTTAAGAAAAATACTGAAAATTAATTTCATCCTAAATAAATATATTTTATAAATTATCTAATAATGTGTTATACTAAACTAGAAAATAATAAAAATAATCAATTATTGAAAACTAAATGAAAATTACCAGTTTTTTGTTCAATATCTATTACGGGTATTTGTCTTCGTCCTAAAATTTGTTTAACAGTAGTTTTATCAGATTCGCCTAATCCCAGCGCCATACCTAGAAGCAAAAATGTCTATTTTATATTGGCTCTACCTTTTATAACTTTTTTTCTACACTAACCAACAATAGATATTTGCAATTCATCAGGTTCAGGAACATCTATTTTAAATGACAGTTTACCTAAACCACATGGAGTCATTCTTCTAAGTTTAAAATATAAACCCTACATACAAAATAATAATTTTATTAAAAATTCAAATTATTGAAGTTGATTAAAATAGTATTTAACTTGAAGCATTCTATGAAGTTGTTTGTCAAAATTTCCATTAGTATACTGTGCTTTAGATCGCCAAACTTGAGTGAACATCTGTAGATTACAAACAGGTTCCATGGGAAAAACCTCAGAACCAGTTCCAGGAAGTATATCTGTATTTGAAAGCAAAAATGAATTAGGAGGAGTAGGTTCCAATAATTGAGTAACAACATCAACATCTTCTGCATCGTCCATCTAAAATTTAAAAACAATTATACATAAAATTCCTAATAGTTAAAAAAATGTCAAGTTGTATGCAAACTTACAATTACTAGGGTAACATAATTTCTATCATAAATGTAATTTTTCAAAAATATAAAAAAATTGAGACAATTAATACTTAATGATTAAT
This sequence comes from Daktulosphaira vitifoliae, assembly GCF_025091365.1. Taxonomy (NCBI): domain Eukaryota; kingdom Metazoa; phylum Arthropoda; class Insecta; order Hemiptera; family Phylloxeridae; genus Daktulosphaira; species Daktulosphaira vitifoliae. Next base: position 34,905,458 of record NW_026099574.1, read on the forward strand.
ATTAATCATTGTATGACATACCATCAGTTAAATTAAAGTTTATGTTACGTACTATAAGTTTAAAAAAAAGATTTGTCCCGATGACTTGTCTTGTATTTGCAAATAACTGCCGTAGTTAAAAAAACATGTTTTATGTAATAAAATGATTAATTTTATATTTTATATTTTGAACTATAAACTGCTATAACTTTTGCAAAAAAAGGGTTCAAAACTTGAAACGTTCATATTAAAAGTAGAACTTTTTCAACTTCTGAAAATGTTCCGGAAGTATACTGAGTTTCAATCATATGTTAAATTAAGACTTATGTTACGTAATATAAGTTAAAAATAAACTTTGTCCTGACACTTTATCTTGAAAACATACTATTTTTGTGTTAAAATTATAAATTAATTATATACATATCCCTTTTATCTGACATACTTTTTTACTTTAATTTAAAATACCATTTAAAGAGGAGGTTACAGTTTTAATAATTAAATTTTTACATAATTTACATTAAAAGGATTTATAAGTATAATACATGAATAAATACTTATTATAGTAATTAAATTTAGCCTGAAATTGATATTAAATTAATATTTAGTATTGTATATTTTATGGAGAAATTATGATGTTTTTGTGTACAGAGTGAATCTTTTAATATTAACCATTCAATTTAAAATAATTGTTATATTATAAAAAATTCTTTTTGGTATTTTTTAACTTTATTTATTTTTCATAAACATACATATTTAATTAGCTTATAGAATAAAAAATTATCTAAATAAAAAAAGGACTGATTGATGACAACTTTTGACACATTATTTCAGAAGTTGTAACTATTTTAAAATATAGAGTAGAGGTGAAAGTGTGGATTATTTATTTTTATCATTACGCATCACTCTACTGAGCTTCCTCTCCACTCTATATTAAAACATATTAATACTTCTGTAAAGTACATTTTTAAAAATTGTATTGAATCGGTCATTTTCTTAATTAGATAATTTTTAATTTTATTAGCGAGTTGTGGGTAATATTAAAAGAATCACTTTATATACAACAACTCAATAACTTTTTATTAATTCTTCATAAAAATTACAATACTGAATTATTAAATGTCAATTTGATACTAAATTTAATTATTATATTAACAGGTTGTTTGAAAAGTTCTGGAACTAACAAATAAAAACACTTTTTTTTTGCAAAATTTGACTATTCATCAACATAGTTTCTTTCTAGAGTGATACATTCATTGCCGCGACACTTTAACATTTCTATGCCTTTTGAATGGAATGATTTATCTTTGCTCTTAAATACGCCTCAGTTTCGGCAATGACTTCTTCATTTGAATCTTTTTTCAAATTATGAATATTTTTCCATGGAGCATCGGCTTGAGATTCGCGAAGATATAGTGGTCATTGATGGCCAGATCTGGACTAAACGATGGGTGTGGCAGCAATTTAAAGCCCAAATCATGCATTTTCGCCATCATTTTTAATGATTTGTGACACAGTGCATTGTCTTAGTGAATTAGGATTTCTTTTTTTGCCAAATACAGTCATTATTTCGCAAGTTTGGCCTTGAATCGCTCCAGTAAAGCAAAGTAGTAATCACTATTGATGTTTTATCATGTTCGAGATGAATGAATATAATTCCATACACATACCAAAATACCGAGGCTATTACCTTGCCTTCTGATTGTTGTGTTTCTGGTCACTTTGGAGCACTTTCTCTGGGTCCAGTCCATTCAGCTCCCTGTTGTTTCGATTCCAGAGTTTAGTGGTGGATCCACGTTTCATCTATTTTCATATATTGATACAAAAATTCCTTCTTATTTATTCTTATTAAATAGCTCTGTGAATCATTAACATGTTGTTTTTGGTCCACTGTTAGCAAACCTATTTTGAGCAAAGCTTTCTCATACCAAATTTTCATATAAAATATGATACACACAGTCAATTGAGATCTTTACAATGTCAGCTGTCTCGCACACTTTCACTTAAAAATTTTTCAACACAATATTGTGGATTTTTTGTTTTTTGGCGTAACTACATCACTTAAGCGTCCTGTATGTTCAACGTCATTTGTGCCTATACGACCGCATCTAAATTCAGAAATTCAACAACAAATAGATGTTTTCGACGAGTCCTCATAAAACTTACTTCACTTCAATGACTGTAACTTAGGAATGCATTGAAATTTCATAAAATGTTGACATGTTTTATTTGAAGGTTGGTACTAACTAAAAATCATAAAGATAAGTTATTAAAGTCGTCATCTATGCGTCAGTAAGAGGACTTTTCAAACAACCTGTTAAGTATTTATTTATGTACAATACTTATAAATTATAAAACTTATAATCAAAATATAAATAAGGATTCAATGTTGCTATTGGACAATTTCTTCTAATAAATAAACACTGTCTACAAATTTAAATTGTGGCATTTTTCATGATAGTGATTTAAATTACTGTTAAATATCATCTACACTTGTCTCCACTTAGCCGTAACTACACTTTATTGGGTTTTTCCTTATAAAAACAACAGTTTCAACAAATGATAATCAATCTAAATCTGTATTATAATAGAATGAATAATTGCCAAAGAGAGGATGTCTAGTATAACCAGAGTTTTATTTAGAAATTTAAAATGGAAAGCACAAAAATATTTTTCAAAAATAAATTTGTTTTGCTTATAATTTTTTTTTTTTTGACGCTATATAAAAATTGAAAAAAAGGAACAAAAAAATACCATATACATACTTGAAACAAATATTAAGAGAAAATATAAAAAGTGAAACTTCTTAACAGACGGTCTGAAAAAAAATAGATTATTAAGCATCACAGTCGCATCACGGTAGCTGTAATGTTTGCCACCAGTCGGCATAACTGTTGGCCACGGTCGGCATCACAGTTGGACACGGTTGGCTTTAAAGTATATTTTATATTATAATTTACCACTGTATTTTCAAAAATTAAAGTAATTTTATTTAAAATATATTAAATAATTTAATTTCAAATAATTTTGATTGTGCATAAAAAAATTTTAAAGAATCGCAATATCTTCATAACAAAAGAAGTTTCACTTCATCCGTGCATACTCGTAACACGCACTGGTTTTCATTTTTTAACAAAACAAAATAAAAAAAAGCTTTAAAAAAATATATCAATGTAGCTTTGGTGGAAAGCTAAGAAGCTCAGTTTTGTGATAATGTGCATTTTTTTTGTCTGTTCATGAAAATTCTCAGCTTCTACTGGACAATTTTAATAAATAATACCTAAAAAAACTAGATTTTATGTAATATTTTTACAGCTCCGAAAATTGAAAAAAAAAACCTAGACTTCAGAAATCTAAAAAAATGCACTACCATAAAATACAAATTTTCAAAAAAAAGTTCTGTATATTAAAACTGTTGTATTATTTTAAAAATACTGATCCTTTTAAAAATTTTAAGCACTAAACTAAAGATAATAAGCCTTTTTTTTTTTTGGTATACTTTTTGAGAAAGTTCAATGAACCACATACATATAACACATCTCGTAAATATAGAAAGGGTTTCAAAGTGAGTTTTAAAAAAATTTATATTAGGTACTAATGTAATTTTTTTAACAGATTCACATTGCAGGGTTTTTTATAATAGTAATGTTAATCACTCTCAGATATCATCTAAACTTATTTAAATTATGCAACGTCCTCACTGTGATGGTTTTTTTTTTTTTTTGCATTTGTCCATAAAAATGTTTAACTCTTATGGTGATTTAAATGTCTTATAATTAAGAAGAACCTAAATTTTATCTAAAACATCACCCTCAAAAATTAAAAAAAACCCTAAATTTTAGAAATTAAAAGATTTATCTCATTAGTTGTCATCAAAAACGAAAAAAATGGAAAATTACAAGTTTTTTTCTAGATTTTCAAATTACAATAACAAATGTCAAATAATTTTTTTCATTTCAATTTTTAATATTATACAGAAACGTCTGCATTCATTAGGTATACCTAATTAAATTTTTTGAAAATTCTTAAACATTTATAAAGAATAATTGGCCCAACAACCTTTCAACAAAAATAAAAAAATTCAATATGATTAAATATTAGCATGACTCAGTCAATGGGAGATTCCTGTGTCCCTGTAACCTTATTTCTACATATCTGCAATTCAATAAATATAGGTCTACAATTGAATGTGTGCAAGTACAAATCAAATAAAAAATAAAAATATTTAAATATTTAATTAGTTAAACATTTTTAAAGTTTTAGATATATTAATGTAATTTATTTCATACTTTTATAAAATAGGTCGAATCACCCTGAATAGCTATATATTAATTACATTTCATTTTAATTTATATTATTTAACATGAGATTAACAACATAATTTATTTTAAATACATAAGATTACCTCTAAAATGCATGTATCTCTATTTCCATAACTCAAATTTATATCAGGCAAATTTTTTCCAAGAATATTTAGTGAACTATTATCAGTTTCAACATCCTGAAATAAACACATAACTTAAAAAATAAAATATCTGCTAATGGTTTTCATAAAAATATATCAAACTTTTTGTAAAAGATGGTAGTGTTGACGATTGTTTAACACTGCTTCATTTAATAACTTTTGAGCATGTAATACTTGTTGTTGATCTGGATGAGCCCAAGACTTGCCAGCTTTTACCAGTGGTAATGGAGGTTCTGGTAAACAAGCTAAATACATTGCAGTACCAGTAGCATGTAAAGACACTACCCGTTCTCCAAGACAAACTTGAACCTTTAAAAAAATAATAAGTCACTAATAAAATTATTAAATAGTATAAATTTATAAATATACAGATTATCCATGATGATTTGACAAATTTAAGATATTTGATCTAACAAATATTTTCATGTTACATTTTTTAAATAATTCTTACTTCTTTTCACTAAGTTCAAAGCACATTTTTTATTATTATTAAATTATAAAAATAGATAAAAAATTTTAAAATAGCAATTGTTTAACATTTTTCTTATAAAACAAATTGATAAAATGATAACTTTAGGATAAGAAATTATTGATAGGAGTACAGCTTGTACTGATGTATGTGCACTTCACCTGCTCTATACTCTATGTATTAAAAAGCTTCTAATTTAATAACTACTTAACCTAAAGTTGTTATTGACTAATCAAATTTTTTTATAAAAAAAAACCTTTTTTTATTATTGAAAAAATAAGTATATGCTTTTAACATAGTCCAAAACTTTAAAAATTATTATAAAATATAAATAATGTGAAATATTTTCTGTATCAAAAATGATTAAATTTGTTTTAATATTTGTTTAAACTACTATATTATATTACTTAAATATATTGTATAAATTTAAAATAAAAATATTGTTTACTTTAAGGCCAAAAATAGCATTCATTCCTTTTACTCTTAATTTATTTAATAACTGACTATGAAGTTCATATTCTAAAAATGGTAAGCCATCTGATATTTCTTTTGCATTTAATTCTCCTTTAAGATCACGTTTTGTACGACATACAAAAGTTTGCAGTAAAGTTCCAGTACCAATTATGGAAAGCCTTTCCATAGGTTCCAACGAAGATAAAAGAATATGAGGAACTTTATGCCGTCTATTAGTAAATCATAATAACATATTAAGTCATAAGTATAACTTAAAAAAATAGGTCTCATTTATAACTAACTTGCAAACTGAACAATACTTCATATTCATAGAAAAAGGTACACTTAGTTCATTGTATGGAATATGACAAATTGAACATGGTAATGAATCTAATTTTTCGTGACTTCCACTAATAGAATGTTTATGTGGTTTATTACTACAAGACTAAAAAATTATAAAGTGTAAAAAACAATAGAAATAATTTTTATTAATAAATTTGATAATAATGTTATTTTAATAAATTTTAACTATAAATATTATAATAAACTCACTATTGTGGTTTCTTGAGTTTCAGCTAGTGATGTATTAGGATAAATACTAGAATAGTATCCACCAGGATTTACAGAAGGTATTAAATTCACTATAGCAGCTGTTCCTGTAGCACTAAGTACACAAACATCATCACTACAAAAAATATAAGTTATTTAAATTCAATAATTTTATATAAAAAAAATCCAGCAAAGGGTCGCGTCATAGTGGTGACGTGGCATAGTTGGATCAAGTATAATAATTTCTGACAGTGATTAAAATCACTATCATAAAAAACGCTTTGATACAAAACTATATAGTGTTTAATTTTAAAAAATTGGTGGATTATTGCAAAAGCTATATGATCTGCTATTTTCTTATTTATATCCTGATTAAGATAAAGTATGTCGAATGAAAGAGGGATATAAATATTAATTCTCATAAACAATTTTATTGATCCGTACACTTTTCAATAAGTTATAGCATTATAAAGTTAAAAATGTAAAATATAAAATTGAGAATTTTCACACAAAAATAACATTCGGAAATTATTTTCACCATGAAGACAAAATAAAGTCCAAAATTTCTTTTTTCCATAATAAAGTATATTACAATAGCTTTAATTTAAGATATATATAAAAGTGTCAGACTTTAGGGAATAATTTCAAAAGTTAAGTTGAAAAAGTTGTCATTTTTAATCCTCCCTATGGACAGGTAAAGGGTCAAATTTATAAAAAAAAATATATCAAATGTTAGGTAAAGACATTATGCATCTATAAAAAAATTAATTATATTGATTTGTTCATTTTTGAAAAAGTTATAACAGTTTTAAGTAGAAAAAATGTCGAAAATTAGTGATTATTAAATTTGTAATTTTTTTGGAGATTTCCCCCATTTATGGGGAGCGAGGGAAATTTTTTCTATTTTTGAGGGTAATGTCTTCGACTAGATACAATTTGTGATCTTTTGACGTATCGTTGAAAAAAATCGGTTTGGTGAGAGCTAAGAAAAAGTAGTAACACACACAAAAAAAATAAAAATTAATAAAAAAAAAAAAAAATCATCATAGTAAAATTAATACCTTATCAGCTTTGATGCGAAGCTGAGAAAGTAAATAAATAGGAAGCTGAAATAATCACACATTTAATAGCTAATAACCAATTTTGAAGTAGGATCATTATGATTAATGACCCTGGTTTCACATCAGAACAAATAATTTTAAAAAACCCGTTAAGTTTTAAAATATTTCTTAAAATTTAAATTTCTCAGATTTAAGACAGCTTAATTTATTTTTGAAATTTAAGTAGTTATAACAATATTTTCTTTTCCCTATCTTTTAATCCACCAACTCATTGGGGTCAATCATCCATAACCTAAACCTCCACTTGACACAATCTCCCACGTCATCTATCCACATACTAGCTGTTTTCATATCACCCCCTATATACTCTCCTTGTATTTCCTTAATAATTTTACTATAAAGATTAGATAAAAGCTTAAAGGAGAATCTTGGTGCACGCTTATTATTACCCTGAAATCTTCTGTATCTCCATAAACACTTAACCCTAGTAAAAATGTAATCATACATACCCTCCCTCTATTACATCAATATATACTTTTTTTGAATACCTTTTCTTATTAATTCCTTTTCCAAATATATGAATACCATACAAAGCTTTTTCTTCTATTACACAAAATACAGCTCCATCATTAACTTTCCAGGTAAAAAACTTAACTAATTTTTAATCACAGATATCTCACTTCTTTTTTTCTTATCTATTATCTTTTCCATAATCTTCATACTATGACTCTTAAAGCTTTATGCTATGCTTATGATATCCACATTCTTTTATACTTTCTCCTACCATTACTGATAAGTCTATTCATATCCCTACCTATGACCATATCCTTATCCATTTCTCTTAAAAAAAATCCTTATCTTTTTCTTCACATCCTACTTATAAAGCAAACGGACTTACTACATTAATAACTTTATTTTCCAAAAATTAATTTGACCACTATAGTTTATCACTTTTCCTAATTATGTCTACTACTTTACTTTTCACCTTCTCATCCATTATTATTTCTACACCATTCCTTGTATTTGTCTTACCTAAGTATACTATTTTATACCTCTCTCCTATTAAAAGAAATCATTAACAATCAAATTGAAAAAAAAATTTCCTAGCATCATCTAATAATAAATGTTGACTTATAAAATTTTTAAAATTCACTTAAAGTTACTACTACTGATAATTTAAAACTAAAAAAAAATCATGTCCTAAAATATATTTTTATACTGTTATAAAATTCTAATGTAAAATGATGATTAATTATCATATTTTATTTACCATATTGAAGTATGTTCTGAGTAGCCCAGCACAACATTACAAGACAAAGCTCGAGCATGAGATCTCATTTCAAGTCTAAGTTCACTCCACCATGCATCTCTACTCTCTGGTTCTTCCATATTTGACATGCGTTCTAATAATTTAACTGATTTTGCATTTACCATACCACCTAAAATTTAATTATTTAATTATTAAGAATATTGAAAAAAAAAATTAACAATAAATACCAAGGTGTAAAATAAAGCCAGGAGGATATTTGGTCATTGTTAAGAATGGATATTCCATTGCATCTAATGTGTCTTTACTTAGAATTGAACGATGAAACATTGGATGTCCTAAAGTACGATAAGAGCTTGTTGTTGAACCTCCACTTCCTGCCAAACTAGTACCTTTAAATTATAATTCATAAAAATAAAAAATTAATCAAATATGAATTAATAACACTGGGTAACAACCAAAAAAAAGTCATGGGTTTCTCAGCTGATTTAGACTAATTTTGGTGTTCTGAGTCCGAATATCACATTGATTTTGCTGTATCAGGTCAACTTTTTGAGATACAGCCATAGGCCTAAATGACCATTTTTCCCTGAAATGTAAGCCTTTTTATACGCTTCAAAATGCTAATATTAGGGGTTTTAAGGGGATTATTCAGGACATATGAAAACAAAAGAAGCCTTTAAGATTGTAACAGTTAATCATTCCAATAGATGCCTTTTATTCTTATTATTGTATAAAATTTATTCTAATTTTTATTGTCTGACAGTAAACTGCATATTTCTATCTATTTCAGATTGATATGGCTTCTGCGCGACGTTCATGCATGAATAATCCTGACGTTTTCTGCTACATCTGCGGAGAATACACGCTTTCAGTGGACAGGAAGAACATCACGGGATTTGTGAAGAACGCCTACCAGGCTTACTTTAAAGTCAAGCTGGGTGACCAAGATAAGCCCTGGGCACCGCACACGGTCTGCAAGAACTGCGTGGAATACCTCCGGCGGTGGACGAAGGGCACGAAAACTTCACTGAAGTTTGGGATTCCGATGGTTTGGAGGGAGCCCTTAGACCATGCATCGGATTGTTACTTCTGCGCTATCAATACTACTGGCATCAACCGGAAGATNGCTCACAAACGGGAATCGAAGAAACGCCGATATATGCCGTGAACTCTGAACTTTTGTGTCACGTAACGCTCATTGTTATACTAATATTATGATAAATATGCTTATTTAATTTGATGGAGTAAATAAAAACTTAATAAATTTGCATACGTTGACTTTTATTTCTTGAGGAAAACGGAAAAAATCTTCTGGGGTTTCTCAGCAGATGATCCAAAGAAATGTTTTTTTACGAAAAATCGATTTTTAAAAATTTCTGTAGCAAAAAATCCTGACCTGATAGAACAAAACCAAGGTCATTTTCGGACTCAGGGCATCTAAATTAGTCTAATTCAGCTGGAAAACCCTAGACTTTTTTAAAAAAATATTTTTTTGTTGCTCAGTGTAATTAAAGAATATTAAATATACACTTAAAGTAAAAAAGAGAATTCATTATTTTGACTCTGAACAAAACTATCTATACTTTGCACTGTAGAGTATAGGTAGCAATATTCATGAATTCAAACCAACCTTAATCACACTACATTTGTAAGTATTTGAAAATGGTTTACTTGATTTTTAGTATTTGAAACACAAAAATGTGTAAGAACTAATCACATCACAACCTAGTTGATTAAATTAAACATTTTTATTTATTTTTATCTTTGTTTCTCAACTACTCATGGGAACTGTACTTAAGTTTATGAAATGAAACTTCTATACAGAGGGTCTGATAAAAAAAATCATACAAATTCTAATTTTTTATTATGGTATACGGTTGAAATTCTATTGTTCTGTAAACATAAACCTTTGTCAAACAGATTCTATTTTTAAAAAAGATATCAATTAAAAATTTTATTGTTCGATGAACATATAGTTCAATAAACATGTATGCAGGGATTCGGAAGGGAGCGAATTTTGTTCCGTTCCAATATTTATTCCGGAACGGAACTTTTCCTAAAAATCAAGTTGGAATGTAAAAGTTTGTAAAAAGAATATAATTATTAAACATACATGCAGGGATACGGAACGGAACAAAAATATTGTTCCGGAACGTGAAATTTCGTTCCGTTCCGAGTTTGCTCCGGAACGGAACTTTTGCTAACAAACGTTCCGATCATTTGTTCCGGAACGGAACTATTATTTAAATTCGTTCCGGCTATTTGCTCCGGAACGGAACTCTTCCTAAAAATCGTTCCGACTATTTGCTCCGGAACGGAACTATTAGTAAAATTCGTTCCGACTATTTGCTCCGGAATGGAACTATTTGTAAAATTTGTTCTGGTCATTTGTTCCGTAACGGAACTTTTCCTAAAAATAGTTCCGACTATTCGCTCCGGAATGGAACCTATACTAAAAATCGTTCTGACCATTTGCTGCGGAACAGAATGCTAGCTACAAATTGTTTCGCAAAAATGCTTTGGAACGTTCCTATTTATTTTCACCCCTCTGATATTTATTAATCACATTTAAATTATTATTACATTTTTTTATATTAATCTACTATTAAATTTTTATCTTTTATATAGAGGTGAGCCTCTTACGGATTCAGATCTTTGTACTTAAGTCCAACTGGAGAGCGTTATATTCAGCCTATTCAATTATTTTAACGTATTGCATTGCTATAACTAGATTTATTTTAGCAGTCGCTTTTCTGAATTTATAAAAACAATCTTATTATTGACGATTATGGAACTTAAATTTTAATTATACCGTGTCATTTTTACCATAGAGTTACTCTATGATTTTTACACGTAAATAACAATGCAAATACAATAAAAATATCTACTGATCAGAAATTTGCATGAAGTTGTTTTTTTTGTAACATTAGAAAGTAAACTTGTCACGAATATNATAACATTAGAAAGTAAACTTGTCACGAATATGAGTTGACAGCATACATTCTATTCGAGGGCATCTGGACGAATTAACCGTCCTTGTAGTAGCTGATTTTTTAATAGACAATAAAAATAATTTAAATTTAAATAATTAATTCCCCCACAATTACAATAATATCCAATGTTTCAACTTGACTAAGTACCAAATACTAATTTATTACTAGATATTATTATTATAGATTTTATATAACACAAAGAACTATATAACGTTATCTATAAAAATTTTTCATGGTTATGAATAAATTATTAACACTTTAAATACTATACTATTTTTTTAATTCACATACAATTTTCTATTTAATAATCTAAATTTCAAATTTGAAGTTGAGTTATAAGTTATGGTAACAAATAAACCTTTTTTTTCATTATAAACTTTCAAAAAATTAACTTTAAAGACCAAAAAATAGGTTAAAAATTATAATTTGCACTGATTATTTTTAACATATTAAATACGTTAAGTAATTTATGTCATAATTATTAATATTTTGCGCAAAGCATTTGAATAAATGTTGCAATAATTATATTGATTACATATTAAATATAAAAACTCCATACGCAAAATATTATTATAGTTATTAATATAATTTAATTTTTTATCCGAAACGTTTTTTAGAATAAGCTCCTTTCTGGAGTAAATTGTTGGAACAATTTTTAGCATAGGTTCCATTCCGGAGCGAATAGTCGGAACTATTTTTAGGAAAAGTTCCGTTCCGGAGCAAATAGCCGAAACGAATTTAAATAATAGTTCCGTTCCGGAACAAATGACCGGAACGTTTGTTAGCAAAAGTTCCGTTCCGGAGCAAACTCGGAACGGAACGAAATTTCACGTTCCGGAACAATATTTTTGTTCCGTTCCGTATCCCTGCATGTATGTTTAATAATTATATTCTTTTTACAAACTTTTACATTCCAACTTGATTTTTAGGAAAAGTTCCGTTCCGGAATAAATATTGGAACGGAACAAAATTCGCTCCCTTCCGAATCCCTGCATACATGTTTATTGAACTATATGTTCATCGAACAATAAAATTTTTAATTGATATCTTTTTCTTCTAAATCTAAGTATTTATTTTTAATTAATATATTACTTTTTAATAACAATAATTTATTACATATAATTTTATACACTTGATGTGAACTTTAAAAAATGCACTGCATTTTTAAAAATGTTATTTACTTTATATTATACTTTAATGTTATAGAACTTTATTTTGAAAAATAAAATTCTAAATATATTTACATTATAATTTAACAAAATCTATTTATTCATTATTGAAATTAATTAAATTCATAAAAATAAAAAAGTATACATAATTAATGTAAATAATAAATATATTTATTATAGTATTTATTCATATTTTAATTAATATAAATAGAAAATAAAATTCATTGTTTTGTATTAATAAGAATAAATATAGATATTAATTATTTATATTAATAATTTTTCTTATTAATTTTTATTTGTTATGTATTTTTATTAATAATGATATAAGTAAATTGTAAATAATAAATAATTAATAAAAATAATGTGTAAATATAAATTATTATATCATGATATATATATATATATATATAAATAAATATAGAAAATATTTATTATACATATTTTTAAATATTTCTATAAACAGGGTATACTACTTTGCCAGTCCATAATAATAGACCATTATGAATTTAAAAGGGTAAATGAATTCAAATACCTAGGTACTGTCTTAAATATACATAATGATATAGCATACGAGATATATGCAAGAATTCAAGCGAGATAAATGTTATAATGGATTAACAAAGGTATTAAATTTACGAGCAATGTCATGAAGAAAGAAGAAACAGATATATACATCCCTAATAAAACCAGTTATACTATATAGATCTGAAACTTGGCCACTCGGAAAAAAAGATGAAAACAAACTCTATTTTTGAAAGAAAAGTTTGGTGTAGAATTTATGTTCCAGTCAAAAATAGTTTAACTGGAGATTGGAGTAGAAGAAAAAATACATATATATTAATACTATATAATATTTGAGCATAGTAGAAATTCTAGTTTTTTAGTAGAAAATCAGGAGAGAAGACTGCAATGGGCTGGACATGGTTATAGAAACCAAATTCGCTGATACATGCAGTAATAGAGCAGAATCTTGTAAAGGAAAAGATCTTTGGGAATATGTTATATGTCTAGGAGAAGATTCTAACTGGAAGAATCTAGCTATAGACATAGAAAAATGGAAATTTGGTTGTGAGATGGGATGGTCTTAATTAGCCCAAAGAAGAAGATGAATAGTAGTGTTATTGCATTTATCAGATATACTACCATAAGAATTGATATATTTCACTTTGAAAAATATTGTATTTATGAAAATAGAACTACCTTAGAACAAACTTAGTAGAGCAGTATAAATTTACATGTATAATTATTAAAATTTATATAAGTCATAAATTACCTTTTTGTACACTACTGATTTCAGAATCAGAAGACCTCCGATGCATTTGAAGATGTGTGGCTTTTACTGGAGACTCAGCCATTTCTCCATTCCTATCATCACAGTTAGAAGCATGCGAAGAACACTTGGATGCAGTTATATTTTTAGAGAAAGCATAACACTCATTTTCATCAGAATCTATTACACTAGGTTCAATGTTAATTGCACATTCTACATGAATATTATCTAACATTGGTAGAGGTGGTGTGTTGTGTAAAATTGTGTTCTGTGAATTACTAAAACTACTAGAGTTACAAGGTGACACACTCCTGGATATATCTGTTAAAGGACTATGAAAACTTGATTTAGTGTTGCTAAAATAAACAATTTTTGAAAGCGGTGGAGTAGTTTCTTTGTTGTTAGATACAATCCTTGAAAGCGGTGGTGTACAGATATCTCGAGATAAGGGTTCAGGGGTAGTGCTCAGTAGGTCATCAGAATCACGATCTACAGAATCAGAAGAATCAGCATAACATGAAGGGTTTTCAGATATACTAGGAGAGATATCTTTTATGTGAAGTTTATTAAAGGTATCATAACCAATAGCAATTTCAGATTCAGCTGTAGAATCAGAAAATGAATTTAATGAGCTTGATGATTGTAGAATAATATGAGGTAACAAATTTTTATTTTTTGATATTTTTTGTGTATCACCACAAAATAAATATTCTAAAGACAATTTAGAAGCTAGAGTATCAATACTTGACTGCCTTATAAGTTGTCTTTTAAAATGTTGAGCTCTCATTTCTTCAAAATCAGATTGTAGTTCAAATGAAGAATTAATATCCAATGTAGCTTGTGCCAAAAAACCCAAAGCTGAGTTACAAGTATTATAATGGGGATCATGATCAGACAAAGAACTTACAGAATCAACTGATACAGAATACTTCTGTTTTTTTTTATGTTTATGATGAGAATTTTGAAAAGTAATAGCTTTTAAAAATCGATTATGACATTTAGATTTAGATCTACGCATATTTTCTTGATCAAACATACTTTTCATACTTGAAAGCTCAGCAAAATGAACAGTATTAGATTTTATTAGATGTGGAGAGACTTTATTAATCACAATTAAATCTTTTTTATTATCAGTTAATGAGCTAGTAAAATTCTCACAATCAGTTAAAGAAAATGAATTAGAAAATTCTAAACTTTATTATGTTAGTGATAATACAAATAAACACAAAACAAAAGAATTATTAACAATATCTTAAATAATATAATAATATTATTACATTATTTTAAATAAAAATAATAATAATAAATAAGTTCATTGGTAGAAATGATGGAAGACTTAAAAATAAAAATTTTAAGCTAAAAAATTTTTTTTAATAAAATTATTTCTTAATAGAGGAAAGAAATTAACGATCTTTTCATATAAAAATAATAAATAAAAGTTACAATAAATAATCAATTTTAATTAAAATATTATTTAATTTTTAAATAATATTAAGAGTATATTTGATGTCAAGTGTATAATATCTTAAATTTATCAAAATAATAATGGCACAAAATTAAATATCTATAATTAATATTTGATTAGATATATAAAATATAGTTACAGTTTAATTTGTATAAAATGATGAGAAATTATTTAAACGGAGACATTTTGTTAAAATTGTAAATTTAATAAAACATTTTTTTTTTTTTAATTTTAGGTGCAGATTTTTAGAATAATATATCTTCAGTAAATTGTAAAATATAGTTTTCAAATATGCTTTCTTGAATATTTTTATTTGAGTATTTAATAAGTCTACAATAGTTTCATATTTATCTAGGAAAATCTAGGATTCGACTAATTATTTTTTAAAGTTTAAAACAAAATTTGCATAAAACTACATAATTTAAAATATTAATTACTCAAAATATTATTGTTTTACTCACTCATCAATTGTGGATGGTAAATTTAAATTCGCAGATGGTAAAGTCAAATGTCGTACTAAAGTAACAGCAGTGCCAATCCCACGGACTACAATGCCAGATTCTCCTTCCAAATCAAAATATTGGTTATATCTAAAAAACATATTTTAAAAAAACATTTTAATATTTATAATACTTTAACAAATTAATAAATTTATATTTTTTAGAAGATTACTATTTAATTTTGTGATATTATTCTAATCTTATATAAATATTAGAGTTTATAAAAAATATATTTTTAAGCTCAATGAATTTTTTTTGTTTCATTTTTTTCACCAAAAATTCAATAAAATTTTTTGTAAAAGATGAATAACAAAGTACGTCTTTAACTAGCACATAGTTACACAGATAGTCTATAATTAAACACTTTATTACATGCAAAATAAATACAATGTTGGAAAAACAATTTTTGGTTTTTTTACAAATATTTTTTAATTTATCAGCTACTAATTACTTTTTAAAATTATTCCTTATATCTTATAGGGATTTCATCTTTATTTTTTTTAATGGCAACATGCATATCTAACTAACTTATGTAATAGAAAATGATCCAACTAAGAAAATGACTAGCCTATAACAACTATTGAACCAGGAATTATGAATATTTTTATACTTGAGTGGAAAGAGTAGTATGGTAAAAAAATTCATAATGATAAAAATAACACAACTCAATTTTATAATTATTAATATTTATAGTGGTCACTGGAAGAGAGATAAGGGTGTTGTTATTTTTAGTCACTAGTCATTTCTCAGCTGTGATCATTTAAAATCGGTAAATTTTGACATTTTTTTCCATAAAAATTGCCATAACTTTTTGTAAAACAATTCTTTTTTATATTGAAACCTTAAATATTTCTCTTTTATTTGATATAAATTTTTTGAAAATTTAAACCTGCCTACAAGAGGGGATTCAAAATAGTAACTTCTGCACACAAATTTAACTTTTTCAACTTAAGTTTTGAAAATGTTCCAGAAATACTCCAAGCTTCAAACAAATGTTAAAATAATGCTTTTTATGGACTATAAGTTAAAAAAAAAAAAATTTATTTAACGACGTATCTTCTATGTATAAATGGTTGTCGTAGTTAAAAAACATGCAATTTTGGTGTTAAAATTTAAGATTTCATATTTCATTATTTCCACTTTAAGTTACTATAACTTTTTAAAAAATGTAAAGATTAATACAATTTTTTTTTCATAAATACTTTATATTTACTTCTTTCATTTGACATACTTATTTTTAAAATCGAACAATTAAAAATAAACAATATAAAAAAATAATAATAATAACCAAATAAAACAATTTTATTTCAATAGATACCTTAGACATTTACCTATCATTTGGTAAATTTAATATTTTAAAAATGTATATCTTTTTCTTCTTCTTGGGTTTATTGGGCCTTTAAGACCATCCCGTCTCACAACCAAGCTTCCAGCCTTCTCTGTCCACTGCCAAATCCCTCCAATTGGACACACCTCCCATCTGCTCAACATCCTTCTTTACAACATCTTCCCAGCGCATTCTTGGTCTTCCCAAAGGTCTTTTACCTACAGGATTTTGTTCAATCACTGCATGTAGAAGTGGATTTTGGTTCCTCCAAGCATGGCCGGCCCATCGTAGTCTTCTTCCTCTGATAATCTTCAATATATTCGGACCACTTTATAGTATTTCTAGTTCTATATTCTTTCTTCGTCTCCACTCCTCAGTTATTTCGTCCTTGACTGGGCCATATATTTTCCGTAATACTTTTCTTTCAAAGGTAATAAATCTCTGTTCGTCCATTTTTCTAAGTGGCCATGTTTCTGATCCATATAATATAACCGGTCGTATCAGGGACGTATATAGTTGTTCCTTCATTCTTCGCGATATTACTCTTGAATGTAGTATCTTAGTGAGTCCAAAGTAACATTTATTCCCAGCTTGAATTCTCGCTGCTACCTCGTTTGCTATATTATTTTTTTCAGTCAAAATAGTATCGAGGTATTTGAACTGTTGTACTCTTTTAAATTCGTAATGATCTATTTTTATTGACTGACAAAAAGGTAGTTCTCGTCTACTCAAGATCAAAAATGTATATAGAAAAAAGAATTTTTCCAACTTAATTTTTTTAGAAAATTTTCTGGAAATACTGACTCTTTTATATAAATCTTTAGTTAAAGCTTATTTAATATACTGTAATATTAAAAAAAAAAAATTCGAACTTTAGTTAGTATTTGGTGAAAATGGATACTGTATTCAAAAATATGCTATTTTGTGTTAAATTTCTCGATTTTGTATTTTGTTTTATTTTAAAATACCTTACAAGGGTAGTACACTGATTTTAGTAAATATTATATAAACTTAATTGACATAACATAGAAAGTTACTTATTTAAATTTTTTTACTTCTTTTAAGTCGAGAAAAATAAATTTGAAATTTGAATTAGCTTGAATTGTCATTTTTATTTACCCAACAAATTCGACGTTTGTAAAATTAATAAAGTTCTGAATATTTCAATTGTAAAACCTTTTTAAATACCAAAAATTACTTAGAAATTATTACTATGATTTCTATTTAAGTGATCTCTTACGATAAAAATTCAATAAAATATTGAGCTTCATTAATATTAATCATAACAATACAATTTTTTTAATTCTTATAAAAATTTTTATTTAATTTTGTCTATTTTAAACTTGCAAGTTATGCTAAAAGTCATGGTAATAACTTTTTTTATATATTATTACTTGTTTTTAAGTAATTATTAATAATATGTAAAATTTGTGGTGATGGATCTAATTGCAGATTTGAAATCATTGAAAAATTGGTTTAGAAAAGTATTTTTTCGACTCTGGTGAAAATTAGACCATTTATTAATAATTCTCACCAAATGATAAGTTTTTTATAAAACCCTTCAATTTTCATACATGTTTACCATATAAGTAACAACTACTTTATAATTTGTTTATAATTTCTCTGTAAAAACTACCATACTAAATTATTAATTATCAATTTCATACTATATTTAATTTCTATGATAAATATTTATTCATATATTATACTTATAAATCATAGAACTGCTAATTAGGAATAATTAAGAAAATAGGAGTTAATTTTGCTTTTGGAATAATCCACCAATTAATTAAAATTAAACACTATCTACAGATTTGCATCGAAGCATTTCTTATGATCGTGATTTTAATAACTGTCAGATATCAACTATACTTGTCCCAACTACGCTTTGTCCACACTGTGCCACGACCCCATTGTTCTTCCGTTTTTTATTTTATAAGCTAGTTAAATACGTTTCTATATAAAAAAAAATTAAAATTAAATCCCTATTAGTTATAAGAGATAAGTAATTAGTAGCTGATAAATCAAAAAATATATGCAAAATAACTGAAAATTATTTTTTCAATAATGTATTTATTTTGCAAATAATGAAGTGATTTATGATACACTATACTTTGTATATGTAGTTAATTATTTAAGAAAAGTAAATACATAATAATAGTCAAGGGCTGTTGGGCACTTTTATGCACAAGTGCAAAAAATTGCATTACTCTTTAACTAGCTTAAAAATTACATTTCAAATTTCATAAATTTGATTAAATTTTTTTTAATTTACTAGTTAACATAAACAGTCTTTTTTATTTTAAGGTGAAGTCCTCATATACTATACTTTAGTAGTGTTTTTGATAAAATAACTATTAAATATACTTAATTAGAAATTAATGAATATCAAAGTGAAAATACCTATATTTTTTTTTTCGTTTGGTTCATAATTGAATTTGAGGAAGCTGTTTTTGACAAAAAATACAAAATTACTAATTATTGAATAAATAATATAGAAAGATAAATTAAAACGATTTCACTCGGGAGAATTTTCTTACAGATTCATTAAATTTTATTAAATTTTATCTACTAAATAAATTAAAAATAGAAATAATCTAACCCAATTACTGCATTAGCACCCAATTCTAAAACTTTTAGACCAATTCGACGTTGTACTTCATTTGAAAGTTTCAAAAAAATAGTCTGTCGTGCTTCATTAGTTGCTCTAGGTGTACGAATTTTATCAAGCCATTGATATTCTGGGTCATCTTCAACCACTAGTTCTTCTACAAAACCATGAACCCATTCTGTATGTGCAGTAATACCGGCTCCAGCTAATATAAAAATATTTCAAATTAAAAATTAAGAATCAAACAATATAAATTTAATGTAAATTGTTTCAATACAATAAAAAAATTGAATTCCACAAGATGACTGTCGAAACTTATTAAAGTCTGAAAATAATTCAACTTTGATGATGATATGAACTTCACCACGTATACCATGCATTGTATCATAGACAGGAAACCATCCAGATACAACAGACCCACCTGTTATAAAGTAATTTTTTATAAATCAAAATTAAAAAAAGCAAAGGTGACTAACCTGTTGTTTGACTTTGATTGGAAATAAGAGTATCAGCTAATGTTTGGTGTCCTGAAAGTTGGATAACAGTTGGTTGAGGCAAAAGTAATGGGTTCAAGTTAAAATACACTTTGCCAATAGCATCATTAGCTGAATAAGTATCATGATCCATTATTCTAATTTGAAGGGGTTCATCCTGAAGTTCTGTATCATCTAACTAAATAAAATTTTACAAAGAAAATCATGTAAAATTAGATGCATATTAAATTAAAATTATGTTATTTTAAATCTACAAAATTTAATTAATAGAAATATCCTTAAATTATCATTAAATTAATAGGAAGTTTAAAACATACTTACTTCAAATTTATACCATTCAGAGTTCCATTGTGGATTTAATGACTTTCTACAAACATCAGTTTTAAAAGTTGTACTACCAAGTTTTACTTCTACATAAGCATCAGTAGTATCACTAGATCGATCCATAACAGGTAAATTACGACCAGCTAATACACGCACTTTAACTTTACCAGGCATTCTAATAGGATCTATTTTCTTAATTCACTTTACATAAAAAAATTATTTTCATTAAAAAAGTGTATTAAATATATCTAAATTGTTTTTCTAAAATCTAAATAATTAATTTTATCAATTTATTGAAAAGTCAAATCAAATTTAATAAGTTTTAGAGCAATTAATGTAAATTAATATTTTTTACAATTCTATAATTTTAAAACTCCCTAACTTTCTATACATTTTCAATGAAAGAGGCAACTCACAAAAGAAAGGTTTCCTAAGTAAGTACCTTACCTAATAATTCAGCAATGTGCCATATAGGCCGTTGGTCTTGCACTATACAGTAAAACAATTCTGTCAAAATTCTAGATACTTAAAAAAATTCCCAGACACTTCAGAGATTACTCAAATAAAACAATACCTTTACCATCAAATTAATTTTGTCATGAAAATGTGAATACTCTCATCAATACAAAAGCAATTTTAAATTATTTTTCATTTTAATAAAACTAATAATATTATACAAAATGGTCCATTGTGTTTTGACAGATCTAATAACTTTGAATCCAGCAAATATTTTGTAATATTAATATTTTTTGTATATTTTTATTTTAAATAATTGTTAGTTTTGGACTATATTAATAGTATATTAAAAAAAAAAAGTAACGCAAAATATTTATAGGACCAAAAGTTATTAGATTTGTCTAATATTGTAAACCACCCTGTATATGTACATAGAAGACACAAGTTAATAAGAATTTTCAAGTAATAAAATCAATCGAAAAAATTATAAAATACTACTACAAAACTGAGGTGACCTATTAGAATTAATTGCCATGTTCATTGACAAGAGCATAAAATCAAAATTTAAAATTGAGAATAACTAATTCTAGTAGCCATTAGTCTAAGTGTCTAATCCAGTGGAACTCTCGCCTAGAGTTCAAGGAGCATCCAATTAGAATCCAAATATTCCATCCCTGGGATGCACATGAAACCCTAGTCAAAAGCTAATTGTAAAATAATTTTTAATCTCCCACAAAATGCCTATGTATTAATTATAAACAGAACTTCATAAATTAGTATGATTACAATTAAAATCATATTAGCTTAACGAACTATCACTCATTCTTTATCTTTTCATTTATAAGTTTATCCGTCAATAGAACCCATACATAACACTCGTATCCTGTTACTCTATGAAAGGATAATACTGAATCAGAAAAACCTCCAATCACTGCCAAAAAATGAGATTACATGGTAAAACTCTCCTATAAGCCTAGGGTTTCGATTAATTTTTAAAGAATACACTTAATTTTACCAATTAAGTTCCTTACATTTATTTTTTTATTTAACAATTTTGAATAAAAATTTTGTTCATAGTAAATATAAGGAAACACATGGAATATACTTACTATTAACTTAAGAATGCTTTAAAAAATCTATAAAAATTTAATTCTACTTGAACTTAAAAAAAATCAAGAATTGTGATCCAGGAAACAGTTAGACACAAGTCTCACTGTTTCCTAGCATCATAAATGAATGATAATACTAAACTTAAAAAATGGCGCGATATTTACCAATAAGTTCTGATATAAATCGTCTATTACTTCTTCAAGATTATTTGAAATTAACATAAATGTCTACACATATAATAAACATTGGCCTAAGCTTTAAAAAAAAAAACTTAGTGCTTGAATCAGAAATTGATTTGTAATTATAATTTTTGTTATAATCGTTAATTTTACAATTATCACTCATCATCAAATAATTCGTATAATTAATTCAAAGTAAAATATTATTAGATATTCCAAAATAAAATAATTAATACTTCTCACTTCACAATTTTCGATTACAGTAAGATTAAATAAAATATTCCATTGTCAATAAGTAACTAAAATAGTTTTAAAAAATGCATGTACTTTTGTCGTCTGGTGATAAAAATAATATTTTAATTTATTACACAATGTAATGACACCGTTAATAAATTATTTATAACACTAGACTGATTAATGCAATTTTGCTTGATTCAGATCCCTTAAAGGGTAAAACATGTGATTTATATTACATATGATAAGATAAACAAGTATTTTTTATAGATTCAAAAAGATGAATAGGATTTTATATCTATAATTCGTGCTTATTTATAACATATAATTGATTTAGACAATGCGAGATCCTCAGAGAAAATGAAAAAAGGTAAATTATACGGCATTTAATATTTTATTCAAAAATTATACAAAATTAAAGACGAACGGTTAGTAGAATAATATTGATATATATTAATTAAGACATTATGTCACTGATCATAGCGATATCTAACGGCAAAATAGTAAACACTCACCGCAAGTTCAATATATTTAAATACATCACTCCTTAGGTTCATTGAAGCCGACCTGACAGTAATTAACATTTTACCAACAGCTCATGAATAGTTATAAATATTTATCAGATATCATTTAATTACTTTAAGCAATAGCATTGCTCCAATTTTCTTGAGAACCTAATATTAGGTAAAACAATCATTACATTGCTATTTCAGTTTATATTAAACATTTTAATTTGATAACTTATTTCGTATATAATCAATAAACAATACAAGTAACTCAAAATGGTTATTAAAGCAGTTTGTGTTCTAAATGGCGAAAATGTTAAAGGAACTGTTTTTTTCTCGCAAAACGTTAGTTCAAATTTCTATTTCTATAATAAACTAAAATTTATACAAAACTAAATTTATTTTAGGATGAAAAATCCCCAGTCGTGTTGTCAGGCGAAGTTACTGGTTTATCTAAAGGACTACACGGATTTCATATTCATGAATTTGGAGATAACACCAATGGTAATTAGTACTAAAATTAAATATTCTATGTTTCATTCTATAATCATTTTTATAATACTCTTGTCTATATTTTAAGATATATGATAGTGACCTTCAATGAGAAATGTTACCAAAAATTATATTTTTATAATTTGTAAAAAAAAGAATTATATAATTAATAGTACTGATGCAACAATCAAATACATTTACTTTTAAAAACTTTTGAAAAACAAATTTATTTTACCTTAAAACTTACCAATAAGAAGAGCTTTATTTTATTACAACTCCAAAGCAAATTATCAGACTTATTATCAGTCTGATTTTGCATCTATACATAAAGTAATTTATTACTGAATAAGAAGTAAATTTTCAAACAATTTTTGTACTTAAATTTTAATAACAAATTAAAGTACTAAATTGTGATGTATATGCTTATCATTAAGTTCAAATAAAAACTCTAGAATTTATAAATTAATGAAAATCAAAAACATTGTTAAAATTTTCTACTTTATAGATTGAGACTTTACTTTACAGATGTTCCACCGGGTTCTGAATCTTTAAAAACTGTTAATCCAAAAATAGTTTGCATTACTTTTTTGTTTAAATATTTTTTACAGTTTTGAACTACTTTAAAATCATATTTTTATTATTTGCCTCTAATAAGAAAAAATATTACAAAACTGTAAAAATTATTTAAATGTAACACAAAATATTTGCTGAATTCAGAAGTTATTAAAGATATCATGATCTGTACATCTCAGCAATATACTTTTAAAAGGCTTTGATGGATATTGCCCTACTATGTAAATAATAGAAAACAACTTTCAACAGTGTACAGATTCTGGAGATATAGTGAAGAGATGATCAATAAATCAAATTGAAGCTGACAACAACAACATTCTTCAATTAGTAGTTTTTGTTAAACCAAAAAAAAAATGAGTGTTAAATTTTGTGTTAAAAATGATCTATGTAAATGATGTTATTAGCTTTAATTTGATATATTGATTATATATTAATCAATCAGTCCTCCAGATTTACTCTTTCAGTACACATTTTGATTTTGAAATACTTAGATACTCCCTTAACTTATAAACTTTTTATTTCAGGTTGTATGAGTTCAGGTCCTCATTTTAACCCTTTTGGAAAAACCCATGGTGCTCCTAATGATGAATCTAGACATGTTGGTGATCTTGGTAATATAATAGCTGATGATTCCTCAGTTGCAAAAGTAAATATCAGTGACTCGGTGATTTCACTCTCTGGACCACTCAATATAATTGGACGTACTTTAGTGGTTTGTTTCTTAATCTTTTAATATTTAGTGTTTATATATTAAATTTCACTTTATACTTGTAACGCTTATCAGTGTTTTATTTAATTCATTTGTTATATTTGTATTAGAACCATTAATAATGGGGTTGCCACATGGTGTCTATTTCATCTAAGTCTCTACTTTTACAAATTTAGCTAACTAAATGTAATGTTATCGAATATGTATTGATAAGTAATTTACAACATATAATATCTTGTAAATTACTTAACTATCATGTGTGATATAAATAACAGTCATTAGAAAAATTGTTTAGTTTTCATATCAAAAAATATTATGAAGTAGAAATCTGACATTTTTAAAGGGTGTATAAGCTATTATAAAGCATTATATAGCTAGTAGTAAATACTTAATTAAAAAATTATCTTTAAATACTAATTGATATGTAACGTATTTGAGATTTTTATAGTCAACTGAATATACTACATACCATAGTATTACCAAGAACCCAGCACAGTAGAGACATGACATAGTTGGGACAAATATATATGATATCTGACATCATATTAACATCACTATCATAAAATGCTTTGGTGGGAATCTGTTAAATTTTAAATAATTTGTATATTTATAATATAATATTATAGTTTAATAGCTGAATGGAAAAAAGTAACAGTTAACCAAAACTTTTAATAGTTTATTGTATCCTTTTTTCATTTAGCCATTCAATTTCTATATTTCAACATTTCACTCAAATATTAAAGGCTTGTTAAATTATTTACACAATAATAATAAATAATGTTCAGTTTTACTTCATTCTATTTCTTGAACTTAATATGCTGCAGGCTCTCTTTCACATGTTAGGGAATCAAAGATGGTCTTGGCTAGGCCAAAGGTATTAATTAAATTATGGCTGGCTTGTACCAGAGACCAGACACTACCAATGACAAAATAACAATAATTGGCACCCTGGACATTGAATCGGAATCCCATATGTCAAAATATACGTATCTACCCACTAAGTCTGACTGACCCTATGTTATCACAAAATATGAACTAGAGTTTCTGTAATCGTTCAACTTATTCTTTTTTCTAACTAATCAATTACTACTCTTTGGGAACATAAATACATAAAACCCATTTCTTACTGTTGTTTTTCTGTATTTTTTTGACAATTTAAAGATTTTTTTTAAATTGTGATTTTTTTCTACTTTGATAGCCAATTTTTCATAAAAGAACAATCATTGGACAATTTTTATTATTTTAATATGTATTAAATTTTAAAAGCTTTAATTTTATATTGGTTAGAAGTTATCATATATACTGTAAAACATTTAAAAAATAGATTTAAAACAATTTTTATACATGTGTAGGTAGCCTCTTTAAAACCTTACTTTTAACAATGTAATGCCATTTTTTTTATAGTTTTGTAATTTTGAGATCCTTTTTTAAAAATGGGGGTTTTTTTTTCAATTTTAGTGACAATAGGTTTAACTAAATTTTAATCAGAATAATAGAAACTTATTTAATTTGAAAAATTTTAAAGAATCAACACAATGATATAAAACTTCCACATGCTAGTTTTATTAATTAAATTATACTATCACTATCCCATGAAAAGGAAGATGTTGAAAGAGCTTTTTTACTTTTAGCTAGAGTTTTGATTTATGAAAAGACAGCCATGATATTAAGAATGCTAAATGCTCATTTGTAGATTATGTTTTCTTTCTCCCTCTCTCCTGATTATATATATAAGTATATAAATATACTTATGATGTTAATAAATTCATTTTATTAATGGTCTCTATTACCTCTATTTTAAAATATATTTCTAGTGGCAGCCGTGTAATAATTTTTTAATTTTAAGTCATTACCAGAATTCAATATTTCATACAATTATAATGTTTATTTTAGCCATTCCAAGTACATCAAAAACTAAAATTTATATTATTCATGTTAGTTTTTCTTAACAATAAACAATGTATATTGACAAGAAATTTAGTTTTGAGAGATGTAAGGAAACACTGCCCATAGTACAAAAGCTATTCGTATGTTACAATATATACTTATGTCTATTTTTCATGAAGTTGAATGTCTCAGAAGTGATTCAAGCAAATTTTATAAATACATTAAGTCCTGAGCGCAGGTCAGGACCTGTCTTCTTACCTTGTCTTCTTTCTCTGTTATCAAAGAATGGGTATTAATGCATAAAAAATTTTTAATTAAGTTAAAATTTTGAAATTAATTTAAGTTGGATAGCTAATGACTTTTTTAATGAGTTTAATTTTTTATTTAATTAATTCCTTTGTCATTTTAATTACACATTAAATTTAAGTGTACTATGAAAATGTGAAAATTAAGTTTATTTTTTAGTTACTTTTAATTTAAGTTTAAAATATATATGAACTTGTCATTATACAAACCCCAAAAGGAATATCCTAACATTCTGAATTTTATATCAGAATGATGGAAAATAATAAATGGATACACGTTAGTTACACTTAAGAATTAATTTGTATGAAAAATTATATATTTTTATCCATTTTAGATATTTTAATAAACCATTCATGATTGAAAATTTGCAACTATCAAGTGATTAATGATAATATTTTAAGGAGTTCCCAAAATTAAATAAATTCATCTTTTTTTTTTTTTTATTAATNAAGTGATTAATGATAATATTTTAAGGAGTTCCCAAAATTAAATAAATTCATCTTTTTTTTTTTTTTATTAATTTCGTCATCAAAATTAATTTTTCCCATTTAATACTAACATTTTATTCAACCAATAACCAGGTTTGGAAAATTTGACATGATTGGTACAATTTCACTATCTAATGTTTAAATACTGATTAAAAAAATAATATGAAAGTATACACCTGTGCTAAAAATTATTTTTATCACAAATTATTTACCAATAGTGTATAAATTAAATTGCAGTATAAAATAACAATTTTAATTATCAAAGTCAAAAAGCATCTCCAAATTTTCGTGTTTAACAACTAATTATCCCTAATGAAATACAATGGATTTTTTTTTTTAAGAGTATTGTACTAGACATTTTTTCCTATTCATCAGAAATTAAAAATTATATATCTTATTTGTTTTAGATATTCCATGTTCTTAATTTTTTTGCTATGTGTTGTATTCAATAGATTAAGTTAGAGTAGATTTTTTAGTATGTTAATGCTATACATTGATTTATTTTGCAAATGCTACAACATTAAATTAATTATTAATTGAATAAACATATTATACTCATTATATTATGTCATATATGTAGGTTCATGCTGATCAAGATGATTTAGGTAAAGGTGGTCATGAATTGAGTTCAACAACTGGAAATGCTGGTGCTAGATTGGCTTGCGGTGTTATTGGAATTACAAAATAAACTAAAGTTCTTATTTTCAAAATGATAAAAAGTATCCAACTGTTCTTTTTTTTTTAGTTTATTATAATACTGGTGTTAGATTATATAAATATATATTTGTTATTTTTCAATCAAATTTATTTATTTTCACTATTTAATAGTGAAATTTATTGTGTATAATTATTTTATATACAATTAGGGACGAGTTGGTGATCATTGTACTTACAACCAAGTCTGATAATTGGTCGGCTGAGTACTAAAAAGTTCCCACAATCATAATTAAAAAAATTTTTTTTTTTATTGTTACTTTAATATTCAGTTTGAAAAATCAATGTATTTTTTCAAAAAGATGTTATATTGACATTAAATAATCAAAAAGCAATTTTTATTAATTTTAAAATTTAAACATATATTGGAAATCAAACTTTTTCCAAAAAAATAAGTTAGTAGCCTTTTTTTAATAGAATAAGAACAAAAAAAATTAGATATATACATATATGATGTATGCATTAATTCAATTAGTAATGATAAGCTTTTTTCAGTTCCTGTAAAATTAAGAAAATTTTACACCAATTTACTTATTAAATGGACCCCTACTATGATAAATTTTTAAATATCTCATTCAGAAGGGGTACTGATTTGATAACTGCCTAAAAGCAATTGAACTCCAAGTGACCTCGGCAATCTACCTATTCATTGATATTTATATTGTATAATAAGATTTCATTCTTAAGAAAAGTAATTTTAAAAAAAGAGCTGTAGCTTACAATCATTGTAGATGTAAATAATTACAACTAAATTCTTTACTTGTGATTATGTTATATTCAAAAATATTAAATACTAATAAAAAATGAATTAAATCCTTAACATACAACATAAAATTAATATATAATATACATTTATGATGCAGCTAATTAATAAGAATATAAAAATTAACTTAAAAGTATAATCAGTGTACTTAAATACAACAAACTCATATTGATAATTAGAAATTTTAACACTATGGATTATAATTAACTATGATAACTTGTCTTCATAAATAAATCAATACATAGTAATAAATACAATACTTAAATAACCAAACAACTACTTTTCTCTCTAAAAGGATTTGCTTTTTGAGATGAAAATCCAACCATTAGACAATCTTCCATTTCACGTTCTCTTATATACTTAATTATATCCTGTATGGCCTGCGATACGGGTAAGCGTTTAACTGCTGCTTCACGTCGTAACTGTTCAGTAATCTGCCGTTGCTGTTGCAGATTCGAAATCATCATGTCCATAACGGCTGTGTCGGATAGGCCTATTTTCGATGGGTGTGGTAACAGTTAATGCAAAAAAATACAAGTCCCCAAAGTTGGACTTGTTTTAAATAATACTATGTCTCGGAAATTAATTAAACGTATTAATTAAAATTTGGGTAATTTTAAATTTATGCTAAAAGTAAATTGCAATATTTCTACGCAATACACTATTTCAATTATGAATATTAAAAATGTTATGTGTTAAAAGTTATTATATTATTTATCAAAATTTTAATATCTTACTGAAAATGTTAACAACCAGGGCCATAGATTATTAGGTCTGGCAAAACAATGAGTTTACTTATACACTTATTGACGGGTTCCGATCTAATGATACCAGTCTCCATCTAGCGGAGATTGTTTATGATATGCGACAGCTGTGAGAGGCGTATTAACAGTTTGTGATATTTATTATAATAAGAAAAGTAGTGTAAATTTGTTGTAATATAATTGCAACGCCCATTAACTATTAAACGATTTATTAATTAATTATTAAACTTTTGTGTACTCTCAAAAATATTATTTATTGTTAATCCCAATAAATAGGGATACAAACATTCCAAAACTTAGGGTTTTATCCAAAATAAATTAAAAATCCATTAATTTTTTATCATCTTACTGCTCGGATAGTTCTATCGAGTTTTTCTAAAAAAAACCCAAATTCAATAACAATCATATTTATAAGATAAATAATAATTTTTCGCGAGTCACAAAAAAATAAACATACGATAAAATCAATAGCCTCTAAGTTCTGCATTGGAACTAAATTATTGTTTTTTTATTTTATATTTTTAAACATATACAACATATTGACTTAATACGTAATAAGATAAAGGTATATGTATTGAGTATTATAAAACGTAATGGGGCTGTGTCACAGTGTAGACGCGCATAGTTCGGACAAGTGTAGATGATATCCGGTATTTCCAGAATATTTTCAAAAATTAAGTTGAAAAAGTTCATTTTTTGTTAAAAAAATTACCAGTTTGAATTCCCCTCTATGACTATCAAAAAGTCAGATTTTCAAAAAAAAATATACCATATTAGAGATAAATACCTAAGGTATATACTAGTACGCCGAGTGTGATGAGTTTTTTAGACAAAAAAGTGTGAAGGAATAATTTTTTGAGTAAAAAACCATAAAAAATATAGTAAACGTTTGATTATTAAAATTAGAATTTAACATTTAACACCACAGGTATACAAAAAAACTTTACAATTTCTAAATAACTATTTTAAATAAATTAAATAATTTTTTTATATTTTTGTGTTTATTTACATAAATATATGTGCGGAACGCAATTGTTATTATGCGCACAAAATAGTGTTCAAGAATAATATGTAACTAAAGGTAACGAATAAAAAATATTTCAAAATTATTTTTATTTCATAATAAGAGATCTTTTTATTTTCATTGAATGGTATTGTTGTGACATGATTTACACCATCAAGTAAATACAACTGGTACAATTTTCAATATTAAAAAGAAGTATTTTTAATTTTTTAAAAATGTATACTTAAATTATTAACCATTTTGTAAAATACCAAAATGATCTTATAAGAGACTTGCAATTATTGCGACTGTACTTTCCTAGAGTAATAGAATAATATTAAAAATTATTTACACAATTTTAATAAAATTAGTTGTAATAACCAAAAGAAAGTCCTATATATGCAGGGGTTTACTATATGTAGAGGGGAATATTAAGGTCTAACGGTTATTACTTAATAAATGTAGTTAGTGTATTAAAACTACTCTTACCTAATATTCACTGATGGTGATAGAATCTTAATTGTAGGCTTATGGTTATTAAGAAGGTTGTTAAAATTATATTAGGTATGTTAATGAAAGAGAATCGTATTTGGTTAATAAAAGCATATTTATTACTATGGAAAGTGTTAATTATTTTAACAAATGTATAGTTTAGACTTAGTGACAAAAAGTTAAAACTAAAGACTCACAGTATAAAGAATACACTTGAGTACGTTTGGAATAATCTTAAAGTATTTAACTTGACATTTTTAAGTGAGAAAATGAGACAAGAAAAATGAGCGAGTAACTGGTTGCAAAAATAGTGTTCTCAGCCCTTGTATAATGTACCACAAACGGCATAAAGAGGGATGGGATGTCTCAATTATGTCATGCCTTTTCATAGACATTTTGAGTTACCAATCCGTACTACAATCAAAACAAGACAGTTACTTTTTATTAACTTCCCTTATTTAATGTTTTTGTGATGCTTCGAAGACGCTGAGAAAGACAATAACTCATGGCTACTTTATAGTGACCAAGGTCAGAATTATATGCGTAATCGTGTTAGCGTATTCTTTTCTGTGATCTGAGAAATAAAAGAGGTATTAATTTTATTAATATTCCAGAGGAGAATATTACATAGTCATTCTTATAACTTAAAAATTTACTTGTAGTTTTATTTCAAAGTTAAAATTTCAATATTTAAATAAAGCAAGAGTAATAGTGAATTGTGTACGAACATTTCGTACATTCCACGGTGAAAAACAGGTGGTTTTAAATCATTAGGCTCAAAATGTTCAGCAATAACAAATATATTGACCATTTCGAATTGCATTTTATTTGAAAATAATTTTATTTTAAATATGGTTTCAGATACTAGTACTTTAAATAACGTTACTTCAGAGTTCATTTTTAAATTTTTTACGCAATTTAAAATATAGCATAAACTAGACATTATGAAAATTAAATGATTATTATATTTGTTGTTAACACGAGAGGGAAAATAGAAAAAGTAAACAATGAGTCATAAAATTCTAAATGTTTACAACTAGATATGTGCTTATTGTAGTGTGTAATTATAATTATTTTAATATAAAAAGCACATTTTTTTCATCAATTATTATGCTTAAATTCCTGTTTATGAAATAAATGACTTAAGAGTTAAAAACTGAATAAAATTTAGACTTTTTTTGCTCTCTTCAATATCTTAAGTCCAAAATAATTATTTTTGACTTGAGTTGTTTCTATTCAGTATCAAATTTATTACTAAGTAATAATAGGCATATCAAGTGTTCAAATGAAGTCGAGCAAGAATTGATTTATATTAGTAGATATCTAGAATATTTTACGTTTACTATATAGTGCTACAAATTTTAGTGTACTTCAGAAGACACATTTCATGATCACACTCCGTACACCCGCCCATAATGATGATACCAGTCTATTTAGTCTGTGATATTTACTGATTAAAAGTTGTGTAAATTCTATTTCTTCCATGAAAATAAATATTGTAAAATACTCAGTTGTTGCCTATTAGTTATCATATCCGGCCAATGGCGGATTTACCTCTTTTGTTGACGTTTTTCTTACAATTCTTCAAAAGCCGATATTATTCATGTAACTAATCACTTAAAATTTGCTTGTCCTAGTTTTGTCATACCAAATTAAATGTTTTCGTAAGTACACATTTTTTTTATAAATAATGATTCTAATTCACCATTTGGATTTTTATTACAAAAGCTTTTCATATAATTTACAGTTATAATTTATCAAGTTGAAATCTAATGTTAATTATGTATTAATCGCTATGATTAAGTGTATAAAAATTTGGTTTTCAACTTAAACATATTTCAAAATTATTAAATTCTAAATGTATCTACTGCTTGAGTTTTTTTAATTTTATATATCAAATTGATTTTCAGTTATAACTTTTACATGAAATTATAAAAATTAGCTAAAATTTATAGTTTTTCATTTCAGATTAACTGAAAACTAAACTTCAAATAATATTATGCAAACTAATAAAATGAGAGGTATGTAGGCTTATTTAAAAAATTTAATTTTATAAACATTTTTATGACAAATATGTTTCAATTAGTTGATGCACATAAACATAAATGCTTGTTTGAACAATTTTTAGGGCGTCCTCCAAAAGCTAAGTCAACATGTACTATGTGTAATGAGTCAAAACATCCTTTAAATTATGT
This sequence comes from Daktulosphaira vitifoliae, assembly GCF_025091365.1. Classification (NCBI taxonomy): domain Eukaryota; kingdom Metazoa; phylum Arthropoda; class Insecta; order Hemiptera; family Phylloxeridae; genus Daktulosphaira; species Daktulosphaira vitifoliae. The sequence continues at coordinate 34,938,725 of NW_026099574.1, forward strand.
TTTACCTACTCAAAATGGAAAAAAAGAATTTTGTTCTGTCAATTGTCTGGCTGAATTTCGAAAAGAATATGTAAAGGTAAATTTATTGTATGGAATGCACGTAAAATTATATTCATATTATATTGAAATTTATTTTACCCAACACAGGTATAAATAGTGTTATAAACTTATTGATGCCTAAGGTTTAAATGCCATTTCATTTATTTCAAAATTTCAATTATAATAGCTAAAAACTAAAAAGGTATTACTATATTTAGAGTAAAATACACATACATCGACAATGTATACATATTCATGGTATCACAAAACAAGATTTTTTAAAAATCAGTATTATTAATATATAAATACTAGGCTTTGCCTAGCTGGGGCTCCATCCCAACCCAAGGACCTACTAACCTCACGCGCCTTTAGCACATAAGTCTCTTTGGACCATCTTAGTAAGTAGGTCACTGATCCCAGTAGGAGTACTCGACTATGACAGGCACAATAAGTGTTTTGCAGGAAAAATATTAAATCTGAATTAATGTAACAAAAAAACAGTAGCACAGTGGGATCGAAGCACAGTGTGGACGAGGCATAGATGGGACAAGTATAGATGATATCTGACAGTGATTAAAATCACTATCATAAGAAACGCTTCGATGCAAATCTGTAGATAGTGTTTCATTTAGAGAAATTGGTGAAATATTTTAAAAGCAACATGAACTCTTATTTCTTTAATTATATCCTGATTAGTAGTTCTTTGATTTTAAAATATAATATATGAATAAATACTAATTATAGTTTTTAAATTTAGTATGAAATTGTGAGGCCAGCTATGATGTATGGCAGCTATGATGTATGGTTCTTAGTATTGGGCAGTTGATAAGAAAGTAGAGCAGAGATGAGAATGCTTAGTTGGATGAGTGGAGTGACTAGAGAAGATAAGATAAGGAACGAACATATAAGAGGAAGTATAGGTGTTGCGTCAATCGTGGATAAGATGACAGAAAATAGACTTAGATTGTTTAGTCATGTTATGAGGAAAGAAGAATCGAAAGCTGTAAGAACAGTTATAGAAATGAATGTTGAAGGAAGAAGAGATAGAGGAAGACCAAAAAAGAGATGGAGGGATGCTATTGAATGCGATTTGAGGACAGCTGATGTGAGCGTAGAAGATGTGGGAGATCGTGTCAAGTGGAAGCTTAGGATAAGGGTGCCCGACCCCAAGTAGTTGGGATTAAGGCAAAGAAAAAGAAAAATATTACCAGATATTCCGGTGGCAATTGACATAATATGATTGTTATTTCGGAATGTACAATTTAGCGTTTAGTTGGGTTTAAATAATATAGCGTCAAATCAATTACCTACTCTATCGGTTGTATCTCAATATACACTACACTTTAATGATACAATAAATAAATAAACTCACACATATACACATTTGCATTTATAACATTGTGTCTAATGTAAGTATAAAATGATAAAAAATAACCATAAAAGGAAAAAAATGGAATATACATTTTAGTACTCATATTAAATGTAATGTAACTCGAAAAATATTTGTTTAAATGAAAAAATATAAGATAATTTTTTTGTTTATAATTGTCTTTTAAACAACTTTTGTACGAAACTTTTTTTTGTAAGTGAAATATTTTTTGAGAAAATGAAAAAAGCTCATATTTTTTTAACTTTTGCAAGGCTGTAAAAAGAAAGCTCAATTCCAATCAATGAGGACTATTAGTATGTCATTATACATATTTTAATTCAACTTAAATTTTAAAGAACCAATAAAATAGATTAAAAATGAAAATTTGGACTGATTATTTTTAACATATTAAAAATCAAATCAGTAATAATTTGAAAACAAATTTTTTTTTCTTTTAATTATTATTTTATATATATAATTAGTAATAATATAAAAAATTAGAAGTGATAGAAATAGTCTACTTGCAGATTTGAAAACAACGCGAAAATTTGATTTAGAAAAGTATAATTTTGCTTCTGATGAAAGTTCCTTGTAGTCCAGTGCATTTATTTATAGTAACAAACAGTTTTTATTGAAAATTATTGTATCAAGCCCTTTAAATTTTTATACACGTAAAAGTAAAGCAAAATATAACTTCTTTATTATTTTTATAATTTCTCCGTTTAAATTACAATATTAAATATCAATTTCATACTAAATTTAATAATTATAATTAGTATATATTCNAATTATTGAATATCAATTTCATACTAAATTTAAAAACTATAATTAGTATTTATTCATATATTATATTTTAAAATCAAAGAACTACTAATCAGGATATAATTAAAGAAATAAGAATTGATGTTGCTTTTGCTTTTGGAATAATCCACCAATTTCCTACTTTTAAAAAATAAAAAATTTGGTTGGGAATTTTTTCTGCTATTCGCCAAAATTACTCCTTTGTTGGCTGGCCTAATCATTAAATAGAAAATTTTATGAGAATTAAAACAATGTTATTTTTAAGATTAATATGTAGTCAGGAAATTTTATAATTACTATTTACTGTAAATTTATCAGAAAAACTCATTATTTTTTGCATTTTTATCGTAATAGAACACTTAAATAGNTTACTGTATATTTATCAGAAAAACTCATTATTTTTTTGCATTTTTATCGTAATAAAACATAAATAGAAATCATAGTAATAATTTCTAAGTAAATTTTGGTATTTAAAAACATTCTATTATTGAAATATCCAGAACTGAAATAATTTTAATGATTTCCTTTAACTAAAAATAAAAAGTTATCATTTTGAATCCCTCTTGTGGGCAGATAAAGGGTTAGATTTATAAAAAAAAACCAAATGATAGGTAAAGACATGCATCTAAATAAAAAATAATTAATAAAAAATGCAAAAAAATTCATTGCTATACGCAGGTTGGAACCCTGTACCCCAAGCGTGTAAAACAAGTTTTACCAACTCGGCAACCGTACATTGCTACCGTCAGTTGAAAAAATTGGCTATTTAAACTAGTTCAAATTTCAATATTAATTTTCTCGACTTCAAAAAGCAAAAAAATTGAAATAAGTTTAACTTTCTATGTTATATCAATTTTTTATTTATATAATATTTATGAAAATCTGTACTCCCCTTGCCAGGTATTTTAAAATAAAATAAAATACAAAACCCAGAATTTTACACACAAAAATAGCATATTTTTGAATACGGTAGTCATTTTCACCATGAAGACAAATCCAAATTTTTTTTTTTAAATTAAAGTATATTACATAAGCTTTAATTTAAGATATATATAAAAGTGTCAGTATTTCTGGAAGACTTTAAAAAATTAAATTGAAAATGTCCTAGTTTCAATAAGCATGTTTAAAGTTTTGACCCCCCTTGTATAAAGTGGTACGATCCGATTTACAAAAAAAGTGTGTCNGGCTATGATCCGATTTACAAAAAAAGTGTGTCAGATGAAAGGGGTATAGAAAAATTATTTATAAAAAAATAATAATATTGATCCATACATTTCTCCAAAAGTTATAGCAATATAAATTTAATAATATAACGTATAAATTCGAGAATTTTTTCACGGAAATCGTAAGTTTTTGATGTTCGTTTTCACTATGAAGACAATTCCAGAGGTCAAATTTTTTTTTTTCAAAATAAAGTATATTACATAAGCTTTAATTTAAGGTATATATAAAAGTGTCAGTCTTTCCGGAACATTTTCAAAACTTAAGTTGAAAAAGTTCTACTTTTGTTACGCATTTTAAAAGGTATGCACCTCCCCTGTATAAAGGGAAATGATCCGATTTAAAAAAAAAAGATGTCCAATGAAAGAGGTATATATAAAGTATTTATTATTAAAGAATAGAATTGATTCATGCATTTTAGCTTCGATGCGAAGCTGAGAAGGTATTAATTTTACTATGATGTGTTTTTTTTTTAAGTCTATTGCCACTTTTTCTCATCTCTCACTGGACTGATTTCTTTCAAAAATACGTCAAAAGATCACAAATCGTATCTAATTGGAGACATTACCCTTTCAAATTGAAAAAAATTCCCTCGTTTCCCGAAAATGGGGGAAAAATCCAAAAAAATTACAAATTTAAAAATCGGTAAATTTTGTCATTTTTTTATCTTAAAACATCCATAACTTTTTCAAAAATCAACAAATCAACATAATTTTTTTTATACTAAAACCTTAGATATTTTCCTTTCATTTGATATAATTTTTTTGAAAATTTAACACTTAACCTGCTCATGGGGGGGGATTTAAAATTGCAACTTTTTTACAAAAACTAACTTTTTCAACTTAATTTTTGAAAATGTTCCGGAAATACTGCGTCCTTTAAACATATATCAAATTAAAGCTTATTTTATGTACTATAAAATGAAAAAAAAAANATCAAATTAAAGCTTATTTTATTTTCTATAAAATGAAAAAAAAAATTTGTCTCGACACTTTATCTTCTACATTTAAACGGCTGCCGTAGTTAAAAAAACACTATTTTTTGTTAAAATTTTCGATTTTGGATTTTT
>NW_026099574.1:34946343-34950067 GCF_025091365.1 Daktulosphaira vitifoliae
ATTATATTTTAAAATCAAAGAACTACTAATCAGGATATAATTAAAGAAATAAGAGTTCATGTTGCTTTTAAAATATTTCACCAATTTCTCTAAAGGAAACACTATCTACAGATTTGCATCGAAGCGTTTTTTATGATAGTGATTTTAATCACTGTCAGATATCATCTATACTGGACCCAATTATGCCACGATCCCACTGTGCTGGGTTTTTTTTAAAAAGTTATAGCATCATAATGTTAAAAAATGTAAAATATAATATCAAAAATTTTTTCACAAAAATAGCATATTTTTGCATACGGTAGTCATTTTCACCATGAAGACAAGTCCAGACGTCAAATTTTTTTTTTCAAATTAAAGTATATTACATTATCTTTAATTTCAGATATATATATAAAAGTATCAGTCTTTCCGGAACATTTTCAAAAGTTAAGTTGAAAAAGTTAATTTTTTGTAAAAAAGTTACCATTTTGAAACCCCATCCTTTGGGCTGTTAAAGGGTCAAATGTTCACAAAAATATATAAAATGATAGGTAATTATCTAAGGTATCTATAAAAAAAAAAATTATATTGATTCGGTCATTTTTAAAAAAGTTATGGCAATTTTAAGTAAAAAAAATTGAAAAAATATCGAAAATTAGCGATTTTTAAATTTGTAATTTTTTGGGGGATTTCCCCCGTTTACGGGGAACGAGGGAATTTTTTTCAATTTTTGAGGGTAATGTCTTCGACTAGATACGATTTGTGATCTTTTGACATATTGTTCATCAAAATCGGTCCAGCGAGAGCTGAGATTGAGCGTTCACAGACACAAAAAAAAAAATAAAAAAAAAAAAATAAAAAAATAAACACATCATGGTAAAATTAATACCTTCTCAGCTTCGCATCGAAGCTAAAATTTGTCCCGGCGACCTATCTTCTATGCGCAAAAGGCTACCGTATTCAAAAATATGCTATTTTAACAAATTTTTTTTTTATAAATTAAACACTATCTACTGATTTGCATCGAAGCGTTTCTTATGATAGTGATTTTAATCACTGTCAGATATCATCTATACTGGACCCAATTATGCCACGATCCCACTGTGCTGGGTTTTTTTTAAAAAGTTATAGCATCATAATGTTAAAAAATGTAAAATATAATATCAAGAATTTTTTCACAAAAATAGCATATTTTTGCATACGGTAGTCATTTTCACCATGAAGACAAGTCCAGACGTAAATTTTTTTTTTTCAAATTAAAGTATATTACATTATCTTTAATTTCAGAGATATATATAAAAGTGTCAGTCTTTCCGGAACATTTTCAAAAGTTAAGTTGAAAAAGTTAATTTTTTGTAAAAAAGTTACCATTTTGAAACCCTTCCTGTGGTCTTGTAAAGGGTCAAATGTTCACAAAAATATATAAAATGATAGGTAGATATCTAAGGTATCTATGAAAAAAAATTTATATTGATTCAATCATTTTGAAAAAAGTTATGGCAATTTTAAGTAAAAAAAATTGAAAAAATATCGAAAATTAGCGATTTTTAAATTTGTAATTTTTTGGGGGATTTCCCCCGTTTACGGGGAACGAGGGAATTTTTTTCAAATTTTGAGGGTAATGTCTTCAACTAGATACGTTTTATGATCTTTTGACATATTTTTCATCAAATCGGTTCAGCGAGAGCTGAGATTCAGTGTATACAGACACAAAAAAAAATAACACATCATAGTAAAATTAATATCTTTTCAACTTCGCGTCAAAGCTAAAATGTATTGGATATAAGGTTGACGTTTGCTAAGTAGGTATTCCCCTTAGGCATATTTAGAAATTTTTGTTAAACAAAGCATTAATAGAGCAAAAGTTCAAACAAAAGATATATATATATATATATAACAATAAACATGATTAAATATTTCATCATATTTAAAAGAAATCGACAGAAAGTATCTTAATAAAAGTAAGCATACTTTGATTAAGACTTTTGATAAACTAAACATAATATATAAAAATAAAAAGATAGTTTTAACAATCAATTCACACATGACAACAATAACATTTATTAATAATAAATTGAATAGAAAATTAAATTGTCATAAAAATTCATATTTTACAAATTTAGAGTCACAATAAACATATGCGCGGAAATGAGTTAATGCCCATATTAAAACCATGCGCGTGAAAATTGAAAAAAGCTTGTAAAACAGTAAAAAATAAACGAATTGAATTGATTTTTTTATGATATCTCAGAAATGTCATTGGACGGGTATGGTAAAAATTTCAAACCTTAAGTCGTAAAACAGTCGCAGGTGAGCAGCAAAAATTGTCTAACCTTTGCAAATAATTTTCCCGAAGTCTCATAACAGAGTATTTTTGTTGAAAAAAAAAATTTTTGAAAATCTGATCACACTAAGTAATTTTTCCAGAAAAACGTTTTTTTCCTTATTTTATTGTATAAGATTTTTATAATAATGTAAGGAATTACTTGATTATTTTTTACTAGATTTTAAAAATTGTCAAAATCTCATTGGGAATATTTAGCAGCTAAAGAACCTCCTTTATTTGTTTCTATGATCCAATAACACTATAAGATTAATTTTTATTCTAGGAGTAAAAAAAAAAAAAAAAAAAACTAATAAATAAAAAATGTTTTGAGGCATAAACATTTTATTGTCCGAAACACCAAAAATTTTAAATACATTACCAGGCGCTAATATAACAATTTATGAGTTTAATTATATTGATTTATTCAATTTTATTTAAATAATACTTTTCAATGACTTAATTAGCTTAATTATTGGCTAATAGCCTTGAATCATTTTATAAACTTTTACTTAATAAAGTACATGCATAGTGTTATGATATTTAAGAATAATTTCTTTTAATTTTCATTATTTTAAATACTTGTTTTATAGAATGGTTGTGCCAATTGTGATAATATTATCAAAGGTACACCAGTAAAACAAGAAAATCTTGAATCCACTCCAAAAAATTTTTGCTCAGCGGCTTGTTTAAATAAACACCAAAGAAAAGAGCTAACAAAAAAATGTAAGTTAATAGATGCATAAAACAATAATTAATATTTATTTTTATTGTTAATACTAATAGTAAGTTATTTAATTAAGTTTAATAATAATCAAGTCTTCGACATTTAAAAAATTCAGATTATTTTAGTATCTATTTATAATATTGAACTTTACATAGTTTTATAATTTTTTGATTATTATTGTCATACTATTTGAAATTGTTTAAATTATGTGATAACGAGTAAAAAAAGTATCTTAAACATTAGCAAATAAACAAACTAGTTATTTATTTGTTAAAAATAATGCTGTATTCAGGTTTTCAATTTTTTTTTTAAATTACAGCTGTTTTTGGTGATGTTCAAGTGGAGCATCCGTTTTCCATTAATGGGAATCAAACATTCGACTGGGATAGTTATTTAAAAGAAACTAATAGCATAGCTGCTCCAAATTATTGTTTCAAGCAGGTAAGTTAAATGCCCTATAGAAAGTAGATTTATTTATAAAATTTTAGAATAATGAAAACATTTTTCACTTAATGGATTTCATTACTTGATAACTATTTCAAGGGTTATTGAATCAAACTATAAAATGACATTAAAAAAAAATTACTATTACTACTTCCCCCCTCCCACCATACTCTTGAATTTTTTAGCTTCGATTGCGATGCTGAGAAGGTATTAATTTTACTATGAAGTGTTTTTTTTTTTTTTTTTTTTTT
>NW_026099574.1:34950103-34961944 GCF_025091365.1 Daktulosphaira vitifoliae
TTTTTTTTTTTTTTTTTTTTGTCACTACTTTTTCTCAGCTCTCACTGAACCGAATTCTTTCAATGATACGTCAAAAGATTACAAATCGTATCTAACCAAAGGCATTACCCTTAAAAATTGAAAAAATTTCCCTTGTTCCCCATAAATGAGATTAAACTTCAAAAAAAATTACAAATTTAAAAATCACTAATTTACGAAATTTTTTCAATTTCTTTTATTTAAAACTGCCTTAACTTTTTCAAAAATGAACAAATCAATGTAATTAATTTTTTTATAGATGCATGATGTCTTTACTTTTCATTTGGTATATTTTTTTATAAATCTGACCCATTAAATGCTCGCAAAGGAAAATTCAAAATGACAATTTTTTCACAAAAAATTAACTTTTTCAACTTAACTTTTGAAAGTGTTCCCGAAATTCTGACACTTTTATATATATCTTAAATTAAAGCTAATGTAAAATACTTTATTATAGAAAAAAAAAATTTCGGAATTTATTTTGTCTTCACAGTGAAAATAATTACCAAATGATATTTTTGTGTGGAAATTCTCGATTTTATATTTTACATTTTTTACATTAAAATGCTATAACTTTATAGTATTATAGTATTATTATAACTATCTTTTTTTTTACAATGCATACATTTTTATATTATATATTGTTTCTAAACCATAAGACTTTCAATCACTCAATCAGATGCTTAAGGTTTGATATTATTGTATAATTAGCTTAGATGGTAACTTTATGTATTTTTATTTACATTTATGATTGTTATAAACAAGTTAAAGATAATATAATTAGTGTTTTAAAATAAAAAAAAAATATTTAATAAATTTATTGAAGAAAAACATTAAAATAACATCTGAATGACTTTTCTATGCAATGATATATTTTTGATTAAAAATCATGAAAAAATTATTCATATGCTTACTTATAATTAATTAAATATTAGATATTATATTTTCACTGTAATTTTGTTTATAATTTTTATTGTGAAATTATTATGTTTGTATTTATTGAGTGAATTATGTCTTATTTAATTGATTTCATTAGTATTTTATGTACTTGGATTAGAACAAATTATTTTAATTATATTACTATTTTAGCATGAAGAATCACCAGAAAACGAATTTAAACTTGGAATGAAATTAGAAGCTGTAGACCCACGAAATATAACATCTATGTGCATTGCTACAGTTGTTGGTGTTGTTGGCCCTAGGATAAGATTGCGCTTGGATGGAGGAGATAATAAAAATGACTTTTGGAGATTGGTGGATTCATCAGAATTAAAACCTGTTGGGTATACTGAAAAAAAAGGAGGCATGCTGCAACCACCTCTTGGTAATTTTTTTAAAGTAATTACAAATAATTTGTTCTTTTGAGAAACACAATCCGCCCTTTTTATTACAAAAATGTTGTAATAAATTTTAATTTTTTGAAGATAGATATTTTTTATAGAAAAATGGCTTCTTTCACTAAATTTTTACTCTCTAAATGGGCAAATATTCTTTTAAAATTAATATTTTCAACTGAAGACATAAGAAATTAGAGAAACAAAATTATCAAGTAAATAATAATTAATAATGTCTCGTGAAATATTTTGTAGTTATGTATATAACTACAAAATACATATATTATATGTAATATAATATATGCTCATTGAAAAAAAAAAATTTTTTTTTTATAAATTCTTGTATTTTAATAGTTTTAGAAAGCCATTAAATTTTCTATCAATTTGTTGTGGTTGAAATTTATTCTGTATGATTACTCTGAAATTTAAAGAGCTAAATTTTTATGAATATTTATAAATGTCTTTTTATTATTATAGTACAGCATTTTGATTTTTAAATTGTACATAAATGATTTTAATGTTAATTTATAGGTTTTCGTATGAATGGCTCATTATTTCCTATGTTCCTCGTTAAAACATTGAATGGAGCATATTATTCACCTGAAACAGCCTTTAAATCTGAACCAAAAACACCGACTGATAATTTATTTAAAGTTGGTCAAAAAATTGAAGCAGTTGATAAAAAAAATCCACATTTAATATGTGTAGCAACTATTGGTATTTATTATATATTGTTGTCATAGTAAAATGTAGGTTTAATTTTTTAATTTAATTTAAAATTTTGATTAAAGGTGATGTTAATAAAAATAATATATTTGTTATGTTTGATGGATGGCGTGGTGCATTTGATTATTGGTGTTCTTATGACTCGAGAGATATTTTCCCTGTTGGATGGTGTGTTAAAAGTGGTCATCCACTTCAACCTCCTGGTCATAAAGGTAATAGTAATATACTACTTTTCACTGTAAATAATTTTCATTTTTAAATATTGAAAACTATCAAGAAAAATCATTATCTAATTTTTAAGATATATGATATAGTATTACGAATTATGTAATATTATTAATTAATAACTAAATTATACTGTGATTATAAACATTATTTTATTATTTTCACTATTTAATTAATACATATAGCTTAGGTGATTTGGAAGTATTAAAAAAAACATTTAATCAATTAATTTTTATAATAATTATAAGTTTTACTTATAAAGAAAATACTTTACTATTTTAAATTAACAAGTTGTTAATTACATTCATAATTAATAATACTGTAATTCACTTTTAATTCTGTGATTTAATCATATGTGTTAGGTTATTATATGAGTAATTTTAAGAGGTATAATTCTTTAAGTCAAGTATTTCTCAGTTTAAAAATTTAACTTTTAAGTTAATATCCGTCAATATATTAATGAATTTTTATATATTATTGTTAATAATAAATATTTTCAAGGAGGATTTTTGCAGCTCTTAATATTCATCAAATTAATTGTATATTAAAAAGAAGGCGTCTGCTGTTTCTAAAAAAAATGTTATAGCTAACAATGGCTTATGATAAATTATAATTAACTAACATATGTCGAGTATTCATTTCCTTATTTAATGATATCTCCTTAGAAATTACTATATTATTGAATATCAATTTGATATTAAATTTATTTATTCGTGTATAATTCTTATAAATCATACAACTTATAATTAGGGTATGGTTAAAGAAATAGTAATTGATATTTTCATTGAAATAATCAAACAATTTCTTGTAAGATTTAAACACTATACAGATTTGCATCAAAGTATTTTTTGTGATAGTGATTTTAATCACTAATACATTTCATCAATACTTGTCCAACTTACACTATATCCCTAATGTGCTGCGATTTTCATAGTGAATTTAAAAACATTTAAACTATTAGAATTTAAGAAATAGCTATAATAATAGTTATTCAAATTGTTATACTAAAAAATAGTATGTTTCTCTGTTTAAAATAATGTTTTAAATCCGAATTTACTAAAATTAAAAATATATTTGTGTGTGTTAAATTTAAATGATTTATCCTAAGTTTTTATTTTTATTTCTGTATTTTTACATTAATTAATTTTCATGTTTAAAAATTTAGCTGTTACAGGATCTCGTTATTCAGGAGGAAGGCCTAATGGAGCTCAAAACTCTTCTCTTGTAAAGCAAACTCTTAATGACTCTATAACTCTTACACCAGATAGTGCAAGTGATTTAGAAGTAGGATTTCAAGAATCATGTTCTGGTTAGTAATTATTATCTTGAATGTGTTATGCATGTTTTCATACAAATAATTTAGTGGTTGAAATGATTTTATTATTTAGATAATTTCATTTTTATGTTGACATTTATTATTTAGTTTTAATTTTAATATAGTAAAACCAAAGTGAAAACTGATTTTTAATAATTCATTTCATAAATACTGATAAAATATGTTAATGCCGAATTTAATTTTAAACCATTATTTAAAATTACTTAAAATCTCTCTTTAAAAATGTCTGAATTACAAGTAGATCTACTAAAGTTAGTTTTATTTAATTTTTTGTTTTTTGTTTTTATATTTATAAAGGGAAAATAAGCTTATTTTGACATTTTGACTTTTTTATGACTTAATAGTTGAAGTTTTTTAAGGAAATAATTTTCTTAGAGTTAAACTTTTTAACAATGTTCTTATTAAGTAAATTTTCCCCAATTATAGAATGATATAATTACTGTTTATTCTGAAATCAAATATTTTATTTTTCTCAACTAACTAATTCTTTAATATTATTTTAGTATTTATAAACCATGAGTGTAAGTGTGGTCCTTTCATGGATTCTTCAAAATTGTTTGAACTTCCTAAACAATTAGGTCCTGGTTTGGTACAAAAGGTTTTAAAAGATACAATACAACATTTGGTAAATACTGCACATGATATACAATCAGTGACAACTTTGATGAAAAAACAAGGAGATAGCACTTGTACTGTAACAGGTAAAATTAAACATTTTAAAACAACTAAACATAATTGATTTAAAATTTTATTAATAGATGTGATATGTATCAAACATTTAAAACATTCAAGTTACTTAAAATATTTAAAAATTAGCTTAAAATACTAAAATAATTACTCCATAAAACAAAATTTTTAATGAAAATAGCTGTATTTAATGATAAATATTATAATTATGGATATTTGATGTAATACATATTTATATTATAATTACTTAATTCATTATGAAATATCTTAATTTATTCATACTTACACTTATGTCTATACTAAGTACTGGACTTGGGTATATTATATCATGTGATAATTGAAAAGATGAACATTATAAATTTTAACATGCTTGTCTAATGATGCAGTAACAATTGCTAATCCCTTCTTAGCCATGCACGATGCAATTACAGTCTTATGATTTTGTGTGAGTTAAGCTAATAGTTTACCAGCTAAAACATCCCATATTCAAACTTCTCTTCCATCTGAAATTTTAAATAAAAATAATTATAAAATAATTAAATAAAACTTTCATCAGAAACAAAAATTTACTTTAAATAAATCAACATTATGCGCTGTTTTCAAATCTGCTATTAGATTTCTACTATCAGTTCTAAGTTTTGATATTATTAATAATTTTTAAAAAATGAGTATTTACATAAAAAGAAATTTTGATTTTTAATATATTAAAAATGATCAGTGCTAAATATCATTTTTAACCTATTTCTTGGTCCTTTAAAATTGATTTTTGAAAGTTTATAATAAAAAAAACTAAAAATTAATACCATGACTTTTAGCTCAACTGCAAGTTTGAAATTGACAACATAACATAGAATATTTTATGAAAATTAAAAAAATGGTATTGTTAAATTTTATCATTACTATTTATAGTAAATTTATCAGTAAACATTGATATTTTATTACATTTTTATCATAATAGATCACTTAAATAAAAAATATAATTATCATTTCTAAGTAACTTTTGGTGTTTAAAAGATTCTACAATTGAAATATTCAGATCTGAATTCATTTTAATGATTTAATTTAACTAAAAACCAATCAAAAAGTGGTTAAGAAAATATACTTAATTAAGCGTATTATTATGGCTCTTTTAAGCAAAAAAAAATTGAAAAAATTCGAAATTTGTAATTTTTGGAGATTTCCTTCCTTTACAGGGAACGAGGAAAATTTTTTTAGTTTTGAGAGTGATGTTTTCGACTAGTTATGATTTTTGATATTTTGACTGGTCATTGAATGAACTCTTGTATACCTTATAAAGGTGTCAATTTTATTTTATTTTAGTAATAGATATATTTAACTACATTACAAAATAAAAAATGATCTAATTATAAAAATTACTAGTCAATAACAACTTTTGAATTGGTACTTCAGAAGTTATAACTATTCTAAAATATAGAGTGGTGGTAAAATTAATACCTTTCAGCTTCGCATAGAAGCTAATAAAGTTGACATCCTTATTATCTTTGAGGGGTGAAATAAAAATTATTTAATAGCTTATATAGTTGTATAATTTATATGAAACTAAAAGACACCAATATTAATTTTCCTAACATAATTGTTATTTTAAGACAAATTAAGTTGTTAATTCGATAAAAATCTCTCTTTATGTTTAATCTCTTTATGTATCTTTATATGTATCTCTCTTTTTTTTTATAAATTAATTATCTTATTTATAATAAAACTCATTTAAGTCTTAGGATTAAATGTGTTATGAATATTTACAGCTTCAATGTAATGCTGTAAGATTATTAAGTATTGACTATATTTCTAAAATATTGTGATAAATATCCGCCCCGTGGGCAGGTAAATAGTCAGGTTTTCAAAAAATGTATATCATATAAAAGGAAAATATGAACAATTTCTATATAAAAAAAAATTATTTTGATCCATTCATTTTTGAAAATGTTATGGCAGTTTTAAAAATTGTAATTTTTTTGAAGATTTCCCCCATTTATGGGAAATTAAAAAAAAATTTTGAATTTTCAAGGGCAATGTCTTCAATTAGATATGATTTGTAATCTTTTGACTTATCGTTAAAAGAAATCGGTTTGGTGAGAGCTAAGAAAAAGTAGCTACAAATATAAAAAAAAAAATCATAGTAAAATTATACTGTCTCATCTTGGGATTGAAACTAATAAAAAATATTTGTTATAGCTACTTATGAAGGAAAATCTAGAGTTTTTAAATTACCAAAGATAGAAAAAGCCGTTGAATTTTGGGAATATATAAAAAGTCTATTGGAAGATTTATCATGTTGTTCTCGTTTATTAAGTCCTACATTAAATGTATGTTCAGAGTGTAAATTAGATAAAGGTTAGTTTTCTAGTGTAAAATGTATTATATAAAAATAAAATATTTTAATGAATTAATTTTTAAATATTTTAGTTGTTAACAATTCTACAGCAATTAATGATGTTAGTAAAAATATTAAAAGACAAGGTTCACCTGAAAGTTCAACACCATATATGGGTTTAGTCACAAAAATTGCTCGTTCAAATGAACCTGAAATGGAAGCTGCATCTTCAACTACTCCAGCAGAAGATCTATCTAGACTGCCTGTAGATCCAGTAGAATGGTCTGTTGAAGATGTTATTCAACATATTAATTGTGTAGATGTTCAGTTAAATGTATTTGCAGAATTATTCAGAAAACATGTGAGTTTTATTAATATCATTATTGAAATAAAATAACTTTACAAATAATAAGTCGTTCTTTTAACTGTCTTATTATTACATACCGTTATTTATGTAGCAAAACCTTATTAGTTATACAGGGTGATTCATTAAGACACTCATTTTCTCGGTAACTATTGAAAATTTTTAATTTTGATAAGGAAAATATTGTTTAATTAAAAAAACTACAATAATATGTAGTAAAATCATAATTTTTTTCATCCCAATAAGGTTAAAAAACATTAACTTGAATTTTCTTAAATGGGAACCCCTATTTTTAATTTATTATTATGATTTAAAATAAAAATACAAACAACTTTGCTGTTATATATTTTTTTTTTCCGATCAAACGTTCGTCTGTTACAGCTTGTTAAAGTTGAATAATTTTGGACTAAATTTCTATTATTATTTTACTGTTTTGAATACAGAAGTTACTATTTTTAATATAAACTAATTTTTATTGACCAAGATATGACATGTAAGATAGCAATAATAATTTACAACACACTAATTGAGAGATAATAGTAATAGATTCAAATCGAACCTTAACTATATTATTAATAGCACAGTCTATTGGTTTGTAAGACAAACTATAACACTGAAGAATCAATTTCTTTGAAAAACCCAACTCTACACGTAGTATAGTGACTCTTAAAATAATCGAATACTAGGATAATGTTATCGTAATCATTGCTTACACAAAGTAATCTTTATTTTTGTTGACAGATACATATTAAAAGTTGTAGTATACCTCATAAACAGAATTAAGTTAAATTAGTTTATGATGGGATGAAAAAAATTATGATTTTACTACATATTATTGTAGAGTTTTTTTAATTAAACAATATTTTCCTTATCAAAAATTTAAAATTTTCAATAGTTACCAAGAAAATGAGTGTCTTATCCTTAATGAATCACCTATATTTTTGAAAAAAAAAATTTTTTCACAAAAGTGTGTATAGTATACAAATTATTTTCTTATGTATGATGATTTCATAAGAAATATATTCCATAGTAAATTTGTCATGTTATTGTTTAAATATTAAATTAAATTTTTACAGCAACAAATGCAAAACCAAAAATTTTTAGTATCTGTAAAATTGATAAAATTTGCCTTACAATGTTTTATTACATATCCAACAATGTGTTACCTGCAAAATATAATCATATTTTTTAGTATTCTACTAGTGATGGTGTGTAAGATATTTGAATTTTATCAGTTTATTATAAATCATTGGATTCATTACCAAATTTCAATAAATAAATATTCAATTTAAAAATTTTGCATAATGTTTTAATTAGAACTTTTTTGATAAAGATTTTAGCTCATAAGATTTATCAAGAATGTCTTATACCTTGGTTTTCAAATATCAAGGTTCTTCTATTACATTAAACTGTATAGCCTAGTTTTTTTACAACTATTAATATGTATAGTTTAGTTTAATACTTAATTATTATAAATAAAATGTAAATTATAAAATTTAATGTGTACTTGTAATGGTTTTTTTAAATTTTGCAATATTTTGTTTACGCTATTAATAGCTATAATAAGAGCAAAAAAAAAATTACATGATCCTAATAAGTGCTTAAAAATGTTTTTATAAAAAAAATTTAATTACATATGATAAAATAATTTATATCAGAAAACCATTAAAATGAAACTAACTTATTGTATCAAAAATGTTAAATATATTATATTAAACATTAAAAATTTTACATTGTATATAAAAAATTATGCTAAAATCTGTTAGCAAATATTACTATATATTACTTAATTTTTATTCTGATAGTTATTACCTTTTTGAAAATAAAAAAAAATATAAATAACTAACATATTGATATTTTACAATCAATGAATATAACAAATTTTGGAATGTGTAATAAAATACAAAACTTTATCTTTAATATGGATGAAGCTTGAAAAATTTATCTACGAAGGCTATTGTCTTATATTTTATTTCATAAGTCTAATCGGTGTAGAGATTCTCTACTATATTAGTTTATTTTCCTTTGTCTTCCTAAAATTAATTGTTTGTTAGGACTACAATGGTAAGGGTTTAAGCCCCTACAACATCTATAAACACATGTTAATAATCTTGAATGAGTTATCAACTAAAAAATTGAACTCTTATTCATATAGTAACTGTTAGATTTATGCAAGAAGACTACTAATCCACTAATAAATTATATTTTCTCAAAGGAAAACTATGATATAAAAAAAATTATACTATTAGTATTACCATTAATCAGCTATAATAATTAATTTATGTTAAATATTTAAACTAATTAAAAGTGATATATATTTTAATATTTTGCATTATTATGCAAGTATTGTAAATAAAGTCAAAAGGTATTAATCAATTTAATTGTAATAACTAGTTTAAAGTCTATTAATTTGATCAAAACAACAATTTTTATGTTAAGTAAAACATAATTATTTATCAACCTTGTTAAATTATTTTTAGGAAATTGATGGAAAAGCATTATTATTGTTGAATTCAGATACTATGATGAAATATATGGGGCTAAGACTTGGCCCTGCTTTAAAATTACAAAACCTAATTAATCGTTTAAAACCAAATCGCAGATGAAAAAAGTGCATAATTCTGTCATTGGAATATTTTTATATTTAAGTGTTTATATTTCAAGATGTTTAGATATTTCTGTATGGAAAGATAAATTATATATACACTGTTGATAATCAATTTTAGTAATTGATCACTTATTTGTTTTTATATTAAGTACATTAGTATTAAAAATAATACTATAATGTGTAATGGTGCTTAGATTAATTACAAAAATATCTAACTTAAGAATTAGACATTTATTAATTTGGTTTTCACAGTAAACCATTTAAAGATACACCTACTTATGTATAATTATAATAATATTATTAAAATTGACAGATAATATAATGTAAGAAAATTTATCTCATAATACTTTATTTAGTCATGTTTATAAAAGCATATTATTATGTGATGTCACTTTTAAATAACAAATTATTTATTCAATTATTTAAATACTTTATTACTATAGCTAAAAATTATATTTTTAAAAAAAAATTAATACATTTTATTTAAATGTAATAGACAGTTGAGTTTCAAAAACTCAGTTTTATTAATAGTATAAATATAAAAATTTACCCTAATTCTAAATTTTCCTATTAACATTTCAATTTCTAAAAAAATTTTGCTTGTAATATCCAATTAAAATATGGTATAAACAATGTAATATTTATAAAAAGTATTATTGTTACTATTCAATAGTAAAAAATAACAGAAGACTCATCATTTGAGATCAACTATTTATTTGTTTATTAATAATTTTTTTTTAGTTTCAATTTATACAAAAAAATTAATTTAATATTATTTTCATACTGTGTTAATGATAAAATTTATTAAATAAAATTACTATCAATATTAATTGTCATTTAATAAAATTTTCATTTTATATACACTTAATAATTTTTTGTAAGTTAAATCTTAAGTGTGCATGTAATTATATTTTATTTATCTCTAAAGAATGTTTTATCATTCTTGGAACTAAACCTCGCTTAGTTAAAAAGTTGAAGTTTTGACATCCTAGCTAATTTAAAAAAGTAATTTAGCAAGTCGAGTATGGATTAAAAAAATGTTGTGATCAATACTGATAAAGTTGTCATTTTTCTATCTTTTACATTTTTGTTGTTAGATTTTATTTTTTAGATATAATTTAAAGATATTGATGTATATATATACTTTACTTTTAGTTTAAACAAAATATTTATGTATATTGTACTAGTATTAAATGTTAATTTTCTTATTTTTAAGCCGTATTGGGAGAATTATGTATTGGCAATTGTTTCTGTGATGTTAGATGTATTTTGATTGAATGTATTTAAAATTATATTTTTGTAAAATATAGTAATTTGTTTGCACATTTTAGGTATTAAATATTTGCTCTGTAAAATATTTTCACTCAACAATCAAAGGCAATGGTGCAATGATCAGATTTTTTCTAACCAACTTAAATATATGTCATCATTAAAAAAAAAGTTGATATCTCTATAAGAAATGACGCTAAAAATTAAATAATAACAGACAAATAAAAAAGTATACGTAACTATAAAAATAAAATTTGTTTGTGATGGGCCAAATCAGCAAATTTGGAAAACCGAATAACTAAATATCTTTTCACGTTAAATATTAGTTATAGGTATGTACCTAGATAGACATTTTTAAAAATAATATAAAAATATAACATTGTTTAATAAAAAATAGTATTAAGGAAACCTTTTCTATGAATATTATCTAACCTTATCTAATGAGTTTCTATAATTTAATTTAAAAATTCAATACATAGTAAACAGATCTCTTTTGTATTTATTTAAAACAAGTAAAAAACAGCTTTTATTTTATTAAAAATTATAAGATATTGGTACAATAATCGTCGTTGGTTTCCGTTTTACTAAAGTTGACAAATTTCAAATAATTAAATTTTCACAACGTAATCTGGTGGTCAATTGAAATCAAAATCAGCTTATTATTCTTATACTTAATTATAAAAAAAAAAATATTTATAAAATTCATATTTTTTCGTTATGCAGTAATTTGTGTCATTCTAAGCTAAATTAGTTATCTTATTATGTAATAAAACCACAAATAAGATAAAATCACATCTTATCTGTGATAAATATTAAAAAAATTAGCTGATGTTGAAAAAAATACTTTTTGTCCCATTCATAATTTTTTTTTAGCTTCGATGCGAAGCTGAGAAGGTATTGGTTTTACTAAGATGTGTTTTTTTTTTTTTTTTTTTTTTTTTT
>NW_026099574.1:34962411-34987993 GCF_025091365.1 Daktulosphaira vitifoliae
TTTTGAAAATGTTCCGGAAGGTCTGACACTTTTATATATATCTTAAATTAAAGCTAATGTAATATGCTTTGTCATGAAAAAAAAAAATTTCGGACTTTTTCTTATCTTCATGGTGAAAATGGCTACCGAATGCTATTTTTGTGTGAAAATTTTCGATTTTGTATTTTCCATTTTTAACTTTATTATGCTATAACTTTTTGAAAAATGTATGAATCATTACAATTTTTTTATGAGAAGTAGTATTTATATAGATCTTTCATTCGACATACTGTTTTTTTAAATCGGACCATTTCCCTAAATACAGGGGGGATTCAAAACATAAAAATGCATATAGAAAGTAGAACTTTTTCAACGTAACTTTTGAAAGTGTTCCGGAAGGTCTGACACTTTTATATATATCTTAAATTAAAGCTAATGTAATATACTTTATAATGGTAAAAAAAAATTTCGGACTTTATTTTATCTTCATGGTGAAAACAGACATTAAACTTAATAAAAAAAATACGATTTTTGTAAAAAAATTCTTTTTTATATTTTTAACTTTATAATGCTATAACTTCTCGAAAGATGTATGGATCAATATAATTCTTTTTTTTGTAGATGCATGATGTCTTTACCTATCATTTGGTATATTTTTTTTATAAATCTGACTTTTTACCTGCCTACAGGGGGGGATTCAAAATGACAACTTTTTCACAAAAAATTGACTTTTTCAACTTAAATTTTGAAAGTGTTCCGGAAAGTCTGACACTTTTATATATATCTTAAATTAAAGCTAATGTAATATACTTTATCATGGAAAAAAAAAATTTCGGACTTTATTTTATCTTCAAGGTGAAAATGGCTACCAAATGCTATTATTGTGTGAAAATTCTCAATTTTATTTTTTACATTTTTAACATTATAATGCTATAACTTATTGAAAAGTGTATTGATCAATATAATTTTTTTATGGGAAATACTATTTTCTAATAATCTCTTTTTTATTCGACATACTTTGTCTTAATCAGGATATTAATAAGGAACTAGCAGTTTATGAAGCTTTTGGAATAATCCACCAATTTTTTAAAATTAAACACTATCTAAAGATTTGCATCGAAGCGTTTTTTTTTGATAGTGATTTTAATCACTGTCAGATATCATTATACTTGATCCAACTATGCCACGTCACCACTGTGCCGCGACCCCCCTGTGCTGGGTTTTTAACTTTATTATGCTATAACTTTTTGAAAAATGTATGAATCATTACCACCCTGTTCTGAGTTTTTTTTACTTAAAACTGCCATAATAAATAAAATCGAGAATTTTCACACGAAAATAGCATTTGGTAGCCATTTTCACCGTGAAGACAAAATAAAAACAGAAATTTTTTTTTTCCATAATAAAGTATATTACATTACCTTTAATTTAAGATATATATAAAAGTGTCAGACTTTCCGGAACACTTTCAATAGTTAAGTTGAAAAAGTTCTACTTTCTATATGAATTTTTAGAATTTGAATACCCCCCGTATATAAGGAAATAGTCTGATTTAAAAAAAAAGTATGTCGAATGAAAGTATATAAATACTACTTCTCATGAAAAAATTGTATTGATCCATACATTTTTTAAAAAGTTATAGCATTTTAAAGTTAAAAATGTAAATTATAAAATCGAGAATTTCCACACAAAAAATAGCATTTGGTAGCCATTTTCACCACGAAAACAAGCGCAGAGGTCAAATTTTTTTTTCTTAATAAAGTACATTACATGAGCTTTAATTTAAGATATAAATAAAAATGTCAGACCTTCCGGAACATTTTCAAAAGTTAAATTGAAAAAGTTAATTTTTTGTGAAAAATTTGTCATTTTAAATCCCCCCTGTGGGCTGGTATATGGTTAAATTTATGAAAAAGATATACCAAATGATAGGTAAAGACATCAAGCATCTATGAAAAAAAAAATTATATTGATTTGTTCATTTTTGAAAAAGTTATGGCACATTTTAGTAAAAAAAATTGAAAAAATGTCGAAAATTAGCGATTTTTAAATTTGTAATTTTTTTGGAGGTTTCCCCATATACGGGGAACGAGGGAAATTTTTTCAATTTTTGAGGGTAATGTCTTCGACTCGATACGATTTGTAATCTTTTGACGTATCGTTGAAAGAAATCCGTTCGGTGAGAGCTGAGAAAAAGTGGTAACAGACATACAAAAAAAAAAAACACTTCATAGTAAAACCAATACCTTCTCAGTTTCGCATCGAAGCTAATATAATATTATAGTTATGGTTGATTATATAATGTATTAATTATATAACTTATTAATTTATGAATATTAAGTATAAAGTATATATTATTGGATAGTTTAATATTTTATTAAAATGTTTGTATTAATTTTACAAAATTCTGCTTAATTTTTGCAAGTAGAAAATTATACACGGTGCGTAGCTGAAACGCTATTAGTTTTACTCTGCCGTGTTTTTTTTCTTTAATTTTTAGGGAAACTAGCGTCTTCAAATTCGCTCTAATTGCTTTAGTTGTTGGGTATCAAAAACAAGATTTATAAAATTAGCATTATTAAACTTAGAAATTTATAAAACGTATCTACCTTACCAAATAGTGAAATATTTTTATTTAATAAAAATTTGTAGTTATAGTTTAATATTGTATTTTGTATATTTAATTTAAAAAACGCGTTAGAATATATATTTTAACATAGTGTTAACTTACACATTACATTCTTATAAAGTAAGTACTTACCACCGATGAAATATCAATTTTTAAAACGCCATCTAGTAAACAATGTTGTATAATTTAAAATAAACACAAATGTTAAAATATTGCAAGAATGTGTATTTTGTTGACATGAAAGTATTATTACATATATAAGATAAAAGTTGAATATGAATATACAATAAAATATGATATATACCATACATATAATTAAAAGTATTGTATTGAATAATTGACACCAAACGCCCAAACAAGATTTCAATGATTTTACAAACTTATTTTTTCTATTTTCATATCGTAGAAAAAATTTATAATGGTTAATTAATAATATATAGAAATTTAAACCTGGAATATATCTTTTGATAAACGTTTTTAAAATAGGTTTCTGAAATAGGTTGTTTTGATCACTCTAATTTATATGCACAAAGATTAGAGTTTACATGCCAGATGACTTTTAGGACTTGTCAATTGGCTCCACTGCTGATATTTATTTACCACTGAATTAGCAGATCAATAAATTTGAGCTTTCTCAGATAAATTCTACACAATGTAGTTGCTTCTTAATTTTATATATTATGATAAATATTGTTTTTGTAAATTGTCAAATTTTAACTTTAAAGTTTATTAAATTTTAGGTATTTGTTAATAAAATATTTATCATCATGGTTACTAAATCAGTTTCGTGTAAGTCTTAAACGTATTAATAACTTATCGTATTAGGTAAATCTAAAATGATCTTTGGGTTTTCAACTTCTTATAAGGAAACATATAGTTTTTAGTAAAACTACATGTTTTGTTATTTGATTGTGAAAATTAATCGTAGATCATTATAAAAATGATCGTATATTTTATGTATATATTTTACGTCATATGTTGAGTTATTGCCTGAAAATTACGAAATGTAAAATTTTTAAAATGTAATTTTATACTTTTAACATCTTTTAGTGCTATTTATTAATAGTTATGCTTCTTAAATAAATTTAAATTTTAAATAAAGATATCATATAGGCTTTAGCACTAATTCAAAAAAATATTTTCCTAAACAATCTCTTTTACGAACCATTCAAATTCAATCTATGACCCGCTATTTTTAATAAAAGAAAGTTCATCAAAGTGAGTTAGTAGACCCTAAACACAGTGAATAAAATGGCCCTGCTTCGATTGACTGGCATATTTATAAGAGAAAAATCTGGAGAAAAGTAAACAAAAATTGATATTTGACAGTAATTAAATTAATTATTATAAAAAAAGCTTTCAAACAATTGTACATAAAAAAAGTCCCAAAAAAATATTTTTTGGGGGAGTAAAGTGATTTGTATCCCTTTAGTTAAATTTGTTAAAAAATCTTCAAAAATATTTGTTTTCTACAATATATACAGAGTGATTTTTTTATCATAACCCACTCAATTACTTGCAGAATAATAATAATTTAAACATTTTTTTTTTCATTATCTTTAGTTACACATTATTCTTGAATTTTTAACTATGTAATACTTTTTAAGTTCATCCCTTATGCCTTGGAGGGGGGTCAACTTTGTTTTTTTATATGGTAACACATATTTTTAATTTAATAAAATGTTTGAGTTTTTAATTTAATAGTAAATGGCATTTGAATTTTTAATATAACTTTATTAGCTTATTAGATATAAACATTTAAAGTTTCAAAATTTTGAGTTAATATACATGTATAATACACATGGGATTGTAAATACAGGTAGCTAATTGGATTTTTATGACATTGCTGTCTCAGTCACGGATTGTTTATTATCAATTATGATTATCAATAGATATACTTTCTGTATTGTCAGTTAGTGTATTTATAAACTCATAACAATGTGCCTTACTACAATTGATAATAACAATGCTGTGTACCTGCTAATATCGATGTTATAAAAAACCAATTAGCTACCTGTATTTGTAATCCCTTGTGTATTATACCTGTATATTAATTCAAAAATTTGAAACTTTAAATGATTATATCTAATAAACGAATAAAGTTATATTAAAAATTCAAATGCCATTTACTATTAAATTAAAAACTCAAACATTTTATTAAATTAAAAATATGTGTTACCATTTAAAAAAACAAAGTTGACCCCCTTCCAAGGCATAAGGGATGAACTTAAAAAGTATTACATAGTTAAAAATTCAGGAATAATGTGTAGCTAAAGATAACTAAAAAAAAAAAATGCTTAAATTATTATTACTTTGTAAATAATTGAGTGGGTTATGATAAAAAAATCACTGTATATTTAAATTATATTATTTGTACACAAAATTAGTGTTTTATTTTTAAACTTTGACGTTTGTTTATGTAAAGAAGACAACTCCAAAGTATGTTTCTTTTATATGTCATATTATTATACTTGATCCAACTATGCCGCGACCCCCCTGTGCTGGGTTTTAAATTCTTCCTGTACTTAGGTTTTTCATTTTATAAATTAAGTAACACCAAAAAAAATCAAACATTTTCTGCACCAAACAATATGAAATTCAATATAAAATTTGTTGTAGTATGAAACCATTTGAGTCTAGGATTCTTGTATATACGTAAAAAAGTGCTTTATGTTAACATTGCTTATCTAAGACATTGTGCAACATTAAATAGATCTCAATAAGTGGTTGGATTTCAGATCCTGTAGACTTAAATTTCTTATTACACCTATGATAAATCTTTAAAATACTTAACTGTCCCATGTTTAACCACCACCTCATGTTGGTCCAATTGATTGTATATCGCACTAAAAAGAATAAAACAATGAGAGAGGGTTGTTATTATATATGGAAGTCTGGGGTTTTAATGTGTGTAGAACGATCCTGCATTCATTAATAATAAATAATAAAAATTAATATAATAATAATAAAATAATTAAATTGAACAGTTTAGTAACAATATCCCTACCTTACCTCATTTAATTCTTGTTTGTTACATAAAGTTTAACCAGTAAACTATGCAAATAACAATTCGCACTTACCATTGCTCCTATAGTTATTATTAAATTGATCTTGTATTAACATATTAGTTCAGAGATAACAAAAGTTTGTTGGATATCGCGTTTATTTTAGCTTCGATACGAAACTGAGAAGGTATTAATTTTATATGATGTGTTTTTTTTTTATTATTCTTTTTATTTTGTCTTCACGGTGAAAATGGCTACCAAATGTTATTTTTGTATGAAAATTCTTGATCTTATATTTTACATTTTTAACTTTATAATGCTATAACTTATTGAAAAGTGTATGGATTAATACAATTTTTTTATGAGAAATATTATTTATATCCCTCTTTCATTCGACATACTTTTTTTTTAAATAAAACCATTTTCCTTTATATATTTATATATATATTCATATATTACAATTATAAATCATAAAACTTGTAATGAGGATATAAATAAGGAAATAAAACATGTAGCTTTTGGAATAATCTACCAATTTTTTTTAAATTAAACACTATCTACAGATTTTGTATCAAATCGTTTTTTATGATAGTGATTTTAATCACTGTCAAATGTCATTATACTTGACCCAACTATGCCACGACCCCACAGTGCTGGGTTTTTTACTAGTTGGATTTATGTGTATATTATATTTTAATCATCTTTAAGTAATAGTCATAATTTATTATTTATTACTCTATTTGAACAATGTACGTCGTTCAAAATATACGCACATATAAGATTCTCTCCTGTTGTATATCCGTCTACTATGATTTGTTACCTTTTTTTTTATACTTTTTAAATATTTTTTATATTATACTAGATTTTTACTAATATTTTTATAAAAATTCCCAATAGTTAATATCGATATTCATAAAACTTACTCTGAATTTGTCAAAATAAAATTAAAATAATATGTCTATCTATATTAAAATGTAATCAACAAATTCGTGTTTCTCAGCGTAAATTCTTGGGTGATGCGGACACATTTTACCTCGTTAATATATGTTACATATTATTATAATGCACCTCTTAATATCCTTTACGTCAACTGCTTATACGTTATCAAAAAAATAGGACCTAACCTAATAATTATAATTTTTTGGATGCTTCATTTTGTTGTGGGGATTTTTTAAATTATGGCATTGATAGCCTTATTAGATACATTTTGTGATTTTCTGAAATATCGTAAAACAAAATAAATCTTGTTTGAACGGAGTATTTATATGGATAGACAAAAAAAACGTTATATTAAAAACAATATCTTTTTAGCTATGCAACAAATAAAAAAAATGATTAATATTAAAATGTATTTTTGTTACTTTTTTATTTTAGTTATAGCCAAGATAAGAAACCTACAAGATTATCAATTAAGACTAAGTTATAATATGATGCCATGTCCATCTGGAATAGACATTGCAAATTGTTTAAAATATTTTTCACAAGTACTTTTAAGTAAGTACAATGATCATAACGGTTTTTTTTCGTTGAAATGACAAGTTATTGCTTACATTGAAAACAAGGATTAGCCAAAAAAATTTTAGGTTTAAATATTTTACATGATTTTATAACAATTATTTTAATAAATTAATTTTTTGCTCAAAATCCTTCTCAAATACTACTTTTAGTAAAAAATTTGGTCAACGTATGAATTTCGATGAAAGCTGGATGCCTCGGCCCCTTTGGCTATGCCACTGATTTAAAGTATAATATTGCTTTAAATTTTACATAAATGCTAATATTATAAATATTTAAATAATCATATGATAGGAGTGATAGGCAACGATAAAATTTTACATGACGATATCATTTGCATATTATCAATACGATATTGATTTTATTACGATATTATAATTTTAAAGTACATATTTTTTAAATATTTAAGTAGGCAAAAATAGCATGGAAATAATATTAATATTTCTTAATATTCAGTGAGTGTTACACACATATAAAGTCATAGTTAGTAGTAGTAAAAATACTACTACTTCAAGTGCGATTAGTTTTTATTATACGGAATTTAGATTAAAAAAAAGTTTTTTATTAAATTTAAACTGATTGATTTATCTTAAAACTCACATTTAGCATTTTTTAAAAAATAACAATGTTAAAGTGATGTAGAACTTAAAAATTCATTAAAAAAATATTCACCAAAAAGATCAGTTTCTCGATATCGATTCTATTCATATTTTTGGGCCTGTACTATAGTGTTTACTTTTTTTTTATCATCGTTTTGTAATTTTATGGGTGTTTTATTGTATTTCTTAATACTATTCTATATTTATTAGATTTTTTTAAAGAATATTTTTGGTAAAGGACTTTTCTTGACAAATTTCACTAATACATGAACAAAGCAAATATGTTATTTATGTTTGAACTTCTAAGAATTTTTTATTAGGCATTCTAGAAATTTTCTCTTATAAAAAATGAGATTTTTCACTTTATTAGTTAGTGTATCTACAAGGAAAATAATGAAAGCAAAATTGCTACAAATTTAATACAGTCTTTATATAACTTCTTGTAGTTATAATAAGTAATTTATTCCTAAACTTTTTTAGCTATTTTGAAAGAGGTGCCGAAATCACCACATGAAATGATATTATTTCCAGAGATGGACTCCACTCGTTTAGCTCTATATCCTACTTTAGATTACATAGGTCTGTATTCAGCCCTCGAGTCTTTGTTACATTCAGCTTCTTCAATAAATACTGGACTTCAAGGTAAAATAAAATAATATCATTAGTAATTTTTAATATGTTATAAAACATTTTCATTATTTTGTTTAATTAGCTTTTGGCGAAGCATTCAACCAATGTGTGGCGTGTTTAGTTCCATTTCTTGGTGGCGACACTTTGGAAAGTTTACCTTACATGATAGCCACTGCTTTTCAAGTGCTTCCATCATCTGTGCATCATGAATTAATCAATACTCTCTGTTATTTTGTAATACCGTTCACAATACGTAATTTTTTAATTATAACCTTTGACTATAAATTTAATTAAAATAATTACTAAATTATGCTTAGTTATATTTTAAAAAAAATTTCAGCTCGAAATAAGTGTGTGAATACTGCAGCATTTTCAGTGTCAGGAATTCTTTTATTAGTTTTTCAAAATACGTTTGATACTGGTAAGTATGATGTACGTTATTGTATAAATTTAATCTCACTATTTTGAATAACTTTTAATTGTTTCCACACTGAGGTTTAAAGACTCTTCTAAGTCTAAGATTATAGTTTTAAGGGGTCGGTTGATAATGTGTAAGAGTCGGGCTCTTACACAGTGGTCCAAAATAATTCATATTATCTAAATTATGTTATAAATTGTCAAATAAATTGAATATATATTTTTGAAGTCACTTAATTTAATTTGATATGTATTTTTTAATTTAAATCCTTTTTGGTGTTTTTTCAAGCAAATTTTTAATAGTTATATGGAATCTATTTTATTTGTTAGTTATTTAAGAAAAAAAATGTTTATTTCAAATTAACCCCCTTTTTATAAAAATAAATATATGTATATATATATTACATGATTTTATATTTTAGCATTGCATTTGGAACTAGTAGAACGATTAATGACGTTCAAAAATAATGTAAAACGTGATATTCTAATAGTTATAGCTTACGGAACGTCTGTAGCAAGATACCATGCTGCTAGACTTTTATTTAATTATTGGCCTTTATACAATGCAAATAAATTTGACAGAAATAAACCTAAATCAATAGGTAAACTAAATAATAAATAGTTTGATTATTTAATGTAATGTATTAATTAATTTAATATTAGGTAACTGGCTACCACTTTTATGCCAAAAAAAAAATTGTCCTAAAATGGGTTTTGGTCCTGCCGAACGAGTTTGTTTAAACCATAAACTTTCAATGAAACATGCTGAAAATTGCCCCCCACCATTTTATTTATGCACTGATTGCGCTGATGATTTATTAAACAGAAAATCTAGCTATCAATTTCATATAGTTTTACAACCATTACTTTCAGCATCTTGGAAATGTGAAAATAAAGTAAATATGAATATTATTATCTAATTTTAGTAGTAAAATTGCTTTATTAGTAGTTTTTTAATAGGATTGTAAATCACAAAATAATATGATATGCGTCACGTGTTTCTCTCCTGAATGTGCATCTATGAACGAAAACCGTCCAATTAGATTATGTTCAGATTGTTATAAACAAATTCACCCAGAGAATGTAGATCACATTGTACATTGGACGTTAAAATCAGCTGGTGAACTTGATAATGATATGCAAACATACCTTGTGGAATCTATTGTTAGGTAAGTATAAAGTTTTTGAAAAAATATTTTCTAAAAACTTTATACTTTATTATTAAATAAGATCATTAATTATTCAGTTTACTAAAAGAAGTTCGAGCTCCAACTTCTGAAGCAACTAAAGAAAGCCAAACAAAAGCAGCAGTTTTTGGTGCTAAGGTTAAAGGTACAATGCCTTCTAGTAAAACAGATAAAGATGATGAAATACCAGAAGTTACTATAAATGATAGACAACTGATGGGTAGAACAGGAGTTTGGCTTTTAGTTGCTTTGTATCGAATTGAAAACCTTGAACCACCTAGACCCAGTATTATGGGAAGACTATTATCTATACTTTTTCATTGGTTTCATGTAACAGCTTATTCATATGATGGTAAGTTTGATTTAATTTGATAAAAATTGTAACATAAAAATTGTGGACATTTGGCTCATAACTAATAATCTATTAAACGAAGCATCCAACAAAAAATATAATATATAATTAATTTTCTTTAACATTATATTTTGATTAATGTTATATGTAAAGACNGGACATTTGGCTCATAACTAATAATCTCTTAAACGAAGCATCCAACAAAAAATATAATATATAATTAATTTTCTTTAACATTATATTTTGATTAATGTTATATGTAAAGACATATTTGTATGTATTATGAAATTTCAATTATCTATTAGTACAAGGTAACTCATTTAACCAGTGGTGGTTCGTGGGTGCTGGTGGTAGGGGTGTGATTTTAATAATAATACCGCTAGTCATAGGTATAAAAAAATTGTCAAATTAAATATAATAAAATAAAACACAATACACATATTATTAATAATAGTAGTAGTCGTAGTAGAAAAAAGAAATGAAAATAATAATAATAGCGATTATATTATTATAGCAACCGATAACAACGAGCGTACACATAGTTAATTCTAAAAATAAATTGCCATACATAATTTTATACTAATATTTTACCGTATAGACGACGCTGCTGATCGTTCAAACACTGCTCGTGTGTGCATACATACCCGCATATACTTAGGGAAACAACTTGAATGTTCGCACAGGACAAATGTATAATAACTATTTTACTATTTAAAATCCCATTATAAGGGAGTCGTGGCACAGTGATAACGTGCATAGTTGGGTCAAGTATAATGATATCTGACAGTGATTAAAATCACTATCATAAGAAAAGCTTCGATGCAAATCTGTAGATAGTGTTTAATTTTAAAAAATGTATGGATTATTCCAAAAGCTACATGATCTTTTATTTCTTTATTTATATCCTGGTTAAGATAAAGTATGTCGAATAAAAGAGGGTTATAAATATTATTTCTCATAAAAAAATTGAATTAATCCGTACATTTTTCAATAAGTTAAGCATTATAAAGTTAAAAATGTAAAAAATAAAATCCAGAATTTTCACACAAAAATACCATTTGATAACTATTTTCACCGTGAAGACAAAATAAAGTGCCAACGTTTTTTTTTTCCATAATCAAGTATATTACATTATCTTTAATTTAAGATATATATAAAAGTGTCAGAGTTTCCGGAACACTTTCAAAAGTTAAGTTGAAAAAATTAATTTTTTGTGGAAAAATTGTCATCTTGAATTTTTCTTTGTGAGCATGTAAAGGGTCAGATTTATAAAAAAATATACCAAATGAAAAGTAAAGACATCATGCATCTATAAAAAGAAAATTATATTGATTTGGTTAGTTTTAAAAAAGTTATGGCAGTTTTAAGTAAAAAAAATTGAAAACATTTCGAAAATTTGAGAATTTTAAATTTGTAATTTTTTCGGAGATTTTCTCCATTTACGGTGAACGAGGGAACTTTTTTTCAATTTTTGAAGGTAATGTCTTCGAATACATACAATTTCTGATTTTTTGACGTATCGTTAAAAGAAATTGGTTCGGTGAGAGCTGAGAAAAAGTGGTTACATACACAAATAAACCACATAATAATAATTTTAATAAGAATGAAAATTTTCTACTATATAAAAGACGAGGGATAGATTTTAACTATCTTTATCAAAATGCACTCGTATTTGTTTTGAATCCATTTTTATTATTAAAAATGAATTCAGATTTATATAAAAATGCGACTTTAAGCTCTATAATCAAATAACTTGAAAATATATTGTTCTTGGCTAAGCCAATGATGGACAGGACGGGTATTATGACCGGCTTGCACCAGATATCAACAATGAGAAAATTATAAGAACAATCTTGTTTGCACTCTGGGGATCGAACCCGGACTTCGTGCGCCAAAACACACGTTTCTAATCATTAGGCCAGGCCGACCCCTTAGTGTGATATCTTATTGCATATTTATCCAAAATAAAAATAAACAATACCTTAGATTTTCTTCTTATTTTTTATTAAAAAATAAGGTATCAAACTAAAATGTAAATATTTCAGTGTAAAATAGAATTTAAAAAAAAATTACTGACTTTTTTTGTATGGGAATTTTATAATAATTCTCTTGGTAAGACTTATTTTTACTTTGAATATTATTAAATTTGCTACAACAAAAAAGAAATTTTATTTATAAGATATTTAAAAAGAGACAATAAGATCATTTTTTGTACGCCCCATTAACCCACGTCTATATATTATAGACGTGATGATTCAGTACAGAAATACTATGTGTATAAAATAAAATAATCCCAAATATAATTTTCATTACGTAATTATTATTTAGAGAAATTGAGTCGCTGTATTTTCCTGTTAAATGAATACATTTTGTCGTTTAAATGGCGACCGTGTAACTAGATTTGTTGAACATTTTTTTGAAATATTCATTTTTATAATGTTGATTTTTTAATGAGTTTTGAAATAAATAATCTTTGATCAAGAACTTTCAAGATCTAATTTTAAGAAAAGTGGAGTTATTTTGTTTTTTTATAGCTGATATTTAAGAAGCTTAATAAAAGTTTACCAATATTTTCCTAGATCAACAAGAATGTACTTTAGAGTACATGAAAACAGAATACATTGGGGAACGTTGGTTAAAAAGTGTACGAAAGTATTATTTTGATGCTTTTGTCAATTGTTTATTACCTTGCCCACCTGAATATGCACAAGTTGGTGGTAATTGGTAAAACTTTAAAAGCTTAATTTTCTATAATTTTTTATAAAAATTATTAAAATTTACTATAGGGATTTATTAACAAGTCAAACTTCCTTGATAAAAAATGGACTCAACCAACTACTTTGTCTTGTACCCTATGATATAGTTACGTCAGAAATATGGGAATTAATCATGCCTCATTGGTTGGAAGCAATTGTTCAAGATGTTCCGCATGATGAGTTGACAGAGTTGCGAATGCTTTTATGGTAAAATTGTTTAAAAACATTTTTGTTTTCTATGACTGCTGCTCAGTTATATAAATATTTTTTTTCTTTTTTTTTGCCTTCACAACTCTACAAAATTTTAGTCACAAGTAACAATTTATCTCTATGCATTTCTTTTAATATCCGTTGACATATTTGAAAGTCTTTATCATACCTGTCATATAATTCTTGTATACTTAACTTATAAAATGACACATAGTTTATTCAAAAAGGAATCTTTATATGTTTATGCGTTTTAGCACAAATAGTAATTGAAACA
Organism: Daktulosphaira vitifoliae; assembly: GCF_025091365.1. Lineage (NCBI taxonomy): Eukaryota > Metazoa > Arthropoda > Insecta > Hemiptera > Phylloxeridae > Daktulosphaira > Daktulosphaira vitifoliae. The sequence continues at coordinate 34,975,965 of NW_026099574.1, forward strand.
AATACGCTTTTTTTTATTCACACAATATTTTCCTGGAGTATCATTTACTACCATCAGAGTAAATTTTTTTTTTTTGGAGATTTCTATATATTTTAGATGATAAAATTATAAAAAATTTTTCTCTTTTTAGTTTTTTACAAAAAAAAAAAAAATAATAATAGTTATTTAATTTTGTATTAAATCAGTCTTTGAGGATTTTTTACCAAGATATTCTTCTCTTACTCTTAGTTTTTTTTCTTTAAAATCAAATTTTAACAATAATATATAATATTTTTTAATATGTAGCCCAGATATTCTTTTATCTAAGATAAAGAATATAGCATAAAGAATAAACCCTGAAAATTTAATAAAAAAATAAAAAACAATTACTTCTGGATGATTTGGCATGGACCTTATGTTATGTTTATTTTCAGAAAAATAGTTTTGTAAAACATAGTAACTGTCTTCATTGCAATATTATAATATAATTTTTTTTAATATAATGATTGTATAAACATTTTCAGCAAAATATTGGACTCTGAGATGAATCCTTTGGGATTTGATGCTACAAAATTATATCATTTTATAGGTATACGTTTTAAAGGCACAAAAGCAAAAGTCCAAGAACAAGCTTTAACTTGGATTCAAGTATTTATTAAATGTATATTTAGTTTTACAATCAATATTGATGGATAATATTTTAGGTATTGACAAGTTTAGAAATTATTATACCAATACACCTTCTATTTAATTTTTTTAAAGATGGATTACAAAGTTTGAAAACTATTTATAAAAATGATAAAACTGATGGAGAAAATATTTATATTAGCGATTTAAGTGAGTATAAAAAGAAAAATAGTGATGTGAGCATATAAATTTGACATCAGTGCAAAATACATAAAAATAGAATCATTACATTTGAAATTTAAAAAAAATCATTGTCATTCAAGTCAAAAAGCATTGTTAAATTTAAAGGCCTTAATGAAGCCTACTTCTCTATTCATGCCTCTGAATATATATATATATATTTATTTATTTATTTATAAATTCGTTCAAACTATGATTATTTTAGATCCTGTAATTATAAAAAGAACAGAGAGTGTAACAGACGACGAAGAAAAACAATATCCCAGTAGCCGCCCTGAACTATTTGAAGATGAAATAAAGCTTAGTTGTTGTGCATTAATGTTAGACATTACTTTAAAACAGGTATAACAATAATAAATTTCAACATTTTTAATATAAAATAACAAATATCTGTAAGCTTAGAAGTAGAGTTAAGAACCGAAATAATTTAGCTTCTGAATAATTTTTCTAATACTTAGTAATTTAATTCATCTATACCGATTTTTTTAAACACATATGAATAATACAATTACAAAAACCCAAAATATAATGAAACCGCATTAATTTGACTTTAAAAGAGTTTAAAAATCTAAATTAACCAAAAAAAAGTTGTACAATGTGAAACACAGCGCTGTTCAGACGAATATAAATGAAATCTGATGGTGATTAAAATGATTCTTATAAGAAACGCTTCGTGTAAATCTATAGATAGTGATTAATTTTAAGAATATGGTGGATTATTCCCAAAGCAATATCAACTCCTTTTCCTTTAAGTATATCCTGATTATTACTTTTAGAATTATGAGTATAATAAATGGATAAATATTTATTGTTATATTTAAATTTAGTATGAAAATGATATTCAATGATTTTATATTGTACTTTTAGGGGATAAATTATAATACATTATAAAGTAATTGTTTATTTCGTTACATATATGGCAAACGTGTATCAAAAATGAAGAGCTTGATCCAACAACTAGATAACAATTTTTTAAACAATAATTTTTTGTCAATTTTGATTAAATACAATGGTCTATTAAGAATTTTAATCCGAGACTAATAATACTTTTCTAAACCAATTTTTCGCGCTGATTTAAAATCTGCAATTAAATTTTGTCTATTATCTCTAATTTTTTAGATACTTACTAATTAGAAAAAAAACGAGTATTTACACATAGGAAAGTATACAGGTGGCCCACCACTCACTGACAACTTAAATAACTTTTGATCCAGTTAATATTTTTAGTTGATTTTTTTTTTAAATAATAGTTATACGTTAGGTCTATAGCTATATCTCAATAATTAATTTTTTTACATTTTATTAAAAATATTAATTATTTTTAAATTTTAAATAAAATGTAAAAAAAAAATCTAAGATAGCTATTTTGTAGAGTAGAATTTAAGAAAAATTTTAGTAAAAAAATATCTTATTAATATTCAGTAGTAAATATTCTGTAGCGTTTTGAAGTTTGTGAAAATTTGAATTTTCATGTATTATTTTACGGTATTAAACATTGAAATACGTATTGAGAAAAGGACAGAAGAAAACGCTATCTTTTCAATATACTTTTGAATGAGAGTGATAAGTAATAATTGCCTTATCTAATTTCTTATCATGGTATTAATGCCAAGTTTGTAATGTATACACATTATCATCATATGTATACACAGTAATCATGAAAAGATAGCGTTTTCTTCTGTCCTTTTCTCAATACGTATTTCAATGTTTATAACCGTAAAATAGTACATGAAATTTCAAATTTTCACAAACTTCAAAACGCTACAGAATATTTACTATTGAATATTTTTAAGATATTTTTTTACTAAAATTTTTCTTAAATTCTACTCTACAAAATAGCTATCTTATTTTTTTACATTTTATTTAAAATTTAAAAATAATTAATATTTTTAATAAAATGTAAAAAAATTAATTATTGAGATATAGCTATAGACCTAACGTATAACTATTATTTAAAAAAAAAATCAACTAAAAATATTAACTGGATCAAAAGTTATTTAAGTTATCAGTGAGTGGTGGGCCACTCTGTATTTTGATCTATGATGATTAAAAAATGTTAAATTGTATATATCATTCATATGATTTTTGTGCATGATTCATTATAAAAACGAATTGTACACCACTATTATCTCTAAATATATTTAATTAAAAAAAAAAAACCATATTTTAAATAAAATATTTTTTAAAAATTGTGAATTTTTTTACTTTGAAGAAAAATTGTTCATAGTGGATTAGGTTTTTCATTGAATTATCATAGAGTATACCTAAACAATATTTTTCTAGTATTTTGTACCTTACTAAGATTTCATTAGATTCGATGTTTTCAAAAGGAAATTTATAGCTATTTTAAAATAAAGACAAAGATTTTTAAAAATGCTGTTTTTACAGTAGCTTAAATTTAAGATATTTGTCTAAATTTCACTAGATTAAAATAGGTCTAGTGAAATTTGAGAATAAATGATAACAGATCCATAATAAATAAACATGTTATAGTAAAATTAATACCTTTTTTTCAGATATGCAACGAAGCAAAAAAATATATCATTTAATTATAAAAGAATGTATATATCGGTTACATTCGGTTATTAAACTTTATAAGGTTAAATTTAAAGTTTGATTGAGGGTTTAAAAACAATATCATAATATTTTCAGTTTCTTTAATTATTTGTCTTACAAATTCTTGAAAACTAAAATTTGATATAAGTCAGTTAAGTTACTAGATATGATACAAATATTTCACAGTAGTTCAATAGCAAATCAAATAAAAATCGTGACAACCAAAAGTTTTTTTGCACAGAATATTTTAAAATTATATTATATAACATCTCCACATGTTTTTAAAATCGCCGACATGGAAAAATTTAATCATTTTGCATTGCACGAAGAATATTTATTAGCTTCGATGTGAAGCTGAGAAGGTATTTATTTTACCATGATGTGTTTTTTTGTGTCTGTCATTCTTCGTGCAATGCAAAATGATTAAATTTTTCTACTATCGTATCATATGAAAGTTGTAAATTATAATATAGTTAAAAGACTATAGATAAATCTCGTTTAGTATGTGGGGTGTATTTCATAAGTTCTATAAATTACATGAACTTATCAATGGTATTGTGTAAACATTATATCATCGTTTTAAGATACTATTGGTTCAATTGAATCAATAATAAATCATTAAAGGTTTACGTGAAATAAATGTAGACCGTTCAACTTTAAAGAAAAATGTAAATATTGGGTAAAAATCAATTATTTTAAAAAAGTGCCATGTCTGAGATTTTAAAAAAATGTGGAGATGTTATATAATATAATTTTAAAATATTCTGTGCAAAAAAACTTTTGGTTGTCACGATTTTTAAATTTGTTATCGGACCATGATTTGAAAAACCCAAATTATTTTCTATTCTAACCCTGCATAAAAAGCATTCTATTAAAAGTCAAATTAAAAAAATTCAACTTTTAGTAGTTTATCTCCAAGGTACAGATGTATTAAACAATTTTTAATTTTATAAAAATAGTTGGAACTACACGGCATTGAAAAACATGCAGGATTTTCAAGTCCAATAAACCACGAAGTTTGCAAACTTATAACTAATGCTCTGGTAACTGGGTGGTTTACGGAATTGCATAAGGAGTGCAATAAAATGGATTGTTCGTCATGCGAGTTAAATATATTGTGGCATCAACTAGCCAATTCTCTTATTGAATACATTTCATTATCCAGTTTAGCGCACCCTCCTGATGTAAGAAAAATGTAATAAAAATTTTATTAGTTAATGCTAAACAGTAATTTAATATTTTATAGGATCCAGTTTTAGAAGAAGTTTTTTGCGACGATTCAAAAAAAACTCCAACTGAAGTTGATAAAAAAGAATCCAAATGTGAAAGTACAAATCTATCGTTTATGTTAACTCCTGACACTATTGGTGGCTTATTAGTAAACATGCCACAAGTAAAAATTATATAATTATTACAATTAATCCTAATTTTTTGCAATTTTTATATTTTTTATGCACTTTATTTTTTTCTTTATCATAATTTAACGTTGTACTTATAACTTAATTACGTTGCCTAANTTATTAATATTTAGTAGTAAATATTCTGTAGCGTTTTAAAGTTTGTGAAAATTTGAATTTTCATGTATTATTTTACGGTACTAAACATTGAAATACGTATAGGGAAAAGGACAGAAGAAAACGCTATCTTTTCATGATTACTATAATTTGGAGATGTGTAACTTTTTCCATGAAAATGACTTATACTTTTGAATGAGAGTGATAAGTAATAATTGCCTTATCTAATTTCTTATCATGGTATTAATGCCAAGTTTGTAATGTATACACATTATCATCATATGTATACACAGTAATCATGAAAAGATAGCGTTTTCTTCTGTCCTTTTCTCAATACGTATTTCAATGTTTAATACCGTAAAATAATACATGAAAATTCAAATTTTCACAAACTTCAAAACGCTACAGAATATTTACTACTGAATATTATTAAGATATTTTTTTACTAAAATTTTTCTTAAATTCTACTCTACAAAATAGCTATCTTATTTTTTTACATTTTATTTAAAATTTAAAAATAATTAATATTTTTAATAAAATGTAAAAAAATTAATTATTGAGATATAGCTATAGACCTAACGTATAACTATTATTTAAAAAAAAAATCAACTAAAAATATTAACTGGATCAAAAGTTATTTAAGTTATCAGTGAGTGGTGGGCCACTCTGTATTTTGATCTATGATGATTAAAAAATGTTAAATTGTATATATCATTCATATGATTTTTGTGCATGATTCATTATAAAAACGAATTGTACACCACTATTATCTCTAAATATATTTAATTAAAAAAAAAAAACCATATTTTAAATAAAATATTTTTTAAAAATTGTGAATTTTTTTACTTTGAAGAAAAATTGTTCATAGTGGATTAGGTTTTTCATTGAATTATCATAGAGTATACCTAAACAATATTTTTCTAGTATTTTGTACCTTACTAAGATTTCATTAGATTCGATGTTTTCAAAAGGAAATTTATAGCTATTTTAAAATAAAGACAAAGATTTTTAAAAATGCTGTTTTTACAGTAGCTTAAATTTAAGATATTTGTCTAAATTTCACTAGATTAAAATAGGTCTAGTGAAATTTGAGAATAAATGATAACAGATCCATAATAAATAAACATGTTATAGTAAAATTAATACCTTTTTTTCAGATATGCAACGAAGCAAAAAAATATATCATTTAATTATAAAAGAATGTATATATCGGTTACATTCGGTTATTAAACTTTATAAGGTTAAATTTAAAGTTTGATTGAGGGTTTAAAAACAATATCATAATATTTTCAGTTTCTTTAATTATTTGTCTTACAAATTCTTGAAAACTAAAATTTGATATAAGTCAGTTAAGTTACTAGATATGATACAAATATTTCACAGTAGTTCAATAGCAAATCAAATAAAAATCGTGACAACCAAAAGTTTTTTTGCACAGAATATTTTAAAATTATATTATATAACATCTCCACATGTTTTTAAAATCGCCGACATGGAAAAATTTAATCATTTTGCATTGCACGAAGAATATTTATTAGCTTCGATGTGAAGCTGAGAAGGTATTTATTTTACCATGATGTGTTTTTTTGTGTCTGTCATTCTTCGTGCAATGCAAAATGATTAAATTTTTCTACTATCGTATCATATGAAAGTTGTAAATTATAATATAGTTAAAAGACTATAGATAAATCTCGTTTAGTATGTGGGGTGTATTTCATAAGTTCTATAAATTACATGAACTTATCAATGGTATTGTGTAAACATTATATCATCGTTTTAAGATACTATTGGTTCAATTGAATCAATAATGAATCATTAAAGGTTTACGTGAAATAAATGTAGACCGTTCAACTTTAAAGCAAAATGTAAATATTGGGTAAAAATCAATTATTTTTAAAAAGTGCCATGTCTGAGATTTTAAAAAAATGTGGAGATGTTATATAATATAATTTTAAAATATTCTGTGCAAAAAAACTTTTGGTTGTCACGATTTTTAAATTTGTTATCGGACCATGATTTGAAAAACCCAAATTATTTTCTATTCTAACCCTGCATAAAAAGCATTCTATTAAAAGTCAAATTAAAAAAATTCAACTTTTAGTAGTTTATCTCCAAGGTACAGATGTATTAAACAATTTTTAATTTTATAAAAATAGTTGGAACTACACGGCATTGAAAAACATGCAGGATTTTCAAGTCCAATAAACCACGAAGTTTGCAAACTTATAACTAATGCTCTGGTAACTGGGTGGTTTACGGAATTGCATAAGGAGTGCAATAAAATGGATTGTTCGTCATGCGAGTTAAATATATTGTGGCATCAACTAGCCAATTCTCTTATTGAATACATTTCATTATCCAGTTTAGCGCACCCTCCTGATGTAAGAAAAATGTAATAAAAATTTTATTAGTTAATGCTAAACAGTAATTTAATATTTTATAGGATCNTTATAATGCTATAACTTATTGAAAAGTGTATTGATCAATATAATTTTTTTATGGGAAATACTATTTTCTAATAATCTCTTTTTTATTCGACATACTTTGTCTTAATCAGGATATTAATAAGGAACTAGCAGTTTATGAAGCTTTTGGAATAATCCACCAATTTTTTAAAATTAAACACTATCTAAAGATTTGCATCGAAGCGTTTTTTTTTGATAGTGATTTTAATCACTGTCAGATATCATTATACTTGATCCAACTATGCCACGTAACCACTGTGCCGCGACCCCCCTGTGCTGGGTTTTTTTTTTAATTTTAGTAGTTATTTAAATAAGATCATGGTACAATACTCTCCCTTATAACATATAATATCAAACAAATATTACTCAAATATTTTTTTATTTTGTGATAGTTTTAGGAAAAATTAATTTGTATGCTCTACTTAAATAAAATTTGTTAAAGTTATAATTAATAAATGATGAAATTTATAAGGTTTTATGATAATGTGTAATTTTTTATTAAATAGTATAAGTTTAAGTAGTCATAAAAAAATTGATTACAAATAATAAAACAAAAAACTTACTAAACAAACAATAATGTATTTTTTAGTTAATGACAGCTACTGTTGAGACAGTTGTTGAACAATTAGACCTGACACCAGTGATGCCAGCTATTGCTAGAGCAATCACATTAACTGATTCAGATGTTGGTTAGAGTTATATTAATTAATTAATAATAAAAATATTTAAAGAATTTCACTGATTTAATTTTAAATATTATTTCATAATTTAGGACTAGCGACAGCAAGAATGGCGCAAGCAAAACTTATGAATGAAAATGATGAGCCAGTTGATGAGTTAACTCAAAATGTACACGATTTTTGGCAAACTGCACATGGACGATTTAAGATAAAAGTTGATGAATTACCTGATCAACTTCAATTAGTTTATCATATATTGAAAGTAAATTTTTGAAAGATGTATGTATTTGTTAGTAGCTTTACTTCATGAAGCAGACAGAAAAAAATAAGTGCAGTGACGTATTTTCTAAGTTTCTACGATTTTTGAAAAATTTATTATGTAAAGTTATGAATTATACACAGGAAAAACTATTGAATTATTAGACTAGTTAAATAGTTTTCCAACCCGAAAAAATTAGTTAATATAGTGACATATGAATTATTTCTCGTATAGTGGGAAGAATTAAATGCATATGGTTTAATTTATACAGTTTACTAACCACAAAAAACCTAGTACAGTTGCATGTGGTATAGTGGGGATCCAGCATAGGATAACTGGTCCAATTATTGATCAACCCCCAATCAATGAATGTCATTTAATAAGCAATCAAAATTTCTTTAAACCCAAGTATACTTCAAAGGCTGAAGCTCCCCTGACGACACAGGGTGGTAACGATAATGTAGCTACTTTCGATAATTGATGCGATTTTTCGTTTAATGTTTTGGTGAAATCTATTTCTTTTCTTTTGTTTATTAACTTTTAGCTTTGATGCCTAGTTGAAAAATTATTAATTTTACCATAATGTGTATAATATTGACATTTTTATTTAAAGCTATCATAACTTTTAAAAAATGAATGATTCAAATAATATTTTTTTAAATACTTCAGATATTTCCTTTTTATTAAGTATATTTTGTTTGAAAATGTGACACTTAACTTGTCCTCAGAAGAAGAATCCAAAGTAGCTACTATTGCATTAGTAGTTAGCATTTCCAACTTAACTCTTGGAAATACTCCAAGCTTCAAACATATTTTAAATTAAAGCTTATGTTACATACTTTAAGTTAAAATAACTAGTTATTGTCATGGGACATCCGTAAGGAATAAATTTCCTTCTGCTAAAATAGTAGTACCGCATTTTTGTTAAAAAAATACTAACTAATGTAAATGTAATCGAAATGTCACACAATTAATATTTTTTTGCTATCTATTTGAAATTGGCTAATCTATTTTTTAGCATAGTATTTTGAAAAGTTAACGTTAAATAAAAAGAAAAAAAATAGTGATTCAAATAATTAAATAAAAAAATTATTTAACAATTTATTATAATTAATAATATAATAGTAAAAAGAAAATGAGTAAACAAAATATTTACAATATTCGTATGTGAAATATGAAATAATGACTCATACACATTGCTTGTATATAAATAAGTTATACAATTATTATATTTATATAATTATACATTTATACAATGCAAATATATATATACAACATAATATATGTGTAGAATGCATATAGGCGCAGCGGAGTGGGATCGAAAAAAGAAGCGATGAGACAGATACAAAGAGGGTGATTAAGAAATGTATTATATATTATTTGCTTGTATATAGAAATGGATATAACAACATCATAGATTTTTTTTTATACATTTTTGTTAAAAAAATTCAATCCTCAACTTATTTTTCGAGTTAAAAATCGCCGCAAAACCTATATCACATCCCATGTTGGGATTTGATATAGGCTTTATGTAAGAAACTTCGTTCCAAAAAAACAATTTGTTTCGACACTATATCTTCTATATGAACAATCACTACCGAAATTAAACAAAAAATGTTAATTTGTTTAATGTTTATTTAATTTTTTATTTCAATTCGTTTTTAATTATATGTGAGAAAGTTCACGACTATAATGATTTTTAGGTTACTTCATATTGCCATGACAGCTTGATACATATACACGTCAAATTTATATAAATACTTATTCTTATAAACAAATAATTAATAACAATCCCTCTCAAAAAATTATATGATATGTTATTAAAAAATATTGTTTGGAAAGGAGAAAATTAAAAATAACTAAACAATTTTTTTTAACTCCTTTTATAATACAAATATATTAAAAAAATGTTACAGTGAAATTTTCAGCTTAATTTTTTAATAAATGAGTTCTATAATCAAGTTTAAAAGACCAGGAAAACAAGTTTAACTTGTAGCTGTCTCAAATTTTGCAAAACTCTTTTATAATACAATTAAAACAAATTTAAAGAGTTTTAAGTAAAATAAATGTTTTAGACATTTTTCATGAATTTTTAAATGTGTAATTATCGTTCAATTACTAATAAGTAATCATCTCAGAATTCAGATGCCATGGAACAAATCTGAATCCACATTTAGAATTTATATAAACATTGAAAACCGTATAATTTTTTTTTAGTTTTCCTGTGTTTTTTATCAATAAAATTCTAGAAATATTTAATGTATGTTACTAATCCAAGAGAAATATTTGACTTAATATTTATCTTTATATAACCCGATTCGCCATTTTTCACCACAATGGATCAATTTTTCCTTGCATATTTCTTTTGTTTGAAAACCCCAAGCAGCTAAAGGTGCATTTTTTCGTGTGCATATATATTCCACTAAATAATCATCAATTTGTTCAGTAGTTCTTGCACCTGCAGCTAGTAAAACTCTTAGTTCGTTAAATTAAAAAGCAATTGACGATCTTATTATATCTAAAATCATGATATATTTTTCATTTGTACATCAATTTATACTTACAAGAAAACAAACACCTTTTTATAGGCATATTTATCTATTTATAAATAGATAAACAGGACAAAATTGAAATTTAAAAAACCCAGCACAGTGGTGCCGTGGTATAGTTGGATCAAGTATAATGATATCTGACAGTGATTAAAATCACTCTCAAAAATAAACGCTTCGATGCAAATCTTAAGATAGTGTTTATTTTAAAAAATTGGTGGATTATTCCAAAAGCTACATGATCTGCTAGTTCCTTAGTAATATCTTGATTAAGATAAAGTATGTCGAATTAAAAAATTTTATTTCTCATAAAAAAATTGTGTTGATCCATACACTTTTCAATGTTAGAATATTATAAAGTAAAAAATGTAAATTATAAAATCGAGAATTTTCACACAAAAATAGCATTCGATAGCCATTTTCACCATGAAGACAAGTCCAGAGGTCAATTTTTTTTTTTTTAATTTAAAGTATATTACATAAGCTTTAATTTAAGATATATATAAAAGTGCCAGACCTTCCGGAACATTTTCAAAAATTAAGTTGAAAAAGTTAATTTTGTGTGAAAAAGTTGTCTTTTTAAATCCCCCCCTGTGGGCAGATAAAGGGTCAAATTTACAAAAAAAATATATCAAATGATAGGTAAAGACATCAAGCATTTATAAAAAGAAAAAAGAAAAAGTTATGGCACATTTTAGTAAAAAAAATTTCGAAAATTAGCGATTTTTAAATTTGTAATTTTTTTGGAGGTTTCCCCCTTTTACGGGGAACGGGGGAATTTTTTTCAATTTTTAAGGGTAATGTCTTCGACTAGATACGATTTGTGATCTTTTGACGTATCGTTGAAAGAAATCCGTTCGGTGAGAGCTAAGAAAAAGTGGTAATAGACACAAAAAAAAAAACCCAGCACAGGGGGGTCGCGGCACAGTGGTGACGTGGCATAGTTGGATCAAGTATAATGATATCTGACAGTGATTAAAATCACTATCAAAAATAAACGCTTCGATGCAAATCTTTAGATAGTGTTTAATTTTAAAAAAATTGGTGTTTTATTCCAAAAGCTACTTGATCTGCTGGTTCCTTATTAATATCTCGATTAAGATAAAGTATGTCGAATGAAAAAGGGTTTATTAAAAAATATTATTTCTCATAAAAAAATT
>NW_026099574.1:34988011-35005064 GCF_025091365.1 Daktulosphaira vitifoliae
CTACTTCTCATGAAAAAATTGTATTGATCCATACATTTTTTAAAAAGTTATAGCACTTTAAAGTAAAACGTTATAGCATTATAAAGTTAAAAATGTAAAAATAAAATCGAGAATTTTCACACGAAAATAGCATTCGGTAGTCCAGAGGTCAAATTTTTTTTTTTCAAATTAAAGTATATTACATTAGCTTTAATTTAAGATATATATAAAAGTGTCAGACCTTCCGGAACACTTTCAAAAGTTAAGTTGAAAAAGTTCTACTTTCTATATGCATTTTTTATATTTGAAGCCCCCCCATATATAGGGAAATAGTCTGATTTAAAAAAAAAGTATATCCAATGAAAGATGTATATAAATACTACTTCTCATGAAAAAATTGTATTGATCCATACATTTTTTAAAAAGTTATAGCACTTTAAAGTAAAAAATGTAAATTATAAAATCGAAAATTTTCACACAAAAATAGCATTCGGTAGCCTTTTTCACCATGAAGACAAGTCCAGAGGTCAAATTTTTTTTTTTCAAATTAAAGTACATTATAATAGCTTTAATTTATGATATATATAAAAGTGTCAGACCTTCTAGAACATTTTCAAAAGTTAAGTTGAAAAAGTTAATTTTTTGTGAAAAAGTTGTCATTTTAAATCCCCCCTGTGGGCTGGTATATGGTTAAATTTATGAAAAAGATATACCAAATGATAGGTAAAGACATCAAGCATCTATGAAAAAAAAAAATTATATTCATATGTTCATTTTTAAAAAAGTTACGGCAGTTTTTAGTAAAAAAAGTTGAAAAAATATCGAAAATTAGCGATTTTTAAATTTGTAATTTTTTGGGAGGTTTCCCCCATCTACGGGGAACGAGGGAAATTTTTTCAATTTTTGAGGGTAATGTCTTCGACTAGATACGATTTGTGATCTTTTGACGTATCGTTGAAAGAAATCCGTTCGAAGAGAGCTGAGAAAAAGTGGTAACAGACAAAAAAAAAAAAAAAAATAAACACATCATAGTAAAACCAATACCTTTTCAGTTTTGCATCGAAGCTAAAATAAATTAATGATATATGTTTTTAGGAATTTTCGAAAACAAGCGACTCGAATTCTAAATACTACATGCTGCAATCTTTATATTTATTGATTCTTCATTGTGACATTTTGAATAAAGCTGTTAAAGAACATAGAGGTTTTGTAATATGGTGTCAAGAAAATTTAATTATTAAAAAGTACGTGAGTAGTATGAAGTGAAATAGTATTTTTTTGTAATATATATAAAATTATTCAAAATCATAAATGTTTTATACATTTTATTGTTAAAATAAAAATATTCTGTTCATTAAAAATTGAATAAATTTATGATTGAACTTAAAAAAGTATATATTTTTTTATTATTTTTTAAAATAAATAACAACATCTAAATAACATTTAATATAGATTACATTGCATATATTAGGTTATTTAAACTTATTTTTCATTCCTTAACGTGTCGAAATGATTTTTCAAAATATATGTTTTGCTACTTTAATTGGTAGATATTAAATAACTATGAAATAAATGTTGCTATTTATAATGTTCATTTTAATATTTAAGTGTTAGCAAAAATATTAAATAACAAAATTCTTTTAGACTACATACTATTTATTTATTTATTTATTTGAATAATAAACGCCTATTAGGCATAAAGTACAGACAAAATGAACACAAAAGAGTATACATATAGGTTTAACAAAAGTATAAGAATAGATAATAACAATATATGAGAATAACATACAACCAAAAAAAAAGCATATACAGATAGTACATAGTTCTAATTAGAGTTTATTAATACGAAATCGATGCACTAAATACAATATTCCCTTAAACAATTTTTCATTTTATGGGGCATATGGAAAAAGAAATTAAAGTTTTCGATTTTATTACCTAATGACAACATCCGGTTTAGCGGTGCGAAGATACAGTAGTTACGCTTGAATGTAGGAACATGGAATGTATAAGTAAACCTTAAAGAGAATTTCGGGACGTTGAAAGAAATTAGGGATAATACCTCAGGACAAACAATATTAGAATTTAACAATTTATACAGCCAGTTTAAATATTTAAATTGCCTTCTAAATTTTAGCATTTTAATATTAAAATCTATTGCTAAAGATTTTAATGTTTGATCGATTCTATTTGTCTTATATGCTAACATCCGTAAAAAGTGATTTTGAATGTGTTCTAATTATTGAATTTGGTAATCCTGGTGTGGGCTCCAAATTATTGATCTTTATAATTTGAATAAATTATATGGATGAATAAAAATTTAAATAAATTTTACGGTCTACATCTTGTAAATTTTAATATAAATTAATTTTATTTACAAATTCATTAATTAAATTCTATAAAAATAATTAAGAGATTATATATAATGGACCCCTCAAGAAATTTTATTGAAATTGCGCCTGTTCATATAGTCGAATTTATTAGCTTTATTTATTTAATAATTCTAACTACATATTATAGTTATACTAAATATATTTTAGTTAAGCCAATTAGATTTTATCTAAATATTTACAATAACTAAATTTGTGACTATTTTCTAAAAGCTGATATGTCAATTTTATCAATTTCTCAAGAGTACAAATCAAAATTAAAAATATCAATGATGTTTAATGTAAAAAAATCTTCCTAATAAAGTCATGAAGTCATGATTTTTTAATAAAAATTCTAATTTTTGTATAGTATTTGGGAATGCTTAGAAGGAATAAAATCACATTTATGTGAGGTAGCCATACCAGTTATTTTACATTGTGTTTCATTGCCATATGGAAACGATATATTTTGGAAACTAATAAGAGACGAATTTCATAATGAAGATTGGAGAATACGTTTTAACGCAGGTATTTATATAATAACATTTATGGAATACGAAATAATTCACATTCTACCATTAAATTAAGTGGAAAAAGTAATACTCATGGCAAAATTTTTGGACAATACTCCTTTACGTAATAATTCAACTTTACAATCATGTATAACCAATGCATTTTGTTATCTAATATCAAGTATAGACGATCGTAGTTCTTACGTTGCTCAAAGAGCTACATTACTATTACCTACTATCCATGATTCTTCTTTAAAAGTATGTATTTAATCAAGAGGAATAAATATTTTAGTAACAATTATATTTTATAGAATTTAATTTACTGTATGGAAATGCATTTCGATACTGTTATGGTGGACAGACCTATGATTTTACAGTCTTTATACCAATTACATAATACATTAAATGATCGGAAAGTACTATCTTGGGATTTTTTCTTGGGGCGTTTTGACGCTTTGTTTATAGAAGCTCAAATACAATTAAAAAAAAGTGGAGATATAACGCATATCAGAGGTACCAGAAAAAAGTTATTTTTAAAGTAAATGTTTATAATACGAGCTAATTTATAAATTAATTTAAAATGTACAAAGGATTTTAAGTAAAAATCACTATTCATAAAAAATAAATAGACATTATTCGTTTTTTTAATAGATTTAAAGAATTCTGATATTACCAGTGACACTTTTATTAAAAAAGTTCAAAGAGCACATGAAGCTATGATACATATGTCAGAGTCAAATTCAGTAAGAACTTTGAGTGCAAGTTTTGGCCAAAAATGGCCGTATAAAAGAACTATGTCTGCACCAGCCTCTATGGTACCCAGACATGATCAAAGATATAAAGGTGAGTTAAGTATAAAAAATGTTTATGGTAGCGTAATTTTGACATTTTTTAAATGTTTGGCACTGTTAGGTTCAACTAAATTAAAGTTGGATTTTTTTGGTGTATTGTTTATTAAAATCGGTTCAGTGAAAGCTTTAAATTGAATATAATGGATAAAAATAAAAAACACATACCATTATAAAACCAATACCCTCCAGCCTCGCAATAAACCTAAAAATATATTTATGATAATTATAAAGGATATATAAATTATTCTTAAAATAATCTTTTTATCTAACCTTTTTTTCATAGATAATCTATTGAATCGCTAAATGGTATTCTATAAAAAATATGAAAAACTGTGTAGAATGTGTTTATTTCTATAGTAAACTGTAATTTTGAAATGTTATAATTGACTTTTAGATGGTCAGATTTAGCTCCTTTTTATAGTTACTTATATATTTACAACTTTTTTATTAGAACATGATAATAAAAATGTATAAAAATATATTTTCCCTTTTCTGCAGTTGGTAATATATTTAAATAGCAAATTAAATTAACAATTAATTATTCGAAACTTATTATTTTTACAGTTGATAAAGCTTATAATAGACAGTTTTCAGCACCAATTTTAAAAAGAAAAACTTCGCAACTGATAACACCTATATTGTCAATTCTTCCTGGTACAGTATTGTATTAATAAAACTAAATATTTAACAGAAATTATGATCATATATGCAATTTTTAAGATCATACGTGTGCGTCTGATTCACATGAAGATAACACTGGAGAGCTTCTTAACCACATCGTTGATTTAGAAGAATCTGACAAAGAAACAAGCCATCTGATTGTTTTTCTTCTTATGCAGTTTATGTCAAGACCAGAACACGTAAATTATCTCAATTTTTAAAGTAAAAACGTCTAAAATTTTTTTTTGAAATAGGCATATCCAGAAGAGTCAAAATATGGTCTAAAAATTCAAGGCATTGTTTTACAACATCTATACTTATTATTAGGTTACAACTACAATGAAAAGGGATTTCATATTTCTCCTGAAAAATTGAGGTAACTATAAATTGTACACAAAATTAATAATTTTATCGTCCTGGTAAAATATGACTATAAAAACTTTTAAAAATTAAAAATTGTTAAACTCATTCCAATAAAAATTATACAAATTAATATCATTTACCATAAATTTTTTAGAGTTTTGCCCGTTTTTAATTCGTTTTTATCGAATTTACCCCAAATGCTTGACCAGAATTTTACAATGGGTCACGTTATTGCCCCTACGGCTCTTTTACTCTTGCAATACTGCCCTTCGCCAGAAACTTACTCGATAAACACAACGTACTCACTATGGTTTTTGGAACCAATGGCAAGAAAATCTTGGCTTATGTCTTTAATGGTATTTTTGTATAAGGTATATATTATATTATAAATATATTTAACATTTAAGTATATTCATCTAGTCATATTTAATTAATTAATATCACTTAAAGTTTTTTAATTTTGATTTTGTTTAGGAAAGCTATGTTAAAAACTATTAATTTTAATTCTATTACTAAAATTTTAGGATTGTAATTTATTATTTATTATTTTAATATTGTAGCTATAACATAGACAATAGCGTCATTTCAGTGTTTTATAAAGAGTGTGATGTTTTTAGTGAGCACCTTATAAAACAAATTTAATAACCGAAAATGACATATAACTGAGGTATGTCAACGATGAAGGTACTTCGATAAACGAAAGGCAAAAGTAATTCCGTTAGTGACTGTGTTCTATCCATAAGGTGAAACTTGTTTGGGAACGTCATGCTTTTCAGTGCATACAGTCTCAAACAATATTTAAAAAAAAATATTTGTGTGGATGGTTTCTTCCAATCCTACTATACATATGTTTTTCATTAGATTTTCAGAAAGAGCATATCATAAAAGTAAACTTATTGTTTCTAGTATACTCTATCAAATCTTGTTGTTTTTAATTTTCAATGGTTTCCAAGAAAATCAGTGTCTTATTATAAGTCAATTACCTTGTATATTATTTAGATATTATATATAAAAATTGTATTATTAAAATAAGGTGGAGTAAGTGCATATGTATTTTTTTTTCCTTAAATTTTCATAAAATGATTTGTGTACTACTCCTCTGTTAAATAACTATCTTATATAACATAAGAACTATTAGAGTACCTTAAATCATAGAAAAAATTCAAATAAATTGAAGTTTAACTTTCCAGTGCTTATTAAAGTAAAAAAAAAACCCAGCACAGGGCGGTCGCAGCACTGTGGTGACGTGGCATAGTTGGATTTAGTATAATGATATCTGACAGTGATTAAAATCACTATAAAAAAAAACGCATCAATGCAAACCTTTAGATAGTGTTTATTTTAAAAAATTGGTGGATTATTCCAAAAGCTACATGATCTGCTATTTCTCATAAAAAATTTGTATTAATCCATACACTTTTCAATAAGTTATAGCATTATAAAGTTAAAAATGTAAAAAATAAATTCGAGAATTTTCTCACAAAAATAGCATTCGGTAATTATTTATACCATGAAGACAAAATAAAGTCCGAAATTTTTATTTTCCATAATAAAGTATTTTACATTATCTTTAATTTAAGATATATATAAAAGTGTCAGACTTTCCAATTTAAAAAAACAGTATGTCGAATGAAAGATGTATATAAATACTACTTTTCATGAAAATATTGTATTGATTAAAAAAGGTAAAAACATCATGCATCTATAAAAAGAAAATTATATTGATTCGGTTATTTTTAAAAAAGTTATGGCAATTTTAAGTAAAAAAAATTGAAAAAAATTCGAAAATTAGTGATTTTTAAATTTGTAATTTTGTTGGAGGTTTCCCCCATTTACGGGGAATGAGGGAATTTTTTTCAATTTTTGAGGGTAATGTCATCGACTAGATACGATTTGTGATTTTTTGACGTATCATTTAAAGATATCGTTTTCGTGAGAGCTGAGAAAAAGTGGTAACAGACACAAAAAAAAAACACATCATAATAAAACCAATACCTTCTCAGCTTCGCATCGAAGCTAATAAATTAAATGATTATTTTAAAAGTCATGTATTTTAGTAGCATCAATATCAATTATTCAAGTTTTATTTTTAATCAATCTCTTGACATTTCTTATTAGTTATGTCTTTAGGCAAAAATAAATAATAAGTTCTCGAATAATTCAAGTTATACATTTTTAATTAATAAGATCTACACAACTGGTATTCCGCTTATTCCAATACACAAATATACTGAGCAATTGTAAAATCGCATTTAAATTGATTATAATATTGTTGCATAGTTTATGAGTTCCAGGACATTTTCAAAATATTGTTTCTTTGGGCATCCTCTTGGTTTCTTTTCAGTTATTTTTCCTTTGAAGATGTTGGTTTTAAATTCATTGTGTTCAAATAACTTTTTTTTTTAATCAATCACCTTCATTAGCTGTCTTTCTTCTTATATTACTTCTAGCACTTTACGGCATTGAAGTTTGAGGCCCTGGGTCCGCCATACCCATAGTATATGTAAACTACATACTCCCATGAGAACAACATAACGCTTCGATAAAATTTCTTCCAATTAATAATTATAAATGTTATTACATTCAAATGTGCAGCAGACTTATTTGTAGTGCATTTACCCTGAAATCTTACTTTAAACATTTCACTTTACTCAATCCTATGCATCGTTTAGTGATCCTTGCAAGTGAGAATAAAAAATAAAAGCTATTCTTGCACTTAAGTGTAATAATCTTATTTTTCAATTATCAATTTTTATGTGAAAAATATTTTTAAATTTTAATTGATGACAAAAAAATAATCAAAATAATCATCCAATAAAATTTCTAATTGCTCCACTGCTTAGCTTAAGTAACTTATATTTATGTTAAAAATTTATTATTTTTTTTAGTACACGTTTGATAAAGAACCAATAAGTCTATTAGTAGTATCTTTAATGGAAATTATTTTAAATACGCTCAATGCTCAACAGCACGTGTGTAATAGAATTCCGCCAACTGTTGTAATGCCTGATACATCTAAAATTAAAGGTTGGTAATTTATATTCATTATTTTCTGAATAAGTAAAAATGATGAGAGAGGTTAAATAAAGACTCTTCAGAGATTTATCTCTAACTACGATGCTAATTAAGAATGATTTAAAGGTAGTAAACATTTAATTAATAAAAAAATCTGCAACTTCTATTTGTATTTAAAATTTGAACTAATATGATTAAACAGCATGTTTAATTTGTTGAAGAATGATAAAAAAGTGTTTAACCTAAAAATGATCAAATTTTTTTGAAATTGTATAGTACTTTTTGGTTTCATTGAAAAGTTGAAAATTAGATTCGGTTTGAGTTCAATTAAATTCCAAAAATCATGGTTCGTAACTTTTTTTCAATTTTTGAAGGTAATGTCTTCGAATACATACAATTTCTGATTTTTTGACGTAGCCATTTTCGCTGTGAAGACAAGTCCAGGGGTCAAATTTTTTTTTTTCAAATTAAAGTATATTACATTAGCTAAGAAATTCAAAACTCCAAAAATTTGATCCAAAGTGTTTTCAAAATTTTAATTACGATAACCCCAATTTTAATAATTATTATTATCTAATAAAAATTATATTATATTATTAATTTAAAAAACTAAAAAATATTAAAAATATTAAACTCAAAGCCACAAAAAAATTAATGAAAAGTCGCGGATACGTATTTCGGAAACAACTTTACCATCACCAACGCTAAACACATATACGTATCCGCGACTTTTCATTAATTTTTTTGTGGTTTTGAGTTTAATATTTTTTAGTTTTTTAAATTAATAATATTTTTAATATAGTTTTAATTTTACTTAATTATTATTATCTTTTGATAAACATTTTTTTAATTCTATTGATATCTAAAACAATTAGGATTATTAATTTTTCAAAAATTTGAATCAGGAATTTAATTTATTTTATTAATTTATTTATACTTGTTATTTTATACAGTGGAAAAAAATGGCGATGTTTCTTTTAATGACCCACAAAAACTTCACGAATTTCAACCATCAACTTCGCGGAAGTATCCAATAAGTATGGAAACTCATTGGGAAGAAGATATTTCATTTACTAAAAAACTACCTCATAAACAAGGATCAACGTATGTTCAAAAGCAAATATTTAATTTTAAAATAAAAATATTGTATAAAAATACAAAGATTCTATGCCAAAAACTCCGTGGACAATTTCGTGATAAATATATTTATTACAAATTGTAATTAATAATTAAAATTATCTGTTTCATTTAGTAATGTAAAACTGTTGTAATAATCTTTTTCGAGAATATTCATTTTAACTTCTGTTTATTATATTTTACATTTTTAGAAAATGGGCTTGAGTAACTATCAAATATATGATCACTTTCTTCTATGTATACAATATTAGAGAAATAATTAAGTTCAATTTTCATTTTAATATTATTCTATAATAATCTACAACAGGATATTCTCAAAAATATTCCCTTTACCTAGAAAATTTTCTCGAGAATATTTTTTCATTATATTACTAGTTATATCACACTAAATATGCCTAACTTTTCATATCGCCACCCGAAAATTTCCAAAGCCATGCCGTTTTGTTCCATTTTTAAACTCTATTAAATTTTCAACAATTAGTAGAAACTGACAATACCTAAAGTAGATCTTAACATAAAGCACCCAGAACAGTAAGAACCCCCAAAATGTGCAGTTGATTAAGGAGACAGTTGAGCGGTCACAAAGACACTTTGATTCGAAGTCCGTAAGGAGAAAATGGCTGAAAACAAAACTTGGGAAATATATAGTTTCAACAAAACAGAGCCACAGTACGAAATTCGTAGTTCGCTGTGATAATTTAAGCATGAATGATATTATCCTCTAAAGATTCGTAAATAGAAAATGACCGAAGAAGTCGAAGATATACTCATTAAAATGTACCGAATATCATATGACAACTTAAAAAATGTCCAATAAAATGTATTGCTTATGACGGCCGCCAATTTAGAGATATAATTTTCAAAACATAAATTAAAAATCCAGCAAATTGAGGTTTTTTACAAACGACGTAGCAATGTTGAGACAGAAGTTATGTAATATCTGACAGTGTGATTAATATATCTGCCTTAAAAAAAACACTTCGATGACAATCTGAATTTCATTATTTGAAAATCAAAAAGATACCATTACAAAATCAATACCCTTTAAGCTTTGCAACTAAGCTAAAAAGTGATTGCCAATGATTTTATAAAATAAACGGTTTTTTCTCATATTTATTGTTCGCCAATTATAGTTCTTCAAAACTATTCATTAGAGATAATTGCAATACTAGTTGGGACCCAGAACCAACTAGTAATCAAGAAAAGGAGCATAATTTTTTTAAGCGGTAGTCAAGCTCCTCTGAAGGCATTTGGTAATAACCAGGTAACTTTGGGGCTACTTCTTGAATGCAAGAAAGCTTTAGAATTACCAGCAAAGTTCAATCCTTCAAAGTACTACCCAAAAACTGGTATCCAGAACAACACAGGATAATATGGAGTTACCTAGTGGTACTAAGACAATCAAAAATGTCTATCAAAACTTTTGGTTTACTAATCAAGGATCTTAAAAACATGACTAGACTTCAAATAATCATTCTGACATGACTACTACTGACAGGACACGGTCATCTACTTAAACATCTTTACACAATGTGAGTAACAGAATCACCACTATGTAAGAGGTGGGGAACAGAAGAAAATGATTTATATCACATTATGTGTGAATATAATACCCTAACCACATATCAAAAACCTAAAACCCAAAGAGATATCTAATTTTGCTTTAGAGACAGAATTCCTGAACATTTATATGAATGACCTAGAAGGGCGTTCTGTAAATTGTATTAGGAACACAAACATTGGCAAAAATACTTCAGTGAAAGTACTTGTGTAAAGAAACCGAATTGATATATTTCGGTAGGAGGTGCGCACAATGAACCTACAAATGTGAGTATGTCAGCAGTTCCTATCCACCTCTTTAACAACTAAAACTAAAAAAGGATTTAATTTTCGGGGAGATTGTATCTAAACACATTTTTCTCCGAAAATACTATTAAGTTAAGTCCCATCATCAGTAGAATTCTAGTTTTAAAAAAGTTTGGAAAGTGTCTTTACCCCATAGATATCCACATTTTGTATAATAAGTCCAAAGAGAAACACAGGGTATTATTTAAATTAATCCTGTATATATTGCTAAAATTCCATCAAAATAACATTTAAAATATAATTTTTTTTTTGTATATTAAGATCATAATTATAATATAATATATAAAATATAATTTAATGGATAGGTTTTTTTTTTTGTCTTTTTAGAGGATCCACTGAACCAGACGATACGGAATCTGATATGGCTGTTGCATTAGAGAAATACAAGTCTGATAGTACAACTGGACATTATAGTTCACATGTATGTTATTTTGCTATTTCTACAAGTCTATTATTTAGACAATATTTTTTTTATACAGGGCTCATTTGATGATTCAGCAGATGAAGCTTTTTGTCGAAAAGCTCCTCTCAGATCATTTTGGCCTAATGAAAGTAATATTGAGGTATAATAAAATTTGTTATCAAAATTATAATTAAATATTATATGTTCAGTTGTTATGTATACACCCTTTTCTAAATAAACTACTGAATAAATTGTTATGTAATTTTATGGTTTTTTATAGAGACAATTCGGTGATTCATTATTTTTATATTCTAAGGAATTAGTTTGTCTTGTAATTATTCTTACATAAAATTTTATTGAAATTAATTTTACTTAATTAATTAAAATATGATTTTAATTAAGACAAAGATTATTAAATTATTTTTCTAAATTACAATTTTATATATTTTATCTGTTTAAGAAATAAAAAATTTCGAGAACGATGTTAAGAATATTTGTAACACTTAATTAATAACAAATTAAATTTTTGCAAAAACAAAAAATTTGTATGTTAATACATGTACAAATTATAATAATATACAATAATGAGCTTAAATATAACACGTTTTAACGTATAATTTCAAAACTAATGAAGAAAATGTAAATAAAGTAAAACCACATATGTATAAAATGATAAAACCCTTAATTATATATTTTTCAACATTGGTGTTATCAGGACGGGTTATAGTATTGTAATCCCCTTCAATAAGTTAATAATATGGTTAATATTTTAGTCGTGATCTTATTTTTTTTTTTGCTTATTCCAATTTTCCTGAAAATTTAAAGAAAAAAATTTGATGAGCAAAAAAAAATTATTACTCCCCATTCTCTACTTGTACTTACTTTTTCATTTTAAGTAATTATATATATATTGAAATATTTATAGAGTGAAAAATGGGGCGTCAAAGAAGGTATGAAAATGTTAGCAACCTCTGCATTTTTTAGTGTAGCTAATCAACCTAATTTGCTTGCGCCACCAATTCTTCCTTCGACCTCTACTTCCTCACCAGAAATCAACACCACATTAAAGTAAATAACATATTAAGTAATAAAAATTACTTAAAATGTTTTTTTTTAATTTATTAACAGTATCTTTATTAATATATAATTAATAATAAATTAAGGGTAATTAATGAAGATCATTTGAATAAAAAAGAACATAATTTTTATAATCCTCGTGATATAAGCCAAACTTCAACATCTTCATCTTCTATAACCTCATATTCTCCCGTAGTTGTCACTATGAAGGAAACATGTTCAGCACAAAGACCTACACATAATCTTTATCAAAATTATTCCCAATCTCCACTATCAAAAATGAAAATACATAAAAACTCAATAAATTCTACAGGTTACTAAAGTTTTATTATTAATTTTTAAATTTAATTAATTACTATATATATTTTAGGCTCAACAGATACAAGTATCAAAACAGATTTAGGATTTAAATTGGAGTTGAGTATGGACAAAAAGCCATTAGAGCTTCCAATTCAAGAACGGCTATTACCTATTGGAACAACAATGAATCTTGTTCAGAAAATTAACAAAACTTTTAGATTGGGAGATATAGATTCAACATCACAATCTTCATCAATAAATAGAAATGATAGTTCTGATAAAGAAAACATAAATAACTCTGATTTGGTTATTATTTTTAATAAAATAATGTCATATAAAAATATTTATAAATTTACTATATTTATATTTTTTTACATAGAAACTTTGCAATAGTCCACGAAAGTTAATAAAACAAATAGCACTTGATAGCCCAGAAGAAAAACCACCAATACATTCTGCATCACGAAGAATTATAAATAACACAAATGAAACGCGAAAAAATTCTACTTATCATCAAAAGTAAGTACTAACACTTAAATACATATATTTATGCAACGTACACAACAATATCGTATATAACAAAGAAAATTTTTTGTATAATTCGCGATAATGATATGATTATAATTTAGACTCATTTATGAAAATAAGTAGTTCAAAAAATAAATACTAGAAAGAGTTATTGGCTTAAATAGTGATAATTAATAATAGACGTTGTCATGTTGACAAAACTTGATATAATATTAACTAGTAACTCGGAAAATTAATTGCATAATTTTTTTTATCATAAAAATAAATATTACAGTTTTCAAACATTTGTGAACCAAGCAGATTTTAGATGTTGATAAATATCATGAAATGAAAACAAAAATAATTAACTAATACAATAGGTTGTATCTGTGCAACTATATTGCACGGATTTCGAGTTCTTATTTGCTCTTAGTACGTGTCAATCATGAAAGCTGAAGTTTTGTGCTATATATCGTTTTTCGAGCATTTATTAGCACTATTTGACTTAATGTGATAAAAAATTAATAAATATTCTTTTGGGTTATTTAAACATGTTATTCTTAGTTTATTAATAAAATAAGTAGTCCACTATCGGAAAAACAATTACTGGTTTTACTTTTTAAAATTGAAACATAATCTACTACGTTAAAAGTCAATTTCTTTTATTTGTAGTTAGAAGTAAAAGTCAAAATTAAAAAAAAAACATAATGTAATGACAAATTTAAAGACATGTGCTATAACACTTGATATCAAATAGAACTCTCTACGCATATAATTGTACTCCTGAAATTAAAATTATAATTAAATTTTTAACACATAAAAATGCGTATAAAACGTAGAACTTTTTCAACTTATTTTTAATTAAGACCAATGTATTCATTCATAAGTAAAAAACGATATTTTTTTATAAAGTATTACTTCAAGCTATTTAATTTGTATACATGTTTGTCAAGTAAAAAAAATACTAATTTATCATTTTTTATTATTTATCTGTAAAAATTACAATATTAAATTATTAAATATTAATTTCATACTAAATTTAATTACTGTAATTAATATTTATTTATATATTATAATTATAAATTAAAGAACGACTAATCAGGTTTAATAATATATAAGGATATATAAAGAAAATAGGAGTTGATGTTGCTTTTGTAATTATCCACCAATTTCTTAGAATTAAACACTATCTAGAGATTTGCATTTAAGCTTTTCTCATGAAAGTTATTTTAATCTCTTAGATATCGTCTGTACTTGTCCCAACTATGCCACCTCTATACTGTGCAGCGACTCCACTGTGTTTTTTCTAGTATTTTATAACATACATTTGATCAAAACATTTTATTTAATAGAAAAAAGTAAAATTATACAATTCTTTTTATTAATCTAATAATATAGGAGACTACATTGTTAAATGATTAGCCCACCAAATATTACATCAAAATTATATTTTGGACGTTTTTTAGGTTTCACTAATAATTAAAAGTTATTGTATTATTACTAAATTTATTATTGTATAATATACATAAATTTCTGTAATTTAGAAATAATTATCAAAATATGGATGCTCCAATAAATGAATCTTATTTTCCTAAAAAGTGCATAAGTAATAGTATGAGTCGTGTAGGTACAGATTGTATACAAGAAAGGTAAATGTTTATAATGGATACATTTTAATAAATTTATCACGCATAGCATATTAATTTTTTTTTAAGATGTAGTGATTGTGGAACACGTAAAGAAGAATACAGTGATGATGAAATAGGTTTATGTATAGTATTATTAGGGACATTTGTCCATCGAGCGCCATCCTTATCTGCATGTATTCTACCTGACATTCTCACAGTACTAGCTAAGTATGAGTAGTTTGCCAAAAAATTTAATTTTGAATCTAGTTGATATTTTTTTAATTTAAAGATGCCATTCAAGCCCTACTTTCTTATGGCAAAAAGAAAGTCAAAAATTTTTACCGTGCGGTTCTACTAGTATTGCAAAAAAATTTTTAAGATGTATTCTTTACCAGCTTGCACCAAATGGGGTTTTTTCACAAATATTCCAAATTAAACATAATGGTAATTATTTAAAATTAAATTTCTGATTGAGTTCTATATAAATTTTTATTAATTACTTTACAATCTAGAAATTAGTGGAAATAGCTTTTTTAAAAGTATAGTTCAAGCATTAATGGATTTTGATGAAATGAACCCCATTGAACCGTTACAAATGGTCCTTGAAGTATGTAAAAAATTTTACTATTTTAAATAAACAATACTTATTTTTACAATTATAAAATAATATTATAATAATATAATAACTTTTTTTTTAAATATTTTTTAACTTATTTTTAAAGTGTTTCAAAATATGTTTAAGGTACTAAATTCTAAAAAATCGCTTTCAACAATGAATTGTTGTATTATGCTATCGAATATAAATATTTACATAGATATTTTAACTACCGACAATACTGGATCAACATCGACACTAATTTGGACGACTATTCTCAATCAATTTGATGCACTTTTTCGAAAAATTCAATTGACTGTTAGTAATTTTGAAAACATTAACTTGCTATTTAAGCTAATGATAAACATATTAAAGATACCAGGAATAATATCATTAAAGGTTGGTATAATTTTTATTAAAAGTAAATAATAGAAATTAATATTATTTTACTATATTTTCATAAAATTACAAAAAAAAAAAAAAAAAATGATGACAAATAAAATAAAAATGGTTTTCAAATAAACCATTGAACATTAAACGAAACAACGCATCAATTTTCGAAAATAGTTATATTATTAATGTCACCCTGAGATAGTCAGAAGGTCTATCAAAATGCCAGAGAGCTATGGCCTCCTAAAGTATATCTGAATTCAACACCGTGCGAAAGACTCATGCAACAATCAGGAAAATTCAATTTTTTCAGAAAATAATTTTTGTTAGTTTAAATTAATTTAATTTTTGTGTATTTCGGTATAAAAAAGTTCTATATTTGGTTTATTCGCAAAAATATATAATTTAGGGAAAAAACTTTTACTGTGATAGTAAAAGTTATCAATGCAAAGATTTTCTAAAAGTGGATTTATCTGATTGTTACTTTTTATGTGCAATATGTATTATTGTTTTTAAGTAAAAACGTTTTGCTGTTTATGAATACTTTCTAATAATTCAATGTTAACATATTAAGTTGTTTTTTTTTTATTATTTAACGTATTATATTTCTAATAATCAAGTTATAAACGATTAATAAAAAAAACCCAGCACAGGGGGGTCGCGGCACAGTGGTGACGTGGTATAGTTGGATCAAGTATAATGATATCTGACAGTGATTAAAATCACTATCAAAAAAAATGCTTCGATACAAATCTTTAGATAGTGTTAAATTTTAAAAAAATTGGTGTTTTATTCCAAAAGCTACATGATCTGCTAGTTCCTTATTAATATCTTGATTAAGATAAAGTATGTCGAACGAAAAAGGGTTTATTAAAAAATAGAATTCCGCCAACTGTTGTAATGCCTGATACATCTAAAATTAAAGGTTGATAAAATAGCATTCGGTAGCCGTTTTCACCATGAAGACAAGTCCAGAGGTCAAAATTTTTTTTTCAAATTAAAGTATATTACATAAGCTTTAATTTAAGATATATATAAAAGTGTCAGACCTTCCGGATCACTTTCAAAAGTTAAGTTGAAAAAGTTCTACTTTATATATGCATTTTTTATATTTTAAGCCCCCCCATATATAGGGAAATGGTCTGATTTAAAAAAAAAGTATGTCCAATGAAAGATGTATATGAATACTACTTTTCATTAAAAAATTGTATTGATCCATACATTTTTTAAAAAGTTATAGCACTTTAAAGTAAAAAATGTAAATTATAAAATCGAGAATTTTCACACAAAAATAGCATTCGATAGCCATTTTCAGCAGATTTACAAAAAAAATATACCAAATGATAAGTAAAAACATCAAACATCTATATAAAAAAAAATTATATTGATATGTTCATTTTT
>NW_026099574.1:35005070-35017519 GCF_025091365.1 Daktulosphaira vitifoliae
ATTATATATATATATATATAATTTTTTTTTTTTTTTCAGGGAATTTTAGAACCTTTTTCAAAAATATTAACTTATTCTTTACAACAACATTACATTGACTATTATTTGTTAGTGGAGTTATGTTCATTGAACTACAAAACATTTGCTCGGGTATGTAGAACATACGCTTAAAGTATTAATATCCATAATATTTTGATTTTAGGAGAGAGAAAAAACTTTATTAACCAGAGTTGTAACTGTAGAATTGGTGCAGTCCTTAAAGTTCAAAACACAAAACATAAATAACAACTTTCTTATTTTTATTGCTTTTGTTCTACAAGTAATTTTTTTAAATATTTATAGTATAACTAAATTTTAAAAAATAATGAATTTCAGGATATTGGCGGTATATTACCAGAATGTCCTGCATTAGAAAATATAGTGCCAACATTCCCAACAACAATAATTAGTGCACCAACTGGGGCTTCGGATCTTTTACGAAATAATTTACAAGATATAATAGATTTTTTGACAGATGTCAACACATTAACAAAAATTAAGGTTTATATATATATATACTTTTTTTTTATATTAAAATAAATGAATATAAATAAATTTTTCTCTTCAAAAAACTGTACTAGTGATAAATATTAATCTTTGAATTACCTAATTTCGAGGTACCTCGTTTTAAAAAATACATTAGTAATTAAAATTACCAGACCAAAAATTCAAAAAACAATAATGTAATAGTAAGTAATATAAAATCAGCCATGTAACAAAAAAATCATCAATTTATAAGTGCATAAGTCGAAATTGTGAAATATTACCAATATGTATAAATTCTATTAACAAATAAAAAATTAATTATTTTTTAATAAGTAACTTTTGTAAGTACAAAAAATTGAAACACATTAAAAATAAAAATTATTTTTCATTCCAAAGACAAATACTACTAAAAAGTATTCAGAATACTTTAACAAGACTCCTCTTCAATTTGGCCATAGATAATTTAAATCAAAATAAAGATATACATTATAATTTGAACCATTACACATTAATAAACCACATAAACTTTTATTTTTAACTATTATTAGAATTCTTATACTCAAAATTTATTTATACAATAACTGAACTTGAATTAATTTTTAATATAAAAATATAGAATCGTTTTATAACACCAGAAGAAGGTATTAATGATGATACATTTGGAAGCACAGTCAAGGCAGGAATGTCTCAATATTTGTCATTAGAACTTTTAAAAAGTAATACCCGAGATGCTAGGTCATTACAGAAAATTTTTCCTTGGCTTTACTATGGACCCAATGAAATACAAACTATTGAGTAAGACAATTTTATATTTATACCTCTCATAATTTGTCACTACAACTAGGTAATTAAAAAAAAAAAAAAGATAATAATATTCTGTTAATTATGACCTAAAATGTAACGGTTCTATATCAATATTTAATAAATTTACTGTCAAACTCTTAAGATTATAACTTTCATATCATTATACATTGTAGATGTTTTGGTTTTCAAATAAATTACTTTTTACAGAATAATTTACTCAGTATATAATCAATTCAATTATTCATGTTTTGATTAAGATATATTCATTATATTTTTAATATGTCGCATATACAGAATATTTATTAACAATAAAACACTTATTTTCTTGGAAAATAATAAAAGTTTTAAAGATTTGTAAAGGAAAAAATTGTGTTGATTGAACAATTATATTTAGTTATTACATTTTTTTCCTCCCTTCAGGATTAGTAGATCCAAGTTTAAATTTTCTTTAACAAGAATCCCAATTTAAATTTAAAAAATTTATGAAAAAAATATTTTTATAAAATTTTTATTTAATGGATGAAAATATTATTCTAACGTAGTCTAAAAATGCATAAATTATTTTTAAAAAATTACAGCAAAATTATAACAATTTCAAAAATTATAGTTGTCAATTAGACACGTTTAACTTGCATGTCAATGTAAACATAGAACATTATTCTGGTCTGCTTGAGTAATAGCAATGTTTAGCCAAATATTGAGTATAATACTCCATTTTATTTTGCTTATCAATTTTTTTTTTGATAATTTTATGAAATTATGGGGAATTTTTTTTTAGGTGCACCAATGTTTTTTCTCTAAAAATAATAATTCAAAACTGACTATATGAAAAAAGTTTTATTTTATGTGTTTAATTATAATCTTTTACAAAATTGTACACAATTTTAATAACTCTAATCATTTATTTATTTCATTATACAGATTATTTATGTATAACTGTAAAGATTTTTCGGATTGTCTAAGTCACATTCGTCTATTGTCTTGGATTTTAATCGGATCACTTTCATTTACGGGAATGCAAAATCGTCCATGTTTACCGTTATCTCAAGATGTTTCATGTCAAATAGCAGAACACATTAATGTAATAATGACTGGATTTGCTGAAGAATCTAAATCGTCTGTTATTCACATGTCATCGCTTTTCCACGCATTTGTCCTTTGTCAGGTACTAAAAATCTGAATATTTCTAAATATGTAGCAAATACGGTACATACCTTATTTGCTACTTATGGTAGTATGAATATTATAGATTGAAAAGTAAAAATGATAATGAAGAACTTTAATATGTAATCATTTTATTAGTTGTGGACCATATACATGGAACAAACAGCTCAACAAATGATGTCAGCTGGAGATCATCATTCATTTACAATGAATATTTTACACGATTTTTGGAATAAAGTTACCAAAAGCATGCTTAATCTTTCTTCAAAGTCCAAAACAGTATGTTTTATTATAATTTAGGGTTGAAAATTATTAGGAAATATAAAACAATGCATTCAAATTATATGTATAGATAGATCTGTCTCAAAAAGATAACATTGGAAAGTATTAAGTAGTGGTCAAATGAATGAGAGTTAAGGAAATAAATCCCCCATAGTCATAGCCTTTTGATTTTAATAATGAAAGGGTTGAGAATAAAGCACTATATAGTAATTAATAAATTATTTTTTCTGATTCTATAAATATAATTAAATTGCCCTGTAACAAAATGAAATCTAAAATTCTCAGCTTCGAATCAAAGCTAAAATTGTTACATATCACTTTTTTTCATTTCATATTTTTTTATGTAATAACATTCTATGAGACAATAATGAAATTTCAAACATTTTTTAATATAAAGAATGATAGTTCAATTTTAAAGTTCTGTAAATAAATTTTTTTAAAGGTATTATAATTTTTCAAAAAAAATCTTTTTGATGATTAAATTATCAGAAATAATATTATTTTAGTAGTATGAAAATATTATTTTTATAGTTCTAAAGTATATTAATAATTTAAAAAAAAGTAACATGATATATTAAATAGATTAAAAGTCATTAGATTTGTCAAAACGTGGTAGACCACACCATATATTCTTTTAAATAATTTCTCTAGAAGTCA
This sequence comes from Daktulosphaira vitifoliae, assembly GCF_025091365.1. Lineage (NCBI taxonomy): Eukaryota > Metazoa > Arthropoda > Insecta > Hemiptera > Phylloxeridae > Daktulosphaira > Daktulosphaira vitifoliae. The sequence continues at coordinate 35,008,503 of NW_026099574.1, forward strand.
ATAAAATCATAAATAATTAACTATTTTGAAATTGATACTTTTAATGGTAAATTTTCACAACTGACTTACTTAATTTATATGATTTATATTATTATTTCTTTGTTAATACATACATAGTTACATTAATATAATTACTGTATTTATACATCATAATTATGTAATTTTAATGATTTAGATGGGAGAAATGGTGAATCTACACTTTTTGAGTCTTTTAGAAGCATTGTTGGAATGCAGAACAGTGACATTATGTAAACTTTTACCTATGTGGAAAGAAGTATTGTTGACTGACAAAAATATAAAGGTTAGTATTAATTAATACTCAGACATAATTAATACATTTTAAAAATTAATTAGCTTTAGTAAAAAATTGCGTCAAAATAAATTTTCAATAATGATATTCGATATTCATCAAAATTATATCATTATTTATCAATATAAATATTAAAAAATACGAGATGTTGATGACATCCCGTATCAAAAAAAATTTTAGCAACAAAATGTCAAATTAAATTTTTGATGTATTTTATTAATAGCATTATACTGCATTTATGATTTTTTACCTCGGTTAATTTGAAACAAAGGCATAAAACTAAAAAAAAACTTTATTGCATTAAAGTTTTATCGGCATGGCAATTAAATAGACAGTTGGGTATTGTTAAATTTGAATCACCTGATCTCAAATCCAACCAATCCACATGTAGGTAATGAGAGGATAGGATATGAAAGAATATGGTTATAGTGGGAAGAACGAGACTGGAGAAAGAATCCTAGATTTTGCAGTATCGTATGATCTTGCTGTGGTTAATAGTTATTTTAGAAAGAGAGAACATTATATAACTTATAAGAGTGGGAGGAATAGATCACAGATTGATTATTTTATGTGGAAGAGAGAAAGTGTAAAGCGAGTAAAGGATTGAAAAGTTATACCAGGCGAGAGTGTAACTACACAACATAGATTGATGGTAATGGAGTTGTGATGTACCGGAAAGAGAATATACAAAAATGGAAGGAACACGGGGGAAATCGAAAGTGGAAAATGAAAAGGAGTTTGTGAAGACAGTAAAAGAGAGAACGGTGTGGAATGTCAGGTAGACATAAATGATTTGCTAGTTGTGTAAAGAATATTGCTAAGGAGATTGTTGGTGAGAGTAGGAGTAAAATGCCAGGAAAAAAGGAAACCTGGTGGTGGGATGAGAACGTTCAAAAAATCATAGAAAATAAGTAAAAGCAAAATAAGTTAAAGTATGATAGAAGAGCAAAAGGAGAGAAAATTGGATAGAGTATAAACGCTTGTGCAAAGAAGCTAAGTGTGTAGTAAGTAAGGCGAAGTTTAAGAGGTGAGAAACAAAGAAAGGCGAGAAAGAAATCTATAGACTTGCAAAAGTAAGAAAGAAAAGGTCTAAAGATTATCATTATATAAGGTGTATAAAAAGTGTTGATAATAAGGTACTCTTGATTGATGATGATGTGAAAAAAGGTGGAAAGAGTATTTTGAAAAATTACTGAATGAGGAGTATCCAAAAGAGACGTTAGAGGACATCTTGTGGAATGGGGGACTGGTAGATTTAATTAGTGAGAAAGAAGTATTGGAGGCTGTGAAAAAGAGTAAAGCAGTAGGACCAGATGAAGTGCCAGTAGAAGTATGGAAAATATTAGACCGTGTTGGCAAAAGGTGGTTAAAGGAACTTTTAAATAAAATTTTATTAGAAGGGAAAATTCCAAATGAATGGAGGAATAGTATTGTGGTGCCAATATTTAAAAGTAAAGGTTACATACAGGAGTGTGAAAATTATAGAGGCATAAAGCTTATGAGTTGTAGTATGAAAATTTGGGAAAAGGTAATAGATAAGAGAATAAGAAATGAGACATCGGTATCTAAAAACCAGTTTGGATTTATGCCTGGTAAGTCAACAATGAAGCCAATATTTTGTGTACTAATAGAAAAATTTAGGGAAAAGAAGAAAAAGCTGTGTATGTTATTTATAGATTTGGAGAAAGCGTATTATAGAGTACTGAGAGAGGTTTTAAAGTGGTCATTAATGAAAAAAGGAGTTCCGAAAAGGTACATTATATAATAGAAGATATGTATGATGGCACTTGTACCAGGGTAAAAAGCATAAGAGGAGTAACAGAAGGTTTTCAGGTAAGAGTAAGAGTGCACCAAGGTTCTGCTTTAAGCCCTTACTTATTCTTTATAGTGATGGATGAAATTACTAGAGATCAGCTGTTGAAGAAAAGTGTTTAAGAATAAGCAGAAGTCAGACAGAGTATATAGAGTACGAGTTTGACAAAAGAGAACACGAGGTAGGTGAAATGAAGAGATCAGTGACAATAGGCTAGGACGTGATTGAAGAGGTGAAAAGTTTTAAGTATTTAGGGTCAGTTAAATGGTTTAGTCATGTTATGAAGAGAGAAGAATCGGAAGCTGTAAGAACAGTTATAGAAATGGATGTTGAAGGAAGAAGAGGTAGTGGAAGACCAAAAAAGAGATAGAGAGATGTTATTGAATGCAATATGAGGACAGCTGATGTGGGAGATCGTGTCAAGTGGAAGTTTAAGATAAGGGTGGCCGACTCCAAGTAGTTGGAATTAAGGCGAGGAAGGTTAAGAACATAGAACTACATTTACAACCTTTAAAAACAAAATAAATATTAAATTAAAATAATACACTTTTTCAGTTGCCTGGTCACATTAAACTGCGTTTAGACACATGTACCGAATATTCACCCAGAGAACCTCCAACATTGATACCAAGATCTAATTTGTCTAAATCTGAAATTAACATAGACATTCTCAAGTGGTTACAAACTCTGCAATTTAAAATGGCGCAAATTGAGTTACAATCATCACAAGTTAATCAATTTTATAATGTATAATAGAATTTTATGTAATGAGTGTTAAATAATAGTTGATTTTAATAAAATTTTAAGTATATCAACTGTGTAATAGAAATAATTTATTTTATATTAAAATAAAATTATTGTAGAAAAATTATTATTTATAAATATTACTTGTTAGTGAAATTGTAAAATCAGTATTTGCAAGCTAATTGTACACAATTTTGTTGTAAATATATAATTATTCCACTAAGAATATAAATTATTATTTATAATAATTATTGTTATTGCATATTTTTTACTGTAAAATAACTATCCCATTTGGATAATGAATTTTTTGCAATAACAAATAAATATCACAGCTGTACTGATAAAGAGCATCCAACTTAATAAAATGTATAATTTTTTTTATTTTTTAAAAAACAACTTTGTCATTTAGATCATCATCTTTAGACGTTATTAAACTTTATTTTAAGGAAGGATGACTCAATTCTTATTACTGTCATAATATTAATTATTATTATGAAATTATGAGGTGGTCCTATTAAAGTCCTTAAATGAGATAATTTGAGAAGGTATTAATTTTACTATGATGTGTTTATTTATATATATATATATATTGACATAACATCTGTCACCACTTTCTTTCAACAATACATCAATAGATTATAAATTGTATCTATTTGAAGACAATTAAAAATTGAAAAATTTCTTTCAATAACCATATATGGAGGAAAAAAATTATGATTTTTAAAATCAGTAAATTTTGATGTTTTTATTCTTAAAATTGTCAAAAATTTTTGGTATATTTTTAACAAAAGTGAAAATATTTTGTGTTGAACTCCTCCACTATTTCACAAAACAACATATTAAAAATCAATTTCTTACTAAATTTGATTTCAATAATATGTATTATATGTGATGGTGTCACGTTATCATTATTGTGAGAATTTATTATAATAAAATACAGACAGCACATTCGCTTCCTGAGACTGATGAATTAACAATTATTATTTATTGCTAAATTGTCAATAGTCCAAATTATTATAAATACCCAAAAAACCTGGCCATCTTGGTCAGTTGACTCCAGTGCCTTGTGTCATTCATCAGTCTCAGTACTACGTTGTTGCTGTCCGGCTTACTGCATAAAGTCAAGTCTTTATTTCCTTTTTTACCTACCTACTCTCGACTTCAATATTTCAGAGTACTTGTGTCTTGCACTTCGTCTGCACCTCATATTTGGCTACCCCTGTTCTTTATTCTCTCTTATACCCAAAGTATTTGTGCCTTGCTCTTCGCCTGCACCTCATACTTTGGGCTCCTTTTTAAGTACACCTGGTATTTGTGTCTTGCACTTTATACCTAGGTGTTACCCTTATTCCCTTCCTAAAACAACGGCCTTTCGACAGCCACAGCTAATCCAGAGTGTCAGCCGAGCACAGTAACTGCTGTATGATTACACGCACGTGAATATCCAATCAGCAAACTCAACATCAGTGTCGTATACACATCATCTTCATCATCTTGGTCCCCATACCTTTTATTTCAGTTAAGACATATACTTATTATCACATACCTTACAATATGACTATATATTATATTAACTATAATAAATACTAATAACATTTGTGTGAAAACCTAGGTTTTATTGTGTTCAATAGGTATTACAATTCATATTTTTAGTTTTTAAAGAAGAAGTCATGTATTTAATAAACTTATATTGTGTAAAGTTAACTTTTCTTCATATTTAATAATAAACATATATTTAATTTTCATTTATAAATATTTTTAGATTTACAATATAAAATTATATTATTGTAACTGACTTATTAACTTTTTTTTACTTTGCACTTCTCTTTTGAGTTTTTCTTGTCTTGCTACCAACTTTTTATTTTTGAATGAGTAACTTTTTGTTTTGATTCTTGGTGGAAAAGTTTTTTTTATAACATCTTTCATAGTGGAAAATATATCTATCTATTAAACAAGTAAATTAGTTATAGTAAAACAAATCATGATAACTTAAATTAGCAGCAGGTTTGTTTAAAAAAAAAAAAATGTTCAGTTTATAATGGATTGAATTAACAGAGAATTAAAAGACACGTGTATTTTCATTTGTTTAAATTATACATTAATTTCAAAGATATACTAATACTAACACTACTATATTATAAATTTATTTATCTTACAAGCGTAATATCTCTGTATGCTGTAAGACATACCGTATTACTTTAGTATATATAATAACATTGACAATAGCACACTAATCGTTTGTGATATTAAATAGCATGGAAAGTTTTACAGAATGTTCAGTAAGTAATGTCGTAATGTACTCATCACTACCATAACATGGGATATTTATACATTATATTCATATTCTTAGAATATAATCTTTTCAAACAAAAATTTAAGAGAAATAGTCAACAAATGCATACTATTTAGTTATATTGTAATACACACATTCAATCATAAATCAATTAATAGTCACTTTTAAAATCACTCTTTCGAAAAAAAATTTATAAATTATATTTGTCATCTTTTTTATTCTAATCTTAATAATTACACGCATTGTATCAATCCTAATCTTATGTGTAAAAAACAATGTTGATGTTATATATAAAATTTCAAAATGTCCTAAATACTATTCATCTGTAATAGTTTCTGTATTATTTATTAATAAACAGTAATAATTTAATAATGAGACAATGATGATTTTTGGGGGTACAAAGTATAATAAAAAGGCAGAGCAAACCCTTACTTTGGTTTATTCTTATCGTGCTCTAGACAATGTTACACCAACATTGTGATCATCATTGTCAAAATTTTTACATTTTAAAGTTGTGAACTTAATTGAATTGTGTTATTTTATTTATCAATCATTACTATTAATCATCAATATTATTACTTAAGATATTATAAGAAACAAGAAAAATTAAAAGTAACTCTCACTCACACTTTAATCCAACTTTCTCTTTATTTTATTAAGTTTTGAGTTACGATAATTACCGGGGAGCATGGGTTAAACTTAATTAATCGACATCAAATTTTATACATATTGAAACCATACAGAAGACTGAAAGAAAAAAAATCACTATATATTGGAAGACTACACTAATGTATATATAAGTTGTTACTGATATTCTAAATAGCTAAAACATAATTTTATCATAAATTAAAATTTAATTCTTTTTTAAACATTTTTCATTATTTTCATTAAATTTTTTTCTTTATTAAAAGATTTTAACCATTTTAATGGAATTAATCTACTTTTATTTCCACAATTTATAAATTTCAATAACTATTTTTATATTATTATAATAAATATTCAATAAATTTAACTTATAATTAATTAGTTATGCCTAGGTTAATAAAGAACTAATGTGTCGTCTTTTCATTTTCTTCTCTGAGTGTTTTTTCAAAGAGTGATTTTCTAGAATTATTATAGCATTTGAGTATTTTGAGCAGTCACTGATAAAATGTTCTATTATGAGAATGTATCATATGTTGGTTAATTGGGTGTTTAAACAATATTAAAGAACAAATTATTATCCTTTTATTTGAATTGATTATTCTTTGTAATTTAAGATAATAATCATTGTAGCTATTCTGATCCTTTCATTGTAATTAGGGTCTAGAATTGTTAAGTGGTTTGGTTGGGCAGAATAGTAATTGATAGATCCATACTCAATCTAAGCCCATATTGTAGGTCAGTAAATAGTAATTAAACAACTTTTTTTATTCTTCCTATATATTTTGTGCTACAGTCTTTTAATTTATTTAATGCATTATTTGATTGATCATAGAAGGGTGTAATACTTCTTAAATTATTTTTCGGTCAAAAATAATACATTGTATACTATTTAAATCCACATAGCAAAAATCAAGAAGTTTCCTTGTGTTATATTGTTATAAAATATTTTATTTTACTCTTGAGTAACCGCAAGTAATATATAATCAATATGGATGTTTAACTCTAAATTCAGAAATTATTAACGTGTTAATAACTGAATGGGAGGAGATGTGAAACCGAGAAATGCTTAGTGATAAAAATAGCCACACTAACTCCTTATCTCCAGTCATTACTTTAAAACCAATAACAAAATTATTAATATTATTTTTATCTGCATTGCCTTATAAAAATGTATTACAAAAATATATAATCAAGAATTTTAAAACAAAAATAGTATACAGTAGTCATTTTCACCGTGAAGACAAAATAAATTCCAACAATTTTTTTTTCCATAATTAAATATATTACATAAACTTTAATTTAAATAAATATAAAAGTGTCAGTATTTCCGGAACACTTTTAAAAATTAATTTAAAAAAGTTGTCATTATGAATCCCCCTAAACTTTCTTTCTTTTTATTAATCTATAATAACAAATTTAATAGTTGTTCACCATAGAAGGAACAAATTATCATTCTTGGGTAGATTACTTTTTAAAATACCTCTAGGAGTACTATTATAAATCATTATTATCAAATCTAAAAACTATTTTATACTTCAATTATTTATTAAAATACATTACACAGCTCATAAGAACCAAAGTTAATGCTCAAAAATTTTAAAAATTCACATTTTGCATTGTAAAATTCTTATTTTTTTGCTAAGTATTCCTAAATATGCTATAAATTACAAAAACAACGAATTATCCTACTTAAAAAATTAATATTTACATTAAAATTTTTACATTTAGAATAAATTTACATCCCTCAAAATCATAAGTTTAGTAATATTTTTTTTAGGTTAAATAAGGATTTAAAAAAATATTCCCAGGGTATTCAGAAAACTATTCTGGCCAAGTGTGCAAATTATACAACTACTTTATAACTTTTTATAAATTCTTCATGAAAATTACAATACTATATTATTAAATAATAATTTTTTACTAAATTTAATTGATACAATAAGTATTTAGTTCTCTATTATACTTATAAATCACTAAACTTGTAGTCAAAATATAATTAAAGAAAAAAGAATTAATTTGCCTTTGAAAATTCCAAAATTCCTTCTAAAAATTTAACACTATCTACATATTTGCATCTAATCTGTTTTTATTATAGTGATTTTAATCACTGTTAGATATCATCTACATATATTCCAACTATGCGGACCTTTTTTTTACTATTAAATGGAAAATGGTTAAAATAAAATTTTGACTTATGATTACTAATTTTGTATTATTACTTTAAGCATTATTAGATATTGACCATTCGAAAGTAAAAAAAAGTGAGAAGCAGGGTAGTGTTTAGTGACACTCTATTTTTATCATAACGTATAGATATAGCGTTGCCTACCACACTCACCTATAAAAAAAAATTATAACAGTTCAAAAAGTAATATTACATACTGGTTATTGGACTTATCAATATTTTATTTAGAAAACTTTTTAATTAATAGTAAAAAAAAAATAATAATTTGTCGTTATAATATGAATAAAAAAACTATTTTTAAATTATTTACAATTTATTTTTCTATCATAATATAATGTTAAAAATAGAAATTATTAATTAAAAAATAATAATGTTAAGGTTTTTAATCTCTGAAAGGATAAAAAAAAATGATTAAATAAACTACATAGTATTATAGAGTTTTTTGTACTAAACAATTTTTTTCTTTTAGAAAATTAAAATTTTCAATAGTTTCTAAAAAAAGTTTCTTCTTGATTACCCTGTATATCATATAACGACATAAATACATTTAATATAAGTAAAAATTACTACTATTTACAATATGAAATAATGTATTATCGTTACCATAATGTTTTACTAACTTTTTTAGCTTCGATGCTGAGAAGGTATTGGTTTTTTTTTTTTTTTGTGTCTGTTACCACTTTTTCTCAGCTCTCACCGAACGGATTTCTTTCAATGATACGTCAAAAGATCACAAATCGTATCTAGTCGAAGACATTACCCTTCAAAATTGAAAAAATTTCCCTCGTTCCCCGTAAATAGGGGAAACCTCCAAAAAAATTACAAATTTAAAAATCGCTAATTTTCGAAATTTTTTCAATTTTTTTTACTAAAAACTGCCGTAACTTTTTCAAAAATGAACATATCAATATGATTTTTTTTTATATAGATGCTTGATGTCTTTACCTATCATTTGGTATATTTTTTTTGTAAATCTGACACTTAACCTGCCCACAGGGGGGGATTTAAAATGACAACTTTTTCACAA
>NW_026099574.1:35019016-35019583 GCF_025091365.1 Daktulosphaira vitifoliae
TTATATTGATATGTTCATTTTTGAAAAAGTTAGAGCATTATTAAGTTAAAAATATAAAAAAAAATTATTTTACAAATTTTCACACAAAAATAGCATTCGGTAGCCGTTTTCACTCATGAAGACAAGTCCAGAGGTCAAATTTTTTTTTTCAAATTAAAGCACATTACATTAGCTTTAATTTAAGATATATATAAAAGTGTCAGACCTTCCGGAACATTGTCAAAAGTTAAGTTCAAAAAGTTAATTTTTTGTGAAAAAGTTGTCATTTTAAATCCCCCCCTGTGGGCAGGTTAAGTGTCAGATTTACAAAAAAAATATACCAAATGATAAGTAAAGACATCAAGCATCTATATAAAAAAAAATTATATTGATATGTTCATTTTTGAAAAAGTTAGAGCATTATTAAGTTAAAAATATAAAAAAAAATTATTTTACAAAAATCGTAATTTTTTATTAACTTTGATGTCAACTTTTACCACAAAGACAAGTCCAGAGGTCAAATTTTTTTTTTTCAAATTAAAGTATATTACATAAGCTTTAATTTAAGATATATATAAAAGTGTCAGA
>NW_026099574.1:35020149-35023260 GCF_025091365.1 Daktulosphaira vitifoliae
CACTATCTAAAGATTTGCATCGAAGCGTTTATTTTTGATAGTGATTTTAATCACTGTCAGATATCATTATACTTGATCCAACTATACCACGTCACAACTGTGCCGCGACCCCCCTGTGCTGGGTTTTTTTTTTTTTTGATAACTTAAAATTTAAAAAATTATTCTTAAATTTTATTTAGTAAAACACAATACTTACATTTGGAGGTAAATGGACATAACGTATTAGTCTTGATTTTAAGTAAAAGTTATCACAATAATACCTCTTATTGTTAGGATCAGTTAAGGTAACATCAGACATGGTTATATTCATATTACTGAAAATTAAACAGGTATTTCAATTTTTAAACATAATTATAAGACTATAAATATTTTTAAACATACTAATCAACATTTTTAACAAAACCGTGAACACATGTTTCATTTTGTAAATCAATAGTTGTATACTGATTTTCAACTGCTCTAACTAAGCAAACTAAGCTTTCTACAGACTTCATTTTGTTTCTACGAGACATCATGTTGTTTTTTAAGAAATTGAAAAAGATAATTATGATTTCGAATTATTAAAAAATTTAATTATATAAATAAAATTTTTATTTAAAATTTCATATTTATTATTAAATATTTATCACTTTAAATTAATTTTTTAACAGTTACTGAAAAAAATGATAAGAACTTGTACTGTATCATAGAGTAATTACTCTATGTACCGTATTTACAATAATATAATATTACCAACATTAAACCTCAGTTCTGTTATCTCTGTTAACTTCTGGTTTTGTCTATGTATGAATAAATTTATAATTATATTAAATATATCAATTTTTATTTACTAATTAAAATACGCCAGACAATATTGAATTCCCGTGTTCTTATCACAGGAACGACTTGTTGTTCCTAGTAACCGAGTGTACGTAATGTGCGTTTCTTGGCTGTAATGTCATGTTCAAGCTTACTACTGATAGAAATTTTATTGTTATAGAGACAATTCTAAGAAAAACATGTGTTCATAGTTTAATTAATTCTTTTTAACCTTTTTTCTTTTTCTTATAAACATTTTCAATTGACAATGGACTCATCAATATCTATAAAAGTTCACACAGCTATTCGGATATCACCTTATGAATTACCTGTGACTATTAATACTACTGTTGAAGATGTAACTATTGAAATTTCTAAATTATTAAATATTGGACCTGTTGCACGACACTTGTTTGCTTTAAGAATTCTTAACACTTCAAATGAAAACCTATGGCTTAGTCCATCACTTTTTATATTATATGCTAAATGTGAACATCATGTATATGAGTATAAATTACGATATAAAATGCTTGATATTAAACGTCTTAAATCAATTGATCGAAATGCTCATAATTTTTATTTTTATCAAGTGAAGTCAGATTTACTTAAAAGCAAAGTAACAGGGTTATGTTATAGTACATACAAGCGAGAATTGATTGGACTTGGTGTTGCTGATATGTATAGAGCAATATTGGAAGAAGACAAAACTAGAGAAAATGTAGAGCAGAATTACAAACAGTTTATGCCAAAGGAAGTAGTTAAACAACATATGTTTTTCTTAAAAAAACCTGTCCAAGAAACATTAAAAAAAATTATTAATAATAATAGTGTAGATGCTCATTATGTGGACATTATAAAAGATAGCTATTTAGAACAGTTTAACTCTATTGCTCCAGATTATTTAGAAGAAGAGTATATTGCATTATATAATGAAAATGGTAGTTCAGTTAATGTAACACTTAGAATAAATCCATTTTTTTCTAAAATGCCTGGGATAAGGATGTGTACTGAAAACAGGAAAGAGGTTTGTATGATTAACTTTTATGAACATAGAACCATCCAATTTTATTTATAATTAATTTAATAAAAATGTAATATAGAATATTTTAAAATAAATGTCAGTATAATATTTTTTATCGATATTACATTAACTTTTTAGTGGGTACACTTAGCATCAATTGTGGATTTGTGCTTTTTGTCAACTACTGATAATGGTACTGTGGAAATTTCTCGTAAAACTGGTATTCCAATACATTTAAAGTTTCCTGATACTAATACAATGTTTTCTTTTATAACATTACTGAATGGTTATTATCGTTTAATGGTAAACTGGAATTTTGATTTGTGTGCTTCTACAAATACTCCAACTTTAAGTAAACTTAAATCAATTCGTTGTCATGGACCAATCAGGTAAGTTAAAAAGCAATCACTTTACATTTAACCATAATTTAATGAAATTATTTATTTAAAGTATTTTGAAATCGGCTTCTATTTTAAAAAAGAAAACTACTAAAAAACATGGAAGTTTTATTCTGAGACAAAGTATGAAAAGTTATAATAATTATGTGATTGATGTTAGTGTGGACCATAGGTAAATATCTATATTTGTTTTTGTTTCATGCAGGGCTGGGAACTAAAATAATTAAGATTTTTGGCAATTTTTCTATATATTATAAATTAATTTATCTATATCAGTAATTTTTTTAATATATGTTGAAAGAATGATTGCAAAAACCTAAAATATTATAAGACTGTCTTTAAAATCCTAATTAAACTTAATAAGATCAATTTTAGATTTGTTTTAAGGTTTTAAGGCAATTTTTTTATTTATTTATATATATTTTAACGGGTAGGTACCCTTTAGTAATATTTATAATACAATAAGTATAAAGTTTACATGACAATTATGAGTCAACAACAAATAGGTAATAATGATAATAATAATAATATAGAATAAATTATGAATACAATAAAATGTGTTATCAATAATTAATAATTAAATAGTGTAAGACATAAATCAATTAAAAACAAATAATTAGTTTAATATTATATAATATTATGAATTTTGCAAACGAAATACAACAATTTTCAAAAATTTAATCTAATAATACATTTATCTTATAATAAGAACACAATATTTAATTTAGTACTAGATTTAAACCTATATATACATTTTGTTTGAAAAAATCTCGTGACATAAAAAAGCAATCTATGTGATCAGCTATAACGTTACATAATGAGAGGGCTCTAGGAAAAAAAGATGCGGAACTGTAGTTATTTTTATAAAATGGTATATGAAACAAATTCGATTTT
>NW_026099574.1:35023472-35039186 GCF_025091365.1 Daktulosphaira vitifoliae
CTTAATGTTATAATGTTGAGTTATACAAACCCATTTAAATATAAGTTGTGGTCACCTACGCCTGCCGGCTCCGGTGACCGATTCGAGCCCCTTCGGGACTCTCATGGGATGGGGGCTCACGCCCCCAAACCCCCAGAGGATAGAAGTCAAGCCCAAACCCAACCTATTTAAACCCATTCTACTGAAATTCTCAGTGACCCAACAAGTATAAAACCTTGATGTTAAAATGGTGATATAATATTGAAAAAATAGATCAAAAAAAATTAAATTTATTTACTTCAACACTACCTTAACACGTTTAATGTACTCATAAATACTCTTAAATTTACTATTCCTCGGTAACTACATCATCGAGAATACTTTTTATAGTTAATTAATGAAAATTATCAAAAAAAAACAGCAGTATATAACAAAATTTGTATATGATTATTGAAATCTTTGAAAGCTCATAACTTTTAAACTAGACTTCGCCAACAAAAAATTTTTATATATTCTTAGTCAGTATGAAAAACTAAATTGATTTAAAAAAAAAAAATGTGAAAAATCTCGATGGGGTGGTAAAATGCATTTAAGCTCAAATATGAACATAATATCCGCTACATTTCTTCTTTGTTCACAACTAGTAAATCCAAAAACCGAGTTATGCAAATTGGTTATTATAGGTTTATTCAATTTATAACACAAAAATTTTTAAAATTTATACTGAACATTTTCAATTTCCGTTTTATATGACGAATAACTTGGAGACCAGACTATAGAACCAAACTCAAGGTGAGGTCTAACTAGAGAAAAGAATAATATTTTGAATGTATTAAAGTTTTTAAGATTATTCGTATTTCTATTTAAAAACAATAACATTTTAAAGGCTTTTTTAATAATGGTATTAATATGTATTGAAAAAGACATTTTACTTTCAATAACAATTCCTAGGTCTCTAACAGAATTGACACGCGTTATAATGCAGTTATCTATTTTATAATTACACTTGATTTCATTATCTATTCTAGAAAAAGTAATAACATTACTTATATTTAAAGGTAGGCGATTGTGATGGCTCCAATTTGCAAAATTATCTAAGTTCGATTGTAATTTTAATGTATCGTCTAGAGATCTAATTTTTGAGAAAATCTTAGCATCATCAGCAAATAAAATTATATTTACTTTCGATTTCTACAATCATTAACATTACAAATTCTTGAAAAAAATTTGATATAGATTAACTAATTTACTAGATATTATAAAGAATTTAAAAAAAACTGAATTAATTTCTGTTTCTAGCTCCAATTGAAGTTATAAGTCTACTTTACTGGCTACCTTTCTTTAAATTATTTTTTAGTGTAAATTAAGAATACATATAACTTTTTAAGTAATAGTAAAAGGTTAATAAATTATAGCTTTTTAAAGTTTTAACTAAATACAGTACAAAATGAGGTCTTTTGTCATCTCATACTAGTAGGAAACAGTTATTATTTATGGCTTTTCATTAATCAGAAATAGTAATAGTTGTTAATAAAACATTTAATTTTGGGAATTATCTATTTAAAGGTATGATTATTTAAATTTGTATAGATATGTATTGTACTATATTGTTTATCATGTGTATATTGAACTTTAAAATTTTTAATTATATTTAACATTGCTTTAACTAAAAGCAATTCCCTGTGCCAGTGAAAAGAGAAAAACTTATATAGCCCAGTACAATGGAAACGTTCCTCGAGGCATATTTACCACCAGCTAAGAATTTACTGTTACAAAAGTGTTAAAGTTTTTTATATACAATATAAAATTTGTAGGTTAAATTGTTTATATTGTCTTAATATGTGTTTATCTTTAAATTAAATTTTCAAAAAAAACCTTTTTTGTTGACATCTTAATATATTCAGATATTATAAACTGGTTTTTAATTTAGTAATGATATATATTTATATATTATAGTGGAAAACCTATGACTTATGTGATTGAAAATAAAGGAGGTATTTTTAAACTATCAGGAGAAAATGACATTGAATATCCAACTATATGGAAATTGATTACTAACAACAAAATTTCTTTAAATTTGATGGAGTGTATTTTTCCTTCAGATAATGGTATGTATGAAATTTAAAGTTATTATCTTATTTCATTAACATAACAGTGATAAATAAAAAATAAAACATTTTTTGAGTTTAAAAAATATTTCTATTTTCAGTTTTTTAATTCATGTAAAAATTACAAACTCTGAAATATAATAAAATATAGAAAAAACTACATTAATCTTAAATTATTATTATATTTTTCATTATTGATTTATTTCAGCTATGAATGAATTATTACTATGTCAAAATTTAAGTATTAAGCAATTAGATCCTGAGGATGAAGAAGAAAAAATCTTTGGTCCCCACTTGATAAACAGTGATTCAATAAAACTCTTGAATAGTATGTTTTAATTTTGAATTCACAAATTAAAATTCATTTTTTTATTTTTACTTAAGCAATTTGTACATCTAAAAAGAAAATTAACTCATTAATGAAAGTACGTTTAGCAACTTGGACAAAATCAAAAAGGAATGAATCAACTGTTGTTGTTAAATTATTTCAAGATGATGTTAATATTAGTATGCACCTAATGGTAAATAACACTGTATATTGTTAAAAAATTTTTCTTCTATATTTGTAGATAATCTTGGTGGTCATGCTAAATTATAAACATCTTATATTAATTACACTAGTTATTTGTTTTATGTTTTTAAATTGCAATAAAGAATTTGTTGAGCTTATCGAAACGTTGGAGTTCTGTGTCTTCAAGTGCTATAGTACGTTTATTTGGCCTCTGTGTTGACACTCCAACTGCACTAGTGAGCGAGTATTTTCCATTAGGACCTCTCGATGCTTATTTGAGAACAAATAAAGAAAAAATATCATTCAGTAATCTAGTTGAAGCAGCAACTTACATGGCTACAGCTCTTTGGGATATGGTATAATTTCATTTTTATAATAGAATTACTTAAAATTATACTATTTATTTGCTTATTAGGAAATAGCTTCTTTAATTCATGGCAAAATTCGTTGTCATAAATTTGTAGTAGCTGAACATTCAAGAAATGCTTTGATTGTTAAACTTACAGACCCTGGTATACATAAATGTTACACTAGTTATGAGTAAGTTTATTATACTAATATAGTAAAATAATTAATTATTTTCACTTGTTTAAGATCATAGACTTTAAAAATTAAGTCTGTATATTGTTAGGAGGCCTAAAATTATTACTTTATTTATAACATTGGCACCCTTGATTATTTAATATATGTAGCCTGCACCTTACTATCAATATTACCTTATAAAATAACCAGTTTATTTATTCTTACTTAATTAAAAAAATAAGATTACCAAGTTTGTTTTTGTAACCAATAAATGCATTTGGTATCAGATATATTGTTAAAACATTACAATTAATTTTTGACAAAATATTAATCTCATGACAAAAAACATTTTATATCCTTCAAATGTATTAGTTTGAGTCGACATTATAGAGGTGTGTTCAGAGTGTGCTAGATGTGCTTTAGCACACCTTTGCAAAATAAAGGAGGCCTTTTTTTGCAACAATCATCCAATGAATGATATGTTAAGTTTTATAAATTTTTATAATATGTTCATGTCTTTAAGACTTTTCACTTTTAATTAAAAAAAGTATGTTTTTTTAATTAAATTCTTTAGATCCTTTATTGATGTATTCATGATTTTTCCTTCTTCTGAAGAGGACCCCATTCAGGATAAGCCGATTTATTAATTATTATTTTTTATAATTTAATTTTATAGGGTGATTAATTATTTTGGGATACTCAAGATTGGGATTATAACTGTCCTATAGGTCATGCTGTCCCAAAGAAAAGACTTTGACTAGGTGAAGAAACTATTTTTGCTTAATGAATAGTTTTGTAATAATTGTATGACCTTTTTTAAGTTTTTTTTTTCAAGTTAAAACTGTTAAATATAATTAATGAAAGGGTGTAACCTCTCACACCCCTTTCAGGATAGACCTACTAATAAGGCATATACCTGAGGCGCTAAACTTTCTTTTGGTTTTGGGGTCTTGCGTTTATAATTTGCCTAGAATCTCACTAAGTATAGTCCCAGCACTGAAGAAAATTTGATTTAATTTTCTCCTTCCTTAAAATATTTTTATATAACTAGGCATCTGATTTCTTAGCAGAAGAGTAAAAATTTATCATCCACCTACATTGATGAGCAATAAAAAAAGATCATCTTAGAAATACTTTTTACTTTGGAAGCATACCTAACCCTCCGTTTACTAAAAAAAATTTAAATCATGTTTTGTATAACATAATAATTTACTCATTATTTCATATTTTAATTATACTTATTGCAGAAAATTATTCCATAAATTAGCAATACTTATTTTTTTTTTTTTACTTCTATAGAGCTTATATATCTGATTTAGCTTAAATATTCATTGGTCCTAAAATCTATAATATAATATTCATTTCCAATATTTTTACAATAGTTTGTATTGGATACCTGTTGAGTTTTATAACTCAGTCGAACTTGCTAGAAAATCACCTCAAGCTGATATATGGGCATTGAGCTCAACTTTATGGGAGTTGTTCAATTATGGTGTTGTATTACCAGAAGTGCAAAATGTTGAATTTTTTAAAAAAGTAAAAAAAAATTTTAATTTAGATATTATATTTTAACAATCATTACTTCTTCACAAACTCAACATTTTTTTTTTTTTTTAATAAAACAAAAACATTAAAATAGTATTAGTAGTGAGTTATTTTTGTTTGTTATCCATAATAGTAAAAATAATGTTTTAAATTATTTTATTTAATATTTTTTTAAAATCTACTCTGACTTTTTGATTTTTTTTTAAACTTTTTCAGAAATTTGAAAAAAATATTAGAATGCCAAAACCTGATTGTTGTTCTGATGACTTATATCACATAATGTGTGAATGCTGGGATAGTGATCCTTTTATTCGTAAAAAACCACAGGCTACACTAAGAGATTTAAGGCAAATTTGGTTACAAAGTAATGAAATTGATTAAAGCTACACTTTGTGTTTGAATTCTACATTTAACATGTATTTTCTACTCACTAGTTTATTCTAGTCCTCAACATGAATATACACCAATCAAAAAAGAAGAAATATTTCAAGATGATGTGACATGCTCTGATGCAACAATCTATTGTACATCTGATTATACTAGTAAGCTATATATATATATACAGTAGGGTAGCCCTTAAATTTTGAATTTTTTTTTACACTGCTCCTTATTTTTATTTTAATGCTCATCAAAATGAGCTGTATTAAATTTAGAACTGATCCATTAACGTTAACCTATACCTCAGACCTCTTAAGTTGAGGTGATGAATTTTAATAGAAATAACTGATCTATGTCTCATAACTTTTTTTTTTTTTTTTTAATTGGAATTATAAAAGTAAAACTCACATATAAGAAATTTTACAATAGATTAAAAAATAATAATGTTAATATTGTTTTTTTTAATAAATACTTAAAAAACCACTACATACAGTAAAAAACATGTTCCAGTCATAAAATACGTTATAACTGATTATGTTTATTTTTACTCATTTATTTATTTATTTATTTTATTTTTTGTATTATGTTAATTTAGACCATTCTAAATTAGAAATTTAATTGTTGAAATGAAGAAGTTAAAAATAATATTTAACTACTGTTTAAGCAAAAGTATTCTAACAATTTAATTCAGTAAAAATAAAATAGACAACAAACATAATATAAGACATTAAATATGATACAACGATGATTCACATAGCAACCTTAACAGTAAAAAAAATGATTACGCCAAATTTTAATTTTAATTTCAACATTAATAATATAGTAGATAATAATAATAGATTACTTTAAAAAAAAGTAGGCTAATAATAAAATAGACATACTTTTAGTTAGACTTAAAAACTAGTAAATATTTTTGAGATTTGACAGTTAAAAGTAATCCATTTGACATAAAAGTGAGTATAAAAGTGAAAACCTAAAAAATTGCAGATTTAAATATAATTATTCAATAATCTAAACCATTAGACATGTATATTTAATTATTAAACCAAATATCTGGTAATAATTTTGCAGAATATTATTTAAAAAAGGTTTTTATTTTTATAACAATGTTTATTATTAAAGAAATATTTTATAATTTTTAATTTTATAATAATATTAAGTAAAAACACTGTATTCTAATAGTATATTTTAATAATTAAGCAAAATAGGTGGTAGCCTATAAAATAAAACTAATTTGTATTTTATTGATTGGTTAATAAAAAAATGTGGGTATTTGATTATTGTTTTTAATAATTTATTTTTCTTTTTTCTAAGATGAAACTTATATGGACACTGTATCAAGCTCTTTTTCTGGAAGTGAAACCAAATCAGATTTTATAGATTTCAATTCAAATCCTGTAAATAAAAGAAATGTTTATTACATAACACAAATGCATTATACTTCATTTTTAATATTCTTTTTAGGATGACACTAAGAGCTATCAAAATGAAAACCCTATTCTTGGTGCTAGCACCAGCTTCAATCAGTTTATGAATCAGGTAAAATTATTTAGTTTTAATGACAGATAATTAAGATAATTTATACAATAACAAAGTTTGATTTTGTAATTTAGCTTACCTCTCAAGAAGAAATAAAATGTAATATGCAAAATGCTCTTAATTGTCGAGAAAAAACATACAAATTTAAAAATAATACACTAAGTTTACATCAAGTTATAGGACAGGTAAATTAACTGTAATGATTGTTTAATAATACAATGTTTTTCAACCTTTTTACTTTAACAAACTCTTATACTTAATTTTTTTACTATCCTATGTACAGGTGAAATTTTAATAAATAGTATGAATAATTGATAATTTTTTTTTGTGTGTGTGTGATTTTTGGTAGATTGTAATTTATTAGTAATAAATAAATAAATTTTATTCAGATAATCATGTAATTTTTTAGGGTTTTTATGGTGTTGTTCTAGAAGGTTTGTTAGAATACAATAATAATTTAAAAAGAAAAGTTGCTGTGAAACATATGAAAAGGTCTTTCCAAATTGAAGATTTTCAAAGAGAAATAACAATTATTCAGGTAAGAGATCATATAAAATATTTAACTATATTTTTTATGCATGTAGTAAGCTTTTTATAGTTATACCTTTTTTAATCTCTTGTTTAACTTTGTTTAATTAAAAAAATTCCAAATGAATATACTTATAAATTGTTCAACTTTTATTATAAAAAATAGTGCGCTCTACTTCCTATATCATATATTTCATTTGAGTCTCTATTATGAACATTTTTTTTTTACTAACATAAAAATTTAAAAAATGCCCTTGTAAAAATTCTTAAATTGTATATGCAGTCAGTTATATTTGAAGTATAATTACTTTAATTAATCATAATAATAAACTTCATCGGTATTATAACTTTGATACAAAGCTGAGATGGTATTTATTTTATTATGATATATTTTTATTTATTATTGTTATTTGTGTGTTTTCCTAATACTTCAGACTTCCTTCATAATGTACTTAATTTAATTTAAAATTATTTTATCAACATTTTTAGCAACTTGATCACAAAAATATAGTCAGAATTGAAGGAGTATTAGAAGAACCTAATTTAATGCTTATTATGGAATATGTTGAGTTTGGATCTTTAAACAATTATTTACGATTACACAAAGATGATTTACTCAATAATACCAATCAACTACTAAAATATTCCCTTGATGTTGCTCAAGTATAAAACTTTATTTTTTATTTTAATAATAAACTTGTCAAATTAGTTTTTAAATCAAAATAAATTATTTTTATTACAATAAACTAATTTTAATTTTATATTCTGTTTCAATGTTTAAAGAAACCTCATAATATTTAAATTCTAAAAATATTAAATAAAATTTCTAGGGAATGGAATATTTGGGAAAACTTAACATAGTTCATCGTGATTTAGCTACTAGAAATATACTTGTTGCTAGTCCAACAACTGTAAAAATTTCTGACTTTGGATTGGCACAATTTTTACCAGATGAGAAATATTATTATTTACAAACTATGAGAGATTTACCTCTTAAATGGTATGTGTTATTGATTCATCTTTTAACAGTTAATCAGAAATGATTTACCAATTTTAGGCATGCTCCAGAAGCTATACTCTATGGGAAATTTTCAACTAAAACTGATATTTGGGCTTTTGGTGTTTTACTCTTTGAGATATTCACATTGGGAAAAGAACCAAATATTGTATCAAAGTTAGAAGAACGATTAGATGTTGAAAAAATGATCTGTGTTCTGGAAGAAGGCCATAGACTTCAATGTCCATCATACCCCCCCTGCACAATGGATATTTATAACAAACTCATGTATCCATGTTGGTCATATGTGGCATCTGATCGTCCAGACTTCACACACTTGGTCAATACAATTCAGTCTTTAATGACTGTAAAATCTGAAGACTGAATTTTTTAAAAGTAGAGCACAAAATTTCAAGTTATAAGTTGATAGTATTTACTATGAAATTTAAAGTAACATTTTAATTACTTTTTTATGAAATTAGTACTTAATTATAACAATTTTATATACTATAATGTAAAAAAGGATTATAACCACAGATTATTTATCAGATATTAAAATAATTTTTTTTATTTGTATTCTTGAAAGAAAATCAAAATGTTCTAGATACAACAAATTAATAGTATCAAAGCACTAAGATATTGACTTATTACGTAATCTAGTCAAATTATTATACTTTTCAATGATTTAAAATTGTTTGTACTTAACAAAATTGACTTAATTATCACTTGCTGTGTGTACATTTATAAAATATATGTAATTATTTTAAATTTTGAATAAATAAAAATATTTAAGTTGTTAAAGTTGTTCCTTTAACTATTTTTATTTTACTTTTCTTGAATTAATATGTTTTCACCTGGGGATATATCCTATTCTTTAATTAAATATTGTGTATGGGTTTCATAATTCAAATTGCTTAGGAAAAAACTGAAAATCCTATCTAGGGTAACTTATGCTTATATTATATATTGTTTAATATTTATATTTTGAAATCCACCCTCACCACAATCTAGAAAAGGCCTGGCTGACCTAGTCTTCTAAACAAATGATGTATTTTTGCTCTTCTATTATTTGTCATGCTTTTCCTATTCTGTATTCAATCCTGAGATTGGTTTGTAGTAATTCTCCATTCTACTGTATTACTTACTCCTATATTATACGAGTCATTTTTTACTATAACTTAGCTCAAATTTAAACTAAATTAACAGATCGTTATTATTCTATTCTACAGTGTACTTTTATTAATTTATAGGGTTCGTCGATCATGTATTTTTGGATATCAATGTCGTACTGAAATACAGCGATATTATATCTCAATATTGAAAAAAAAATTATTTGCGATGTATCGATATCGAAAAAATATTACATTCAATAATGAAATTTTAATTTTAAATATTTTCACCTTTTTTTTTTATTTTTGAGAATACCGTTAAGTTACCATTGCTGTAAAAATCTATTATTATAAAAAATATTAGTATAAAAATTATTTAGATAATAGCTATATTTCATAACAATAATCAAATATTTATAAATTACTTTTTATTATGAAGAAATAAGTTTCTTTTTGTTACAAGACTATCATTATACAGAATGTTCAGTAAGTAAAGAGATAAATAAATGAGAATAATAGTAACCGGTTTCCTTACTTGCTAATCCCTTCTTTATACTGATTATATTAAATGAATGAAGTTTCAGTGTTTTACTTTTAAATAATAATAAAAAAAAGATTATAAGTACTGTTTATACTTTTTTTATTACTTTATCATAAATGAAAATAATTTTTCTTCTTTATAAAAATATAATTTAATAATAGAATAATCTAATAAAATTTAAACTTTTATAGAATAAAACATCATAATTTGATAAGAATTTTTTTTGGCTCAATAATTTTATTTATCAGATAAAGTTTTAACCTGTAGTTGCTGTTTAGTTTTATGAGCAAGAATAAATGAAAACTATTAATGTAATTAAAATGTATCTTATTTTCACAACTTCCAAATTTCCACGACTTTAATGATAAGGTATTTTTTTTTTAAGTCAATGAGCCACGTGTTATAAATAGTAAATCTTAATCATTTTTCGAGACTATTAAGCATCACTATTAGATAAACTCAGTAACCAAGAAATTTTTCAGAAACTTGCAGTTTAGTTAAAAATAACCTCAATCAAATAATTAATGAGCAAAATAAACTAAGTGAATCTTAGATTAATAATTTTCTGGAGCATCATAATTATAGCTAACACCTTTTAAGAACAGGAAAAAGATAAGGGACATTTTTATTAAATATCAATGAGATATTATTTATAGTAAGTGAATACTTAGTTAATCTTTGATTGACTAAAGAAAATTCAAATCTACATAATAAATAATTTGAATAGTTCTGCCTCAAAACTTTATTATGTTAAAACAATAACTATGATTTATTTAGCAACAGTAGCACTACATTTGCCACAGTAAAATCTATTTGGCATCTCAGCCATAAATACTCCAGGACCACAGTTTTCTGATGTACATTCTTTTCTTAATCTGTGAACTTTACCATTTTCATCAACCTAAATTAAAAACATTTCAAGATAATTTTGATAAACATTAAGTAAGACTTCTTAAATTTTTTTACCAACCTTATAAAACTTCAAAATTCCTAACTTAACCTTCTTCTTTTTATGCTTAATTTTTTTAGGGGTAGAATAATTCTTCTTCTTTCGCTTCTTAGCACCACCTCTTAAACGAAGAACTAAATGAAGTGTAGACTCTTTTTGGATGTTATAATCAGACAAAGTACGTCCATCTTCAAGTTGTTTACCAGCAAATATAAGCCTTTGTTGATCAGGAGGAATTCCTGTAAACAATATCTATAATTTATAATGTATAATAATAATTATAGCTAACAGCTAAAGTTATTGAATCCTTTATCATAATAAAATAAATTATAATCATATTATATAATGTAAAAATAAAAATTTATAATTTAAACATAATATATAAAATTAATAAACTATTTTAACCATAACATTTTAAAAATACATTAAGCGTGTATGAATCTTTTTTTTTATAAAAGGAATTTTGTCACTTTTTTTTTGAAAATCACTTTTTTAATAATTACATTTTGTAGCTATAGAAGCAACATTTATTGCTTAAAAGAATCAAATCATATAGTAATTTATTAAATTATGGTAATTGAAATATTTAGATTATTTGTGAATACAAAGTACTGGAACTTAACTCAATTTATATTTACAAATTATTTATAGTCTAACACATTTTGTCAATTGAACCATTTATTGCTTTTGGAAACAAGTGTGAAGCGAGTTCATAAATTAAAGAACAGACTTTATACGAACAGAATGTAAATATTACTACTTTAATAAGCAAATTTTTTTTTAGGGGATCCTAGAACTTGGCTATTTTAAACATGTTTTTGTAAGAATATAATTTCTTTTTGTTTGCTCAAGTATCCAGAGCAATGTTTTAATTTTTTATAAGTATATTGTATAATTAATAATTATAATGGGTGGTTTTTTTTTCAACTTTTAGGTTACTGATATCTTTTCCCATCCACCACTTTGTTCAATATTATAAGAAAGTACTTTGGTTAAAACTTGATGATTATAACTTTATTACAATAGTTCCCTTTAACTTATATTTTTTATGTGTCTGTAAAATTCTTAAAATTGACAAAAGGATAATTGTTTATTGTTAAGTATTTATCTTCAAAATTGAAGCCTTTAGCATTAAAATACATAGATTTATTAAAATTTAAATTTTGCATACAAATGTTATGATTACATTTACATATGTTCATTACAATTTGAAAAAAATAATAAAACAAAATATTTTTTAATTTTGGCAAAATTGATATTTTATATTTAGAAATTTATTTATTTTTCACAATCGGTTATAGATATGGTAAAATATTTTAAATAAAACTTAAATGAAATGTCACTACCTAAAAAAAAGTGTAATATTAATTTTTAAGTTTCCTAATATTTGCCATTTTATTACACAAAATTAGTAAAATTATAGCTAAAATATGAAAAAATAAACAAAATGAAATTATTTTTAATACAAAGATTGTTTGATTTCTTATAAAAAATATTGATAACATTTCAATTAAATAATGCTTATAAAATATAAGATCATATTAACTATTTAAATATTACTATATATACAACTTATTAAAATAATTTAAGACACCGATTAGATTAGGAATGATTTATTATAATTTTGATATTTAGATTTACAATTTTTAATTATTTGTAAAAGGTATTGTGTTCAATGTTCATATTTTGTAATTATATCATTGAATTCTTCTATAAATTTATATACAAGTTATGAGTAAACCATGTTTCTGGATCATCAGCTAAACATTTTTTTTCAATATTAAATAGTTTGAAAAACATGTTGGTATTAGTTAATATTAAACAATTTAAATCATTTAGAATAATATATTTTGAGTCTTCTTGTGAAAGTGATAATTTTTTTAATCTTTTTTATTAATATTTTTTTCTGTTAGAGATGTTGAAAATTTTTTAATTAATTCATTCGGAAGATCATTGTCAAAAATACCAATGCTAGGGTTTCTTTGATAAAATACTATAAATTACCACACATTTTCAATAGCATCTTTTTAACTATTTTTATACCCAAATATAATAAAATCGTTAAAAAAATGAAAATTTTCGTAGAGTGCTTATATTACAAAAAGTGCTATAAACCAAGCTTTTATGTATTAGCTCATTCAAAATATACATATATCTCATAATCCTTTATTTCATTTTTAGAGAGTTTAATCTATTTGTGAATCAAATAAATTTTTAAAGAGTACAAGACTTTAGTCATCCATTACGCATAATGTTTAACATCTGAAATTTTGAATGTTATTTTCCTAAAAAATCTTCCCTAACAAAAATGATTGTTCGCATTACAAAATTCTCTGTAGTCATCTCAACTGTAATTCTTTTCAAATTGACGATTACAAAGCATTTTTAGATTAGTAATTATATTGTTTAATATTATTTTTATATTGCCATCTTCAATTCCAAACTTAGTTATATCTATTTTATGCCATGTTGATAATGTAAATAATGTTATTTTGGGTCTTGACGTATAATTTTTCATTTAAAATTCAAATACGGATTGTTATATAATTTCATATACATCATGGCAACGTATTTTTGTAAAATAGAACAAGACACATTTACTTTTTTAGAAAAGTTCCATTCAAGAATTAGTTGATGGACAGATGTTGCAATTTATTCACCAGTTTTAAAACTTAATTTTGGAACTCCAAGGATCCTTTCTCTACCATTAAAAGTTGCCACGACTAGTAGTCTCTCTTGATATGTAAGACAATAACTTACCATCCCAATAAATGACATTTGCGTTTCGGTGTTAACATTTTTTTTTTTTTTAATTTGCTAAATCTTTTTTTACTAAATTTATGAAATTATAATTATAATTCAGATCATGATTTACTATTGAATTTACCACTTGATACATTTTGCAATCTCACTTAACATTTAATAAGTTTAAAGAAACTAGCAAACATGGCTTAATATATAAAATTTTAAATATTTACAACTAGTATACAAATTATTATTTACCTTCTTTATCTTGAATTTTAGCTTTTACATTTTCAATAGAATCTGATGATTCAACTTCTAAGGTGATAGTTTTACCGGTAAGGGTTTTTACAAATATTTGCATATTTGTCACAAAATCAAATTATAACTCGTCTATAAAATTACACAGAAAAGATTGTATACTTAAAGAAAAAAATATTTTATACAAATATATCATTTCAGACAACAACTATAGGCAAATTATATTATGTTTAGACATTCATAAGCAAGTAAATTGATGACAACTACTACATAACCTAAATATTTTATTTACAATTCAAGTAGTAGATTTAATAAGGGAGTTTGAATTTTTAGGTTGGTACAAAGATTATAAGACATTTCATTATATCCACTTTTTTACAGATAAGATATAAAAGTATTTTTATACACATTAAAATATCTATATATTTACATTGCTTATAATTAGTAAAATTATGTTTTAACAATAACATTATTTTTAATTATATCTGTCTAATATATATATCTGTGTAGAAAACCTAAAATGTAATTCTTATTATTTATAGATTAGTGTCAGAAAGGTATTAACAAATACTAATTATAAATATCAACATGAATTGCTTTTTGTTAAAAGAGTACACGTTAAGTTTTTATTGTTCATAGGTCCATTATATGGGGACACGTACACTTCGACGACGAACTCTTGTTATATAAATTTATTATTAAACCTTTTACAAAAAATTATAATTATTTTAGTCTAATCCTTCATTGACAAGCCCTTAAAAAATTAATTATTTATATTATGTCACAAATTATTTAAATTTAATTATAATATTCATTGTTAACAATTAATGATATTGAAATATAGTATACTCTTATTTATATGTATAGATAATAACAATATGATATAATTATTAATTATTAATATATGTACTTAGTACCAAACATCATAAATTAACAAAACCAGTTTTTGCAAATTTTGGACATTTTTAATGAATAAGGTATTAAGTACTCAAAAATATTGTATCCTCTTGGTTAGCTACTTTAATAATTTTAAAAATTAAACAATTAAAACAACTTTAGCCAATTTATTAATAAAATTTTTATTTTAAAAATTGTCACTTAAAATAAACTATTCAAACAATTTAAATTATATGTATGCGTTTTTTGAAAAAAAATATTTATTTTTTCGTCTACATTAATGTTTTTGTCTTCAAAAAAGTCCCCAATAGATATTATGCATTCGTAACAACGTTTAACCAATCCTTGAAACACTTCTTAAACTCGATCTTCGGGATAAGCTTCAGCTCATTCCACAATGCGGATTAATGTCATCTTTGCTTGTATAAAACGATGGCCCTTTAAGGTTCTCTTTATTTTTGGAAGTAGAAAAAAGGAACGTGGAGTCATGTCTAGCGAATATGGAGACTGGGACATCGTGACAGTATTGTTTTAGCCAAAAATTCACGAACAAGCAATGAAAGATGAGCAGGTGCTTTATCATGGTGCAAAGGCCATGAATTGTTTTGCCACAAATCTGCCCATTTTTTCGGATTGCTTCACGCAAACGACATTAAACTTGTAAATAGTACTCCTTATTGACCGTTTGACCTTGTGGCAAGAATTCATGATGCACTATGCCATTAAAATCGAAGAACACAGTGAGCATTACCTTCACGTTCGATCTCATTTGTCGAGTCTTTTTCGGTCTTGGCGATCCATAATGCCTCCACTGGGACGATTGAGCCTTAGTTTCGACATCATATCCATAAACCCATGTTTTGTCACCTGCTATAACACCTGAGAAGGTATTAGTTTTACTATAATGTGTTTTATTTTTGTGTCTTTTACCATTTTTTCTTAGCTCTTACCGAACCGATTTCTTTAAACGATACGTCAAAAGATCACAAATCATATCTAGTCGAAGATATTTTCCTCAAAAATTGAAAAAATTCCCATCTTTCTCCGTAAATAGGGGAAATCTACAAAAAAAATTACAAATTTAAAAAGCGCTAATCATTGACATTTT